>NW_026880300.1:0-313800 GCF_032173495.1 Musca vetustissima
TTGGTCCCTCTATCATCTCAATTGTGGACACTGACCTCCCCGCGGTGTCACCTGGGGTAGCTCATTTCACTGTATTATATTTATGGTTAACAGGAAAATAAAAGACCTCGTCTCCAGATTCACTCCAGTAGATTATGGAATTGCTTTAATCCGCATAAAAGCGAAGTTCTTCTACATCAGTCTTATTTGCGCCCATGTTCCTTTATAGTCGGCGTAGGCCGACGACATCGACATAAAGGGTCGAACATTGCGAGCGGTAACAGAATCTTTGAACGAATTTAGAATGAGTCTGCCAAAGTGGGACTGGCGAGAAGACCAAGTTTAAGTTACCAACGCGCAAGACGTCCAATACACTCGGAAGTTGAAAACTACAGATTCGAGGTAGTCACAGATTTTGTAAATCTCGGTACCGCCATAAATAAAACTAATGGCATCAGTTTTGAAATTTGTTGGTCAACAGATGCTACTGTGGTCTGAGTAAGCAACTCATATGCAAAGCCACCTTTCGCCAGACCAAACTCACGCCCCATAAGACGCTTATATTACCCGTGACGTTGTATGGATCTGAGGCATGGGTAATTGCGCAAGCAGATGAGGCAACTTTTAGAGTGTTTGAAAAAAATCTCTGGAATATCTATGGGCCGATCTTCGTCGAATGAACCATGAACCATATATTTTCGAAAATCGACATAGTCAGACGCCATGTTGTGAGAATAGATAAAGATGCCCCAGCGCAAAAAGGCATATAAAAGCGAGCGAAGTGATGGCAGAAGAGGAAGGCCTCGAATCCGATGGAAAATGGTCTTTCAAATTGGATGAGATGCGGACAAGACCGACGCGCTTGGAAATCTTGTTTAAGCCCGGCTTATGGAACAACCGTTCTGTCACAAGCCAGCTTAGTAAGTAAGATGTCGTATTCCAGTCCTATGCATTTGAAACCAAGAAATGTATAACCCTGTATTATTTCATTATAATATTGTTGCTTGTATTATTCGATAACGAAGTTCTACGAAGATTCCAGGGGAAGTACACAGAGGGCCCTAGCCCCTTCGAGTGGTAATTGTGAGAAGTCTTGTACTATATTCCTGTGCTGCTTATTGTGAAATGTATCGATCCAATCGTTAATAGCTTTAAGAGTTAATCGCTTCATATGAAGGTCCTGCAGCTTTTTCGATTTTTTGAAGATATAGCAACCCATACCAAAAGGTGAGCTCCATTTTCGGTGTTTTGAAAATTTTAGCTAGACTGCAATTTAGAATGTTCAATTGTTATAGTGTCAAAAAATATTTGCATTCTTTATGATGCGTCACATTTTTTATGATGCGTCACATTTTCAATATTTTAAGATTTTGGCCACGTTTTCCATCCGTAGAGTCTGTAATTTCTCATATTGGATTCCTAAAGAAAAAAATTTCAATATACGTCAGTATTTTTAAATGCATACAAAGATCCCGTTTAATTTTTGTTGTGTTAAATTCCCTAGTCTTGTATTCCAATCTAGCCCCATGCAAGTTTTTCAGCTGGTTTGGAGGCAATATAAACCTAATTTGTATTTTGAAGTATATTGTGCGTTTAAAGGAACCTCTAAAATTTTTCACGACAAAAGACAGAATGATTAAAGTATATTAAAGACGAACATTGTTGAATTTACGGAGACATTAATCCAAATTGATTGATAAATCAGTCTATACTGATTGAAATTAAAGATCCAGAGTTTGGGAAATGTATTTGGATATTTTCACTAAGTTTTGATATATTGGACCCAACCCTTTTTTACTGTTATATTTTTCCTTATCTTTATTACATCTTTCGTATTTAGGATGATGATTAGGTTTTTGCATATTAACCCATTTTTTCTTCGAGTGTAACATCATAATATCAATTTGTCTCATCATGTTAACAATTAATAATTACACATAAAGCGACGAAGTGGAACTCTTTCCTCCAATACAATAACAATGATTATATAGATTTTGTTGTAAACAATTTTATGATGATAATGTCAATAATAACAATTATTCAGTAAAAAAACTATATTTACATTACCAACATATAGACCTGTCATTTAATCGCAAAATTGAATCATTTAACTCCCTTGTATGTAAGTCTGTGTATGTGTTTTATATATCTCTTAATATCGACACATTATCACGGATGTTTCATTAGTGCCACATCGTATGATTAAATTCCTCGGCCACCGCCTTGAAGCCATCTCTGTCTGCCATGGAGAATTTATAATAAATTACTTACTCTTGAGAAACCAATCACTTCCAGAGCAGTGATCTCCAACACATTTCCGATACGTGGTGCAGAAGCCAGGGCGCAACAACAAAGCTAAGACGATTTTTATACAATGTAACCATTAAATTAAAGTTTACATTGCACTCGATGGACATGGACAAGACAATACTGAGGATGATGATGTATGGTTCTTGTTCGTCTTCGGCTGCATGTTCTATGCATGTGGACTCCCATATAAATGCCATATAAACATCATGCAGTCATCCATAGAAGACATATGGTGAGTGTTTCTATCGGTATCCGATTTGTATGCATGCATCTTGGTCATTCAAGGTGTTAATAAACTTTGGGTGCAATAACCCCAGTGGTTGAGATTTTTTATCCGGATAATCAATTTGGTGGACAAATTTTGATAATGAAAATATTTATAATAAAGATTGGGGGAAAATGCATTGATATGTTGTAAGCATAACCATTTTTTGTCAGAACATGTTAAAACATTTTGCGGGACCTGTATATGGTGGCTATGTCAAAACATGGACCTATAATGGCATCTTAATGTTCGTCCTTCAAACATTATATTTAAAATCTACGGGTGTTGTTTCTTAAAAAATAACTTTTGAAATATTCAGGTTTGTTATTAGTCCTTTTTTAAAGTCGTTAAATTGTGTAGTAATTTAAAAAAAAATTAATAATATGCTCTTGTTGATAGTTCTTTTTTAATTCACTAAATTATGTAGTAATTAAAAAAAAAATAAAAATATACTCTTGTTTATAGTCCTCGAAAAAATATTTTTAGAAAATCTAAGCTTGTTGATAGTCACTGAAAAAATATTTTATGGGAATTATTTAAAAACCAATACCAACCAATGCCGTATTTCCAAAAGTATGTACTTATATATCTCAACTCTACACACCAATTCTAACCGCAACAGAAATCTAGCTCTATACTAAATTTGGTATCATTTATTGCCCTTTGTACTCTTGTTATGCTTATTTCAGCAAAATCCACATTTCAAACATAACCCAAATTTGTTACCCATATGTCAGCATTCCAGCTCTATCGGTTCACTCTTAATCCAAAATATTCCAGCTCTATCGGTTCACCTCACTCCTAATTTGGTACCATTTAGTACACATTAGTACGAATTTTCAGAAACGTTCTACATAGCCCAATCCTACGCCCCAACAATGATCCTAACACTAAATTCCAGAATCCTAGCTCTACCAGTTCACCCAATATTCAAATTGAACCAAAATTTAGTACAATTTAGTACCCATAAGTATGAATTTCCAAAACTACATCCATACCCCAATCGAAAACTCCAACAGTAAACCTATTTCCAAATGTTAGCGTTCCAGATCTATCGGTTCATCTAAATCTACATTTTTAACATTTTGTAGACATTTGTACAAATTTCCAAAACTTTTTGCATAGCCCAATCATACACCCAAACAATGATCCTAACTCCAAATTTCAGGATACCAGCTCCATTAGTTCTACCAAAATTATAATTGTACCAAATTTAGTACCCATAATTATGAATTTCCCAAACTACATCCATACCCTTATGCTACACTTTAACATTAACCTTATTTCGAAATTTCATCATTCCATCTCTATCGGTTCACCAAATCCACATTTGGTACCAATTTGTACACATTAGTACGAATTTCCAAAACTTTCTACAAAGCCCAATACTACACTCCAACAGTAATCCCAACGTCAAATTTCGAGATTCAAGCTCAATCGGTTCACCAAAATTCACATTTGGTACCATTAAGTACAAATTTTCAAAACTTCATACATCGGTTCACTCAAATTTTAATTTGTACCAAATTTAGTTCACATTAGTCGGAATTTCCAAATCTACCTAAATAGCTCATTGTCCTAACTCCAAATGTCAAGATTGCAGCCCTATCGATTCACCCATATCCAAATTTGGTACCATATAGTACACATTAGTACAAATTTCCTAAATTTCCTGCATACACCAATCCTACACCCCAACAATGATCCTAACTCGAAATTTTATTGTTCCAGCTCTATCGGTTCACTCAAATCAAAATTGTACCAATTATAGTACGATTTAGTATTTTTGGTACACATAAGTAAAACATTTAGTGAATTTAAATTTTCAGAATTCCAGCTCGATTTGTACCTCAAATCAAATTTGTACCAAATATAGTAATTTTCGTACACATGAGTTCACGCTTTCAAAACCATCTCCTTATATCGACCCTACTTCTCAACCCTAATTCGCATTCCAAATTTCAAGTTAGCTTTTTCCATTCACATACTACGAAATTGTATTAAATTTAGTGTATTTCCAAAAATATCTTGCTACATCTATACTACACTCCATCAGTGACCCTCAGTTCAAATTTTAGAGTTCTAGCTCTACCGGTTCGCCAAATAAAAATGATACCACATTTAGTACTTTTCGAATCGTTTTAGTACGAATTTCCCAAAACCCCAGCCTTATCTGACACCTTTGGACCAAGAGTGACCCTTATCTAAAATTTCAAGATTTCAGATTCAGCCGTTTCGTCTGATTCTTTTGTTAGTATAGATAAAATGCACGCTAATAGTTAGTCCTTGAAGAAATTTACTTCTGCTTATCACAGTATATACCTATACTATGGTTTCTTACACATTAAATTAGTTTTTGTCCTGGTTTATACTTTTATTCTCTACCCAAACTCCTAGTAAATCTCTCTCTAAAACCGTTTTAATACCTAAACTTTATTTTATATACCGGAAACCCCACAGCAAATAACTACAGTTTATATTACAATAAAACGTACACAAAAACACCAACCGGATAGAGGAAACAAAAACCCAAAGTCAAATGAATAAATAAATGGAAAATATATCCTACCCTCCTATCAAAAACACACAGAGAGGTAGGCAACAGGACAAACAAAAAAACATTGTGTTAAAGCTTATGTTTCTCTCGGCAGGGATAAATACGTGAACATCGTATCGTCGTCGTTCACGTCCACTCCACGCTTGCTATACATCCTGTCAACCTATTCGTAATTCATATACTTATGTGTAGGCATGTGTGTGCACACGTGTCTGTATGTGTCCTCTGTGTATATTATGAGTCCATGTGTATGTGTGTATGCCGGTTGATTTTGGGTTATCATTGTCGTATAAGTGTTATAAATGATGTCTATATATGTATATTTACATGTTTTTGTGTAAATGATATGTGTAATGATAATAGAGTATGTGTCGGTATGTATGTGTACATGTATATTTGGTATATCAATGCATGTAGAACATATTTAATGTGTGTTTTTATAGTCTCCACTGTGGTGGGAGTTACGGTGTCTGTGTCATTCTGTAGATAAACTGCAGTCTTTATGTTACTTTATTAAATAGGAATTTTATTATACATTGTATCACATTACAACGAGGGATGTTATGAAATGTTTATAACATAAAAATTATGTATGGATATGTATGCCCAAAAATGTTGTAAATAAATATTAAAATTACCCATACACATTTATAACAGAAAAACATTTAATAATAAAAAATTAAAATATTTAGCTTAAAATGCACATAATATTTTTTTTGTCGTTTCAGATGTTATTTCCACAACATTCAATGCTGCATAATTTATCTGTTTTGAATGGGTAAGTTTATAGTCTATCCTCATGCCTAGATTTGTTAAAATGTCTTTGCTGGGATGATTAAGTTGTTGCATATTCATTTTAATCTCCATGAAGGTAGTCTTCGTGTCGGAACAGGAAAAAATTTAATTGTAATCCATCGGAATCTAGCCAGTTCAGACAATATTAGACATACATTTTGGTATTCCGATCGTCATATCTCGACTAGCTAAGTCGATTTAGACATGTGTGTCCATCCGACTGTCTATTATAATTTGTAAACACGCTACAGGCCACAGTTATGGATCCAGATACCACAATTTCCCCCCTAACATGACACGAAGAAGGGGATCTGATCGCGGAAAAAGCCTTACTAGTCACTTTACAGTTAGCGGGTCTTTGGAATCCATACTTTTGTGTGAAAATTGCAAAATTTAAATTTTATGGCGTATATATTTCCTCCTGAAGGACATAGACAGGGGAATTTGACAGTCTATCCAAGAGGAGTGGTTGACCTTTTAATTGATACTAATGATATCGTAATCGAATGTGGGAGTTATACTTACATTTTATAGCGGTCTACGTGTTCTAATTTGTTTTGTATTTCTTTACCACACTAGAGGGCGGAAATGTAGCGCTGATCGCTGTGGAATTTTTTCAAAGTTTCGGTTATGGTCGAAGATAATGCATATAGTTTTCGGTGGTGATCTGATTATATTTAGGGTATGAAATGGACCGAAGACGGCCAAATAACGAGATCCCAGCTAACGGGAATACATGATTCCGAAAACATGTTACGGTATGAAATATAAGCTGTTGAGCTCTAATCGGTTAATCCGTTGTTGCACAGGCTGGGAATATATATCCACAGAAAGTGACAGTTTAGTGGTAGTTATGTAGGGTATCATATGGTCCGACTATACTCCTACGCTCACTTTTTTTAATTATGTACGCACACATATAGCCACTATAAATAAACATATGCCATATGCGTTCATTGATCGATTTCGGAAACCGGGACAAAGACCTAACCCTGTTTCGAACGATATCAAAAAGAGTCAACGTGATAATTCTTGAAGCACCGCTGAGTGAACGGAGTCGCATTTCCCTTCATTAGACGCTTCCAATTTCGTCAATCCACTGACAAGAGAAGGACAGAGAGGATCGCTCAAATTGCTATAGAGCATATAACTCTGCAATGTAATATATTGTAAGACTTCTGGACTTCTACGACGTCTGCAACGCAAAACATTCATTTAATGGATTGAACTCTTCCGCCGGTTGTACAGATGATCCTTAGTAGGATGGCAATGGAGTATCAACGAGCATAAGGAAGCATAGGCCAACAATCATTGCAAGTTGCCTTTTAACAATATTAAACTTACATCGACTATATTTCTACTGAGAGCATTTTGACTCTAGCATGAAGTTTTTTTTAGACAAATCGCCTTAAGATACAACACCTGTTTCTGTTGTGGGTCAGGATCTTGGATTTCGATTATTGCCTTCCTCTTCATGCATTTTACTACAACTTCGTCTTTCAGAGATCCGGTAATAGTATCCAAGAACTTCCCTTTCCCCATTACAGCTAAATTTCCGGTTTCACCCATTCCCTGAGGCTTTTTAGCAAATCTGCGTAACTATTGCCGTCATTCTCGGGGTTTCATAACAACAGCATATGATCTCACTTTCGGTATTTTAGCTCGCGGCCTTCTCTTTGCTCTATTCCCTTTCTCAGCATAATTCCATAAGCCAAGTCCGTCAGTGTGTTTGTTCTTTTGTTGAAATCACAATAGAGCTCTGAAATAACGGTACCCTCCACTTTCGGTATTTTAGCTCGCGGCCTTCTCTTTGCTCTATTCCCTTTCTCAGCATAATTCCATAAGCCAAGTCCGTCAGTCTGTTTGTTCTTTTGTTGAAATCACGATAGAGCTCTGAAATAACGGTATCCTCCAATATTCGGTATTTAGGGGTTTTTAGGAACGTTTTTCATCGGAAGGGGTTTCAAATTTGTATTTTGGGTTCTCAATGCAGTAGCCAACCTCCCCAATCAAATTCGAGGTAACCCCATGTAACGCGCAACCCCAATATTCTGTATTTTGGGGATTTTGGGTACGTTTTTTTTTATCAGAATAGGCTATAATTTGGTTTCCCAATGTATTACCTACCTCCCTACTTAAAATTATTAACATTGACTCAAGTTTCAGGGTAGTCCCCATATGGCGGGACCCCCACAATTTTTGGTTTTTTGGGATGTTGGGCACATTTTTTATCGGAATTGGTTGTAATTTAGTGGGTTCTCAATAGTGTAGTTTGGTATTTTGTTTTCTCCTGGAAGACCCGATCAGTTTTAGGTATTTTGAATGCCCTCCTCATGATAGAGGACATAAAAAAGGTTCCGTCCGGCCCAATTTAACAACTTTATTGCTTGATTTGAACACATTATGGTATTTACAAAGAGTTTCCTTCTCTGACGTTCTCATTTGGACTATTACCTCCTGTCTGGATGTTTATAGGTTATAGCTGCTACTTCAAAAGCTACCGTTTTTTTGTCCTTGAGTTGATGCAGAAAGCACTTACACCTTGGGACTTTTTAGGAGTTTCAAAGCCTTTATCCTAAAACATAAGACAGTTGCCCTTAAAAGAGTACATATGCCTCTATTAGGGTCATCGTGAGGGATGACACAAGTTTTTTAGTCAGCATAATCATTAAGTGAACATACAATATCAAATGAGAATATAAAGAGCGGTCTCTAAGTGAATGCCAAGGTTGTAATGGAACAGTCGTAATATCGTAGATAGATTAATTGGGGAACCACGAAAGCACTATTCTCTATCATTAGATCGCTTCGTGTAAGTGAACTACTATAAGAAGAACGGTATCAATTGAATATATTTATATGTATACATTTATATTGTATGTATTTGTATACACATGTCTTATAGTAGTTCTGAGATTGGATCCCTTGGATAGTTTATAGTTTCTTATTTATTACATTGTGACTCGAGCTGGGTGGTGGAAAATTCCTTATGAGAATGGGAGACCATGAAGGAGATGCTTTATATATTTGCCTAAATGAGATGATTTTTTATAAGTCCTGTCGAAAGAGGAATATATTTCTAAAACATATCCTTCTTCAATCTCGATTCCATGTGTATAATTTTCGCCTTTATTTTCTTTTTCACTCGATCTCGGAGCAAGGAACCCTTATGTCGAAGAACACTAATAAATATATAATACATTGTACACTTTGAAGAACTGTTGGATTCGTCTGGAATAGTTACCATAACAAAATCTCACATTAGTAACTTTTATATTTTACAATAGACGCAAGCAGATATATAAATTACCAGCACAAAAATCATCACTCAATAACTTGCCCTATGACGAATTTGTATTTCTGGGTTCTGAAAATAATTGCCCACAATAATTTTTCCACCCACTGTACTCGGTTTCAGGTCACAGTGTAATTTATAAATTACAACATTATATTGTTAAAACTTTGAGAACAACTCTCGTATATAACTCTCTACTGTGACAAGACAAAAAAACAAACTGATAATGCATATAAAATACTACTACAAATGACACGATTACATATGTTTTTATTATGTAAATAATATACGTACATAAATCTGTATATATTAAACATTACCTACATATCTAGGCAAGCTCATACACATAAACAAAAATCTATTGTATATAAATGTATACACATACATGTATTCAATTGATATCCTTGTTGTTGTTATTCCATATCGATATAATTTGATATAAGTATTAACAACTATATATAAAATATATAATCTACAGGGATTGTATACTACTTATGTGATATACACACCAACACATTTAATATTATTTTTGCATTCAATTTAATATGACAATTTTTCATTTAATTTATTTCCTGGCATGCCATTTCTTGTTGTCGTTGTTATTGTAATTATACAATGTGATTAAATAAATATTTAAATTAGTTTGTAAACTTTTTATTTTTTACTTTTTTGTTTGTTTGTATTTTAGTTTGTTGTTGTTGGCTTTCTGTTGTTTTTAATTCAGTTGCTGTGTCATTTTCATGCTGGCGATGTCGGGTTGATGTTTTACAAAACCTGTTGCCCTGTTATTTTATCCTTTAAATTTAACTTTCAAATATTTATTTTAACTTCTTAGGACAAAAAAAACACTAAAGTGTAGATAGAAGTTTTCTTCGGCTTGAAGACTTCATGGCAAAGATGTTAAATTTTAAAGGCAACGATTTAAAATTTCGACACAAATTTCTTTCAAAATTTTACTTAACACAATGATTTCTAATATATTCATTCATTCTATTCCTCTAACTTTATCTGTTATTTATTTATCTTGGGTAAAATTTGAAAGTCATCACCCCCAACCACCACCTTTTGCCTAATACATATTTTGTACTTTTTTGTAAAGTATTTCTTTCCTTTAAATACCAAACCAAATACCCTTGAGATCTTTATATATTTTCCTTAGCAACTTGTAGCGAAAAATTGAAGCTTTTTAAAATGCCATCGAACAGGCTCTCAGTAGCAAAAAGGTGGTGTAATTACTTGTCATGGAATGCCATGTGCTTTTTAGAAGTTTTCTACAGGGGTGAAAGAATGAATAATGATAATGTTTGTTTTTGGCGCAAAGAAAGTAAGAGCTTAGACCATAATGGAAATTAGTATTCGAAAAAAAGTTTTAGACTATTTAAAGGTCACTGTAGAAAAATGTACATCGGAAAACAAATCATTGCTTCTGTTATACCTTTTATGTTCTGTTACAAATATTTAATTATTTTATTATTTTTTATATCCTCTACCATATAGTGGAGTTTATATTAAATGTTATTCTTCTCGATTTCACAATTTTTTCAAAGAAATGTTGTAAAACCCAAAACAAAAGAAATAATATATTTCAGCAATTTCTCTTAGGGATTTTTCCTAGAATCGAATCTATATTAAGGGAATCACTACCCCACCCCCATTCGCGATTTTAATTTTTCAAGATTTTCAATGGGCTGGTAAATCAATACCAATGCTTGTTAATGCCTGTAACTTTGCACATATATATTTGAAGATATAAAAGAGAAGAAAAATAATTTACAAAAAATTTTTGTTATTGTTTTGTTGTTTTTTGTAATTAAAGAAAAGTCCTCATTTTTGATGGCGGACATGATAACTCCCCACTGGAACATCGGAATCCGAAAATTTCAACGGTGTTAGAAAGAGCACATGTCTGTCTCTCGTATGAACTAAGATTATTGACTTTGCTCTAAAATTAACAAAATGGTGGTCCTTTGAAAAAATATTTTTGGAAAATCGCCGATTTTTTACCAAAAACCAAGTTAAAAAATAAGGAAGATCTTAACCGATTGGCTTTATCCTTGTTCATGCGATAGCTATACTCACTCAGAGAAACGTGTAAAAATTTGGAATCGATTGGGTCATTAATGTTTGAGTTATCGTGCCCTCCATTCACAAAAGAGAAAAACGCGTTTAAAGTTTGGGAAGCCATTTAGCCTTGATGCTGACACAATAAATCGGCTATATCTTCAAGAGTTCTTGAGATTTTCACTAGAGATTTTGTAGGGACATTTTTGAATTGGTTTAGATTCGGGGTCCCCTTTAATAAAAAAAATTAAGTCGATCTGATTGGCTGGCTTAACGATTCATCAACGGTCAGGCGAGACGGCTAAAGCTAGTATCTTGAAATTTGGGGTAAGGATCAGTTTTAATCCGAAGATGTCACATAGCGCTGGGTTTTTGGAAATTCGTACAAGAACGGCAAAAAAGTACTAAATATGGTATTTTTCGAACCGGAAGAGCTAGAACTCTGAAATTTGGATTGAGAGTCCTTGATGGAGTGTAGGGTAGATGTACCAAATGGTTTTTAGATATTCAAACTATAAGTATCCGAAAAGTACTAAAATTAACATAATTTGTAACAATTTCTTAGCATGTGAACAGATAGAGTTAAAATTTTAAATTTGGAATGCTAATCTAGGTAGAGAAATAGGGTCGATAAAATAATGTGGTTTTGGATGTGTGTACTTATGTGTACGAAAAGAACTAAATGGTACTATACACAATAAAATTTGGATGTGGCTGAACCGATAGAACTGGAACATTAAAATTGGGATATAAAATTACTACCCCATGATTGGGACATCAGCATCCTGTGTCGCATGCACAATAAAGAAGACAAGACGATATGTGCTAACTTCCCATCTGATATAAAGTGCTACCCAGCGTGCTTTGTGAAGGACTAAAGCCAAGGGTCAATGGCATTATTGGACCATACCATTGCGGATTCAGACCTGGCAAATACATCATAGACTAGATCTTCACACTGAGCCAAATCCTCGAAAAGCCTGCTTTGTGAACGACTGAATCCAAGGGCCAATGACATCATTGGACCAATGCGGCTTCAGACCCGACAAACCTACCATAGACCAGATATTCATACTGAGCCAAATATTCCATCTATTCGTTGACTACAAAACCGCATTCGACAGCCCAATCAGCTCGGAGGTGTTTAAGACATGTCTGCGTTTGGCATTCCTGAAAAATTAATACGGCTGTGCAGAATAACTTTAACTGGCACAAGGTCAGCAGTTAAAGACGGAACGCCAAATCCTGGAAAAGGCCCACGAAAAGCCTGTTTTGTGAACGACTGAATCCAAGGTCCAATGACATCATTGGACCAATGCGGCTTCAGACCCGATAAATCTACCATAGACCAGATATTCATACTGAGCCAAATATCCCATCTATTCGTTGACTACAAAACCGCATTCGACAGCCCAATCAGCTCGGAGGTGTTTAAAGCCATGTCTGCGTTTGGCATTCCTGAAAAATTAATACGGCTGTGCAGAATAACTTTAACTGGCAAAAGGTCAGCAGTTAAAGTCGGAAAGGATCTTTCAGAGCCCTTCAATGCCGAACAAGAATTCAGACAAGGTGGCAGTTTGTCTTGTGATCTGTTTAACATTCTGCTGGAAAAGGTGCAAATGTGAAAAGAAATATCACTCCGTACAATAAACAATACATGTTACCCGCCTACGCCGACAATATCGACATAATGGGTCGAGCATTGCGAGTGGTAACAGCCACCTTTGAGCGATTTGGGGAGTCTGCCAAAGTGGGCAGTAAATTGCAAGAAGACCAAGCTGATGATATCAACGCGCAAGACGTCCAGTAGACTCGGACCAACTGTGGGACTTGAAAACTACAGCTTCGAGGTAGTGAACGATTTTATATACCTCGATACGGTCATAAACCAAACTAATAACTATAGTAACTATGCCACTATGGTCTGAGTAAGCAATTCAAGAACAATGCCGCCTCTCGCCAGACAAAACTCACACTCTTCAAGACGCTGATACTAACCGTGCTGTTGCATGGATCTGAAGCATGGGTACTTGCGCAAGTAGATGAGACAGATATTGGAGTGTTTAAGGGGACCCCCCCATTCTCGGTGTCAAAAGTTTGATTTAATTCGAAACTACATTAATTCAAGAATGTCCCTTCAAAATTTCAAGTGAAAATCTCAAGAACTCTTGAAGATATAGCCGATTTATTGTGTCAGCATCAAGTGACGGCTAAAGGGCTTCTCAAACTTTAAACACGTTTTTCTCTTTTGCGAATGGCGGGCACGATAACTCAAAAACTAATAACCCAAACGATTCCAAATTTTTAAACGTTTCTCTGTGAGTGTATAGCTATCGTATGAACTAGGATAAAGTCAATCGGTGAAAATCTTCCTTATTTTTTAACTCGGTTTTTGGTCAACAATCGGCGATTTTCCAAAAATATTTTTTCAAAGGTCCGTCATTTTGTTAATTTTAGAGCGAAGTCAATAATCCTAGGTCTTACGAGAGCCAGACAAGTCCTCTTTCTAACACCGTTGGAATTTTCGGATTCCGATGTTCCAGTGAGGAGTTATCATGCCCGCCATCGAAAATAAGGACTTTTCTTTGAACACAAAAAACAACAACAAAAAATTTTGAGTCGATTTATGCATGTCCGTCTGTCCGTCGTACCGTTGATGTTAAATTGTAAACAAAGTACATGTCGCATTTATGATCCGATTTGAATGATTTGGCACTGCTCGCTTATTTGGCCCAAGGACGAACACTATTGAAATTGGGAAAAATCGGTTCAGATTTAGATATAACTCCCATATATATTTTCGTCCTATTTAAGGTAAATGGTGTACTAAAGTCCCTATATATCTTTCGATTTGCACCAAATTTGGTATAGCCTACTGAATTAGGTCTAGAATGTTGTGTGCTAAGTTTCGTGGAAATCGGTTCAGATTTAGATATAGCTCCAATATGGTGCACCAAAGTCCATGAAAATCATTTGATTTCCACGAATTTTGGCATAGCGTATTGAATTAAGTCTAGAATGACGTGTGCTTAGTTTCGTGAAAATCGGTTCAGATTTTCATATAGCTGCCATATATAGTTTCGGTCGATGGTGCACCAAAGTCCCTCCAAATCTTTTGATTGGCAAGAATTTTGGCATATCGAACTAAATTAAGTCTAGAATGATGTGTACACATCCTATATATATTTTCGTCCGGTTTTAAGTAAATTGTGCACTAAAGATCCATAGCTATCCATGCCGATTAACACAACGTACTGAAGTTAATATAAATTAATCTCTGGCAGGTTTGCTTAAAATCAGTTCAGATATAGATATATCGTAGCATCCATAAATAATTTCGACTTATTTATATTAATTGTACAGCAAATAATCAATGGGTTTCTGATTGACATTAACTTGTAAACAGTGCAGCGAAGTCTTTTCGGATACACATGTAGAATATACCCAAAGTGGTGAAGGGTAGCATATAGTCGGCCCAGTCCGACTTTAATACTTTCTTTACTGGTTTAGGATCAGGTTATGCAAGTAACGTTCTGTCACAAGCCAGCTAAGAACACATGTCATTCTATATCTAAATCTGAACCAAAACTTATCGCTCATACTTCTAGACTCAATTTGTTACGCTATGCAAAATTGCATCCATTACTTGGGAATTTGATGTACCATTTACTTAAAAACGAACGAAAAAATAATAATATATGGGAGCTATATAAAAATCTGAACGGATTACGACTAATTATTTCATACGTCATTCTGGGCACAATTTGTGTCGCTTTACAGTTTTTTGTGTAATATAGGGAAATTGGACGAAACTATATATGAGAGCTTTATTTAAATCTGAACAGATTTTCACCAATTTCAACAGACTTCGTTCTTGTGAGAAATAAGTGAGATGTACTAAATTTCATCTATTTAGGATCATAAATGCGACCTGTATTTTTTAAGATGGACAGACAGATAGACGAACTAACATGCATAAATCGACTCAGAAAGTGATTCCACTCATATTCTCAAAAGGAACTATGGGTATATGGGGTCTCCGACCAACACTAAACGGTGTTGACAACCAAGTTAATGCTGGGTAAGAAAATTAGTCTAGGAATCTTTATTGCGAAACGATGATCGAATCCTCTGTAAATATGATAGAAGTATATCAACAAATTTTTAATAACACCGGATAAAAAGATTTGGGGGGGGGGGGGGGGGGATAAGAAAATTTCTTATTTACGTGAAATTCTTAGGCGGCTATACCAAGAACCATGTTTTTGGGTTATCACGTGATGAAGTTTTTGCTGGTGACTCTATAATTTATGAAAAAATCTCTGTATGTATTTTTAAGGTTGTTTTTGAGGCGGTATGTGTTCAGTGATTTTGATTCAGGATTATTTTTATAGAAAATACCATTCTTTTATTTTCCTAAAAGGTAAAATTATTACCACAAGAAGAGAGTTTTTGTTTCCAAATATTCTAATACTCGCTCATGATTTTGTTTTTTCAATTAATATAACTTCAAATCGAACTTTTCAATTAAATTTTTGCACCATTATCCCTTTGAATACAGTTTTCTTCGCAAGAAAACCCTCCCCAAAAAGATATTCTGAATTACAGCAGAATATGTAAACCTATTTTGGGTCGTTCCAAAAATTTGAACTCCTGTTACTTTAACCCTTAAACACCCTCAACTGTTTGACATTGTCGAGGCCGTATATATAACCAAGAGACACAGTTTTACAAAAAAAAGAGGGTTGCAACTTATACAACATTAACGTTGAGCCCTTGAAAAAGATTACATTTGACCTAAAAATTGTTGTTGATGGCAATTTTTCCCCAAAACATTGTAACCGTTGTTGTTTGCTGTTGATAAGAACAACAAAATGCGCAATCACACACAATGTTGTAAGATTACTAATATTTGTGGTAAAATATGTCTGTAAAAGTCATTAGGACACCAGGAATGTGCAGAAGTTACTGAGCCCATCAGTGACTGACTGTAACTGTGCCATGGTTATCGTTGTCGTCGTCATCCTACGCAAGAGAAATGTAATTGACACCAGTACCAGCACCAAAAGAAATGGCGAACATTTGAATGTTCTATTTTTGCATAAGCCAGCAACAACGAACCTACTACATACATACTAATGGACTTGTATGTAGGACATGTTGATATTAAACGGCCATGTTCTGTACCCAAAGAAGTACAACGTGATATCGGAGAGGACAAGTCAATGTATACCAACCACAGTCACAGGACCTAATAAGAACTTACTCGCAGACTCGCACACACACGTATACTTAACGTGTAATGGCAAATTGAAGAGTGGAGCAGTGAGAATGTATTTCAGTTGGTGTATTCCTGCTATGTGTATATATTTATATTATGAATGTAGAGAAAATGGCCTACCAACACCAACGGCACATAAAATCCTATCAGTTGTCATGTAGCATTTAGGGACAGCTAACTGCGCCACAAATGCTGTAAACTTGATACACTCAAAGAGAAAGGCCACAAGGATTCATTCCACATATAACCAGAACAGAAGAGGTTCTTTCGTAGAAAATTAAATTGTAAACCGAAAGTAGTTTCCAATTTAAAGAGAAACCCTTTTCGAGAAGCCCAGAAAGTCTCATTCACAAAGTCTCCAAAATAGAAATCTAAAATGTTTTCTCGCACTTAAGGCCAGATTATCATTTTATAGAAGGCCTTTTAAAGACCTGAAGGTTTTATCAATAAAAGGCCAAAAGGTCTTCCCCATAGAATGCCTACGTCAGTAGGTCCATTAAAGACCAGAAAAATTTTCCCATTGAAGACAAGAAGGTCTTTTATGGATAATACCATCTGGTCTTTTTCTCCCGAAGACCAGAAAGTCGTCTACCATACAATACCAGAAGGTCAGCTTCCATAAAAGACTAGAAAGTCTGATCAAAGAAGTCTTCTCATAGAAGACCAGAAGGTCTTCTCATGGAAGACCAGAAGGTCTTCTCATAGAAGACCAGAAGGTCTTCTCATAGTAGACCAGAAGACCAGAAGGTCTTCTCATAGAAGGCCAGAAGGACTTCTCATAGAAGACCAGAAGGTCTTCTCATAGAAGACCAGAAGGTCTTCTCATAGAAGACCAGAAGGTCTTCTCATAGAAGACCAGAAGGTCTTCTCATAGAAGACCAGAGGGTCATCTCATAGAAGACCAGAAGGTCTTCTCATAGAAGACCAGAAGGTCTTCTCATAGAAGACCAGAAGGTCTTCTCATAGAAGACCAGAAGGTCTTCTCATAGAAGACCAGAAGGTCTTCTCATAGAAGAGCAGAAGGTCTTCTCATAGAAGAGCAGAAGGTCTTCTCATAGAAGAGCAGAAGGTCTTCTCATAGAAGAGCAGAAGGTCTTCTCATAGAAGACCAGGAGGTCTTCTCATAGAAGACCAGAAGGTCTTCTCATAGTAGACCAGAAGGTCTTCTCATAGAAGACCAGAAGGTCTTCTCATAGAAGACCAGAAAGTCTTCTCATAGAAGACCAGAAGGTCTTCTCATAGAAGACCAGAAGGTCTTCTCATAGAAGACCAGAAGGTCTTCTCATAGAAGACCAGAAGGTCTTCTCATAGAAGACCAGAAGGTCTTCTCATAGAAGACCAGAAGGTCTTCTCATAGAAGACCAGAAGGTCTTCTCATAGAAGACCAGAAGGTCTTCTCATAGAAGACCAGAAGGTCTTCTCATAGAAGAGCAGAAGTTCTTCTCATAGAAGAGCAGAAGTTCTTCTCATAGAAGACCAGAAGGTCTTCTCATAGAAGACCCGAAGGTCTTCTCATAGAAGACCAGAAGGTCTTCTCATAGAAGACCAGAAGGTCTTCTCATAGAAGACCAGAAGGTCTTCTCATAGAAGACCAGAAGGTTTTCTCATAGAGGACCAGAAGGTCTTCTCATAGAAGACCAGAAGGTCTTCTCATAGAAGACCAGAAGGTCTTCTCATAGAAGACCAGAAGGTCTTCTCATAGAAGACCAGAAGGTCTTCTCATAGAAGACCAGTAGGTCTTCTCATAGAAGACCAGAAGGTCTTCTCATAGAAGACCAGAAGGTCTTCTCATAGAAGACCAGAAGGTCTTCTCATAGAAGACCAGAAGGTCTTCTCATAGAAGACCAGTAGGTCTTCTCATAGAAGACCAGAAGGTCTTCTCATAGAAGACCAGAAGGTCTTCTCATAGAATACCAGAAGGTCTTCTCATAGAAGACCAGAAGGTCTTCTCATAGAAGACCAGAAGGTCTTCTCATAGAAGACCAGAAGGTCTTCTCATAGAAGACCAGAAGGTCTTCTCATAGAAGACCAGAAGGTCTTCTCATAGAAGACCAGAAGGTCTTCTCATAGAAAACCAGAAGGTCTTCTCATAGAAGACCAGAAGGTCTTCTCATAGAAGACCAGAAGGTCTTCTCATAGAAGACCAGAAGGTCTTCTCATAGAAGAGCAGAAGGTCTTCTCATAGAAGAGCAGAAGGTCTTCTCATAGAAGACCAGAAGGTCTTCTCATAGAAGACCAGAAGGTCTTCTCATAGAAGACCAGAAGGTCTTCTCATAGAAGACCAGAAGGTCTTCTCATAGAAGACCAGAAGGTTTTCTCATGGAGGACCAGAAGGTCTTCTCATAGAAGACCAGAAGGTATTCTCATAGAAGACCAGAAGGTCTTCTCATAGAAGACCAGAAGGTCTTCTCATAGAAGACCAGAAGGTCTTCTCGTAGAAGACCAGAAGGTCTTCTCATAGAAGACCAGAAGGTCTTCTCATAGAAGACCAGTAGGTCTTCTCATAGAAGACCAGAAGGTCTTCTCATAGAAGACCAGAAGGTTTTCTCATAGAAGACCAGTAGGTCTTCTCATAGAAGACCAGAAGGTCTTCTCATAGAAGACCAGAAGGTTTTCTCATAGAGGACCAGAAGGTCTTCTCATAGAAGACCAGAAGGTCTAATGGAAGACCAGAAGACCTAATGGTCTTCTCATAGAAGACCAGAAGGTCTTCTCATAGAAGACAAGAAGGTCTTCTCATAGAAGACCAGAAGGTCTTCTCATAGAAGACCAGAAGGTCTTCTCATAGAAGACCAGAAGGTCTTCTCATAGAAGACCAGAAGGTCTTCTCATAGAAGACCAGAAGGTCTTCTCATAGAAGACCAGAAGGTCTTCTCATAGAAGACCAGAAGGTCTTCTCATAGAAGACCAGAAGGTCTTCTCATAGAAGACAAGAAGGTCTTCTCATAGAAGACCAGAAGGTCTTCTCATAGAAGACAAGAAGGTCTTTTCATAGAAGACAAGAAGGTCTTCTCATAGAAGACCAGAAGGTCTTCTCATAGAAGACCAGTAGGTCTTCTCATAGAAGACCAGAAGGTCTTCTCATAGAAGACCAGAGGGTCTTCTCATAGAAGACCAGAAGGTCTTCTCATAGAAGACCAGAAGGTTTTCTCATAGAAGACCAGAAGGTATTCTTATTGAAGATCAGAAGGTCTTCTTATAGAAGATCAGAAGTTCTTCTTATAGAAGACCAGAAAGTCTTCTCATAGAAGACCAGAGGTCTTCTCATAGAAGACCAGAAGGTCTTCTCATAGAAGACCAGAAGGTCTTCTCATAGAAGACCAGAAGGTCTTCTCATAGAAGACCAGAAGGTCTTCTCATAGAAGACCAGAAGGTCTTCTCATAGAAGACCAGAAGGTCTCCTCATAGAAGGCCAGAAGGTCTTCTCATAGAAGACCAGAAGGTCTTCTCATAGAAGACCAGAAGGTCTTCTCATAGAAGACCAGAAGGTTTTCCCATAGAAGACCAGAAGGTATTCTTATTGAATACACTCGATCGGAATATTACAATACCTTCTTCTATTTTAGAAAGTCATTAGGTCGGTTTTTATAGGATGACTTTCTATTAAATCCAACGGACTACACTTTTCTAGTGTTCTAACAACCAACCAGTCCACCCTCAGCTCATTCACCCTCACCAATAGAGGGATGATGCCAAAATCTCATACATACACTCTCACATTTATACACATGCTATGCCATTCCCAATCTTGTTTTAACAAAACAAAAAACCGTGTAGCAATTTCTGTTACCCCATGCCACAAATGTTTAAATATGCTTTTTATCTAAGTATTTTTGAACGCCCACGCATTTTCATTTTTAGTTACAGTCGATGTTTATCACAAAAAAAAAACAACAAAAATATGCAAATCATCTCATTTTTTTCTGAAAAATAGTTCAGCATACATAAATATCACTATCACTTGTAAACAGCAGCAGCATTTGATATCTTTCGCAGGAATGATATAAATTCTTATCACTATCACTATATTACTGGGAGATCAAGTTATGGCAGTAAGTAGTGTGGGTGTTGTTAACACATAGAATGGAAAATGTTGTCTTTGCTTTCCCGTTTAAAGATACTGTGCTGAAAATGTGAAAATGATGTAGATACTGTGTGACAGGCTGTTGATTGTAGTAGGTGGAAAATTGCTGTACCCAAAATAAATGTGGTATCTTCGGAACATATAATAGTTCTTATTACTTTCCTTACTTACTTGAGCTTGGAATTGTGACAGAAGTATTCTTAAATGCAATACCGCCAAAGATGTCCGGGCGCTCTTTCTTTCGAACAATCAGAAGATTCTTCTTCTCTTCCATAGAGGGCCAACATGTTTTATTCCATTGAAGACTCGCAATCCCGAAGACTTTTCTTTGTATAATATTAGAATAGTTTTGAAGCAAGACCTGAACATTACCCTTACCTAAGGAATCAAAGGTCCTTTTCCGTAGACGCTTAACAGAATAATAAGACTGAGTCATTTTGGATTACTAGTATAAACATTACAGTATAAACATCATCACATTTTCCAACAATTATATCTTCCCTTCCATGCAATTGACCTCCTAAGCATGGTTCTTCCTTCTGTTGAATCCGCAACTTCTGACGACGAAAATCTTAAAAAAAATCTTGATGTGTGGGAATATATTACAGTTATGTTGAATTAATTGCAAAGTCAGAGTTGTTCTGCGGATGGCAATTCAATTCCACGTTTTGACCGTTCAAAACCGATGGCTCGACCCCCTGTGTGGAAGCTCGTATTGTCTTCTTCTTTCGAACTAGTATTGCCGAAGAAACAGGCGACCATTTGCCACGAAGTGTTTTTTGGACGAGCAACTATTCTTGGATTAGGTTCGTGTTTGAAGGTCCCTACTGTCGATTGCTTTTTTGTTCGGAGTTCACACGCATGGATTCACGATTCGCCACCTATGACTATCTTATAAACGCCTTTTAAGTCCGTGATAGTACCCTTCACCATTCCCATTCCCTTCATAATTCCCCATAAAGTATATATTCCATGTTGATTTATCCATACCTGTCTATTGAAATCACGTAGAACTTTGTATGAGGTATTTAGGTCCACGTTTTGGTATAGCTTCCATATAATAGTACCATATTTTGAAGGTTTTAGCAGCATTTCACACCGTAGTTGCTTAAATCGGTCCAGATTGAGATATAGGTCTTATATATATTTTCGAAAAATTTTATGGAAATTGCGACCAAATATATAACGTTAATGTGATTAAGATGGACATTTGCATAGCTTACCAAATTATGTCTAGACTGACGTGTGCTACATTTTGTTCAGATTTAAATATAACTCTATAATTTAACACAAACATTAAAACTATATGTATGAAAAAAATATCCACCATGTCGTTGGAAAGGGTGACGTAACGCATGGTAGATAGCAAGCAACGGCTGTGATTGGCTTTAACATGGCAAAGTCCAGGTTTATCAGGAAAAGCGATGGAAAGGGACAGGCGTCAGTAAATCAGATTATTCCGCACTGTATTATAGCTGCCATGAAGCGAGACATGAATTTGGTTGCGACTTGAGGCTTACAGGAGAATAAATGACTTCGTCTCCAGATTCACTGCAGTAGATGAGCGAATTGCTGAGGAGCGAATATGGATTCGGACCATTATCTTGTAGCAGACAAGGTTCGCACTCGTCTTAAAGTGGCAGCAAAGGTGCGATCTAACCAACATAGAAACTCGACGTCGAAAAGCTGCACAACAGGTAGCAGAAGCAGTGTTTTCGTCAAACAGTTGGGTTAGTTTGACGAAAGCACTCTTTGTCCCGATAATAATAGAGAAGGACAATGGCAAACTGCAGCAAAAGCTATAATTGGGTACCAAAGACCACCATAAAGAAACCCATGGTAGATCAGGATTGTAGTCATGTTACTGAGCTTATAGGGCAACCCTTCAAACAGTAGCAAAACACAATGTGAGAGAGAATTATCAGGGAAAAAGGGAGAAGAGAAACGTATTTTCAAAAGAAAGAAGAAATAACAAGAAAATCGTGAGCGGAGCAAATCGAGATGTACAGGAGTCAGAATAAAGTCCGGAAATTTTTCCAACGAGTAGAACACCAAACCGACGATGAAGGGATGAAGAAGGAAACCTGGTGGAAGGACCATTTGCAAAGCTTTTGGTAACAAATAGTAATGGTGAAGAAGATTACCCAAGAACCAATTACAGATGACGTTATATATTGTATACCACCTAGCAAAGATGATGTTAGAATATCAATTAATGGGCTGAAGAATAATAAAGCAGCAGGTGCTGTTCAGAAGCATGCACCAGCTTGTTAGTACAATTTGGTTAGAGGAATACATATACAATGATTGGAGCCTCAGCATCCTTTGTCCCGTGCACAAAAAGGAGACAGAAATAAGTATTCTTCCCATTGCATATAAAAGCTATCCAGAGTGCTGCTTGCACGACTGAAGCCAATGGTCAATGATATTATTGGATCACATCAATCCGTCTTCAGACCTGCCAAATCCACCGATTTTCAAACTGCGCCAAATCTTAGAAAAGAACCACCGAAATACATCGAACGTCGAACGTCGAACACATATTAGTCGACTACAAAGCCGCATTTCACAACACAATTCGCTCAGAGGTGTTTAAAGCCATGTCTGCGTTCGGCATACCTGCAAAATTAATACGACTATGCAGGATAACTTTAAAGTTAAAGTCGGAAAGGACCTCTCTGAGCCAACAGATGCTACTATGGTCTACTCTACAAGACGCTGACACTTCCCGTGCTGTTGTATGGATCTGAAGCATGTTTGAGAGAAAAATTCTCCGGAAGATATATAGGCCTATCTGCGTCGACGATAAATGTCGCCGTCGAATAAACAATGAGTTCTACCAATTCTCTGAAATCGACATAGTTAGACGTATCGAGCTACATCGACTACGTGGCTAGGTCATGTTGTAAGAATGGATGAGGAAAAGTCTTCATATTTTCGATTGTACACTCACAGCTTTGCTTTGGCCAATGTTGATTGGAGATTTGTATTTTTTTGAGTATTAGGAATCACAGAAATCTCCTGACTACTGAACCAATGATCTCATTCATTAATGCAAAATAGTAAATAAATAAATACATTGGAGATTGAAGACAAAAAGATCGGCATCCTACGCTACGTTTTCAATGCCATTTCCTGAGGCAGGCAGACGGAAATGTAAAAATGTATTTAAAATTAATCAAATGCAATAAAAAAGAAACACACATCAATAATAAACGAAATGTCCGCTTAAATGAAATAAAAAGGAGTAGCTACCATAACAGAACCCAAAAGAGAATTCATACTAAATTTGTCAGACTTTATTTGTTATCAACGGCAATAATAAGCCGGTGAGCGGATCAGTATAGTCGGACCGGGCCGATCATATTCCTAGTGAATATTTTGTCATATTTGCAACCTGTTAACCGATTATAGGTCAACAGCTCCTCTGCCTTACCCTGGTATATTTTCCAAATTATATTTCTGAATTCATTTCGCTCGGAGTGAACATTCCCCATATGATTCAAATGCTGTTATTTTTCACATAAAAGTCCCGCAAAATATAGTTTGATCAAAACAGCCATTCTAATTAGTTGTAAATATTTACGTATAACTCCCTTATCTGAGTACAAACAGTCATATAATTGATGCCAATTTAAAGGTCAACCCCTCCTCTTGGATATACTGTCAAATTCTGCGGTCTATATTCTTCAGGAGTATATATAGCATGAACAATTTTCCACATTTTCACCCAAAACTTTGGGTTCATTTGACCCGCTAAATATTGAACGATTCTTATCCCTTCCCCCATATAAAATATCTTCATATTTAAGTCATAATATCTAGAGCGACTAAAAAAACAGACAAAAATACAGTTTTTGGTCCATTTGATCCCTTAAGTATTAACAATAGGGGTCTTCGTTGGTCCTAACCGAACCTACATGGAAAATTTCGTGAAGATTGGTCCATAACTATGGCCTGTATCGTGTTTACAAATTATAATGGACAGACGGACGGACGGTCGGACAGACATACATGAGGTGGGTCTAGGGCCAATATTTAGCGGCGTTACAAACACTTGATGCCACACAAAGCAATAATAACCTGCCAACATAGTTGTGTAGGTTGGCTTCATTTTAAACAGCGAGCTATGCTGCTGCAAACCAATATTTATTTTAAAATTTCCGTACTATAAATCATTAGAAATTTGTTAAGCTTTGTTGAAATCGGTATGTATATAGGTATCCATACAAATTTTAGAGGCACCTCTGGAGTATACCAAAAGTGGAGTAGGTTATCATATAGTCTGCTCCATCCAACTGTGGTCCTTCCCTCACTGGGTTTTTTATCACAATGCTGGGATGTAGATTCTGTATCTCAGCTTGTAGCTATACCGCAACAAATACAAATACAATACCATTTAGTTCCCTGGAATCATCCCTTGCATATGAATCCTTTCACTTTGCGCATGTCCCAGTTTGTTTTTGTCAACAACAACATGTTCTACGGGGGGAGAATACCATTTAGTGGCACTACCATTACACTTTTTTTCTTTTTTTTGCCAAACATCATTCGCCTACTGGTAATGCTGTAATCCTGTTGAAAATCGACGTCGTGAGTTGACTGTTTTCCCATTAAAATCCAAAATTTATTGCCTTTTGTTTTCTGTCGTCTTCTTCTCAGCTCCTTATAGACCGCATAAATTATGGCGGACACTTTTATTGCCACTTAAAACCAACTGGCTGACACACACACACACAATCTAAATTTCTAAGCAATTTAACAGCTGAGTAATGTTGTTGTTCACAGGTTCGTTGTTGGTGTTGTTACTGCTGTCGTCATACTCGTTGTGGTTGGTTGCATTTGTTTAGTTTCTAATCTCGAGTGAGTTTAGTTTAAAAAATTTCTCAGCGAATATCTTTTGAATGGGCAAACAGGAAACTGTAAATGGTGTTTATGTAATCATAGCATATTGAAGTGTTTGTAAGGATACGTATGCGTATTTTTAACATGCCATGTATTTGTAGTCTCCACTCAAACTCCACTCAATGTTTGTAGAGCTTGGCAAAAAAACACATCCTCTGAAATTCTGTTTTCCCAGTCGATTTTGATGAAAATGGAAATTGTATGACGTTCCTTATGTTTTGACATGGTGTTGTCAAGGACAGAAAGGACATTTTTATTTGACATTTGCAAATGTTTAGAATTTCTCTTTCAAACCACGTTGCTGAATTTGTGTAAAACGTCAAACTTTCTCTTGTAACCCGGAACATTCTTTTTTCCGAAAATAAACCTTTTTGAAGTTCAGTTTTACAAAGTTACATTACAAAGCGTATCCTTGTGCGTAAGTTGTAACATGTTTTGTAGATTTACATTATATTCTACAGGAACGAGACTCCTTGGGGCTTTTGGGCCTTACTTGAAATTCCTGGAATCCTAATCGAAAACACGAAAAGATTGATGACTTGACATTTTAATGACATGTTGATAGTCCATTAAACTGTCAAAAAAAAATGAAATTCACTTCAACAAGTGTCTAATTCTTTGGGACTTTTACTTACAATAATGTTTAAAAGTGAAATTTTTAGATTTTGTTGAAATAAACTCAACTTGTTTTGTGGGGTTATGCTGTCCTGTTATTTTCGAACTTACAAATGCAATGCCAGCATTACATGTGGGTATGGAATACTTGAGGGCATGTAAAACACTCTAAAGAATGTTATCTTTCCGTAGAACTTTGAAATTATTAAAATACAATACACATTAAATATTATTAAAATACAATACACATTTGATAGCCCACACAGCACTTGCTGAACATTTTCTATTTTAGACCTTAAGGTCATAAAATATGGTTATTAATTTCGTGATTTTTAAAGTAAACTTACATAACTAGACACATGGCTCCTTTTGAGAATATGCGTACAATCACTTTCTGAGTTGTGTTATGCATATCCGTCTGTCCGTCCGTCCATCCGTCTGTCCATGTATTCTTACGTATCGCATTTATGATCCGATTTAGATGAAATTTGACATAGCTCACTTATTTGGCCCAAGGGCGAAGCCTATTGAAATTGGAGAAAATCGGTTCAGATTAAGATATAGCTCCCATATATATTTTCGTTCGATTTGATCTAAATGGTGCACCAAACACCCAATGTTTGTCCAATTGAAACAAAAATTTGCATAACGTATTAAAATAAGTCCATATTGATGTATGTGCACTTTTGTTAAATTGGTTCCGATTTAAATATAGCTAATATATATATACACTGCGTATCATAACTATAGACGCACCCTTAATTCAATTGGTATGTTAGTTGAGAAATAAAATGGACCCATTAAGTTATTGTTCACAATAAAACTATCAAAAACACATATTATTCAACAAAAATAATTAATTTATTCTTTATGGTTTCGCCGAATTCTGCACTTTCAAAATTGCTGGTGTTGCATAACTATAGACGCACTTTTACAAAATTAGAAAAATTTATTTTTTAAAACTTAAATAAAATAAAATTACTTTTATAAATAATGGGTAGGACCTCCCTTATTTTGAATAAGTTCAAAAATTTGATCCATCACACTGTTGACCAAAATTATTCGCAAGTCTTCGTCGATTGACCGCCATTCATCGAAAATCACTTCTTGGAGGTAAAATACAGTTTGGTATTGGAGGTTTTCGGCATAGACACGATGAGTCAAGATTCCACACATGTTCTCGATCGGATTCTGGTCGGAAATTTTAATATTTTTCGATTTTAACCATACTTGAGTATGGCGACTTTTATGAACTGGTGCGTTGTCCTGCTAAAAAACGAGTCCTTGATTGTTGCTGCTTTCCCAAAATTGCAAAAATTTGTCTTCCAAGACTTGAACGTACTCCATTGAATTCATCCGACAACATGGAAATGTCAAATAAAGCATTCCGTGGCTATAAAATGCTCCCAAGGTGGCGGTTACCTAAATATCGTTATTTCTTAATACGATATTTCGGTGGTGGTTCCTTAATGGCCTTGGGAGCATTTTATAGCCTTTATTTGACATTTCCATGTTGTCGAATGAATTCAATGGAGTACGTTCAAGTCTTGGAAGACAAATTATTGCAATTTTGGGAAAGCAGCAACAATCAAGGACTCGTTTTTCAGCAGGACAACGCACCAGTTCATAAAAGTCACCATACTCAAGTATGGTTAAAATCGAAAAATATTAATATTTCCGACCAGAATCCGATCGAGAACATGTGTGGAATCTTGACTCAACGTGTCTATGCCGAAAACCTCCAATACCAAACTGTATTTTACCTCCAAGAAGTGATTTTCGATGAATGGCGGTAAATCGATGAAGACTTGCGAATAATTTTGATCAACAGTGTGATGGATAAAATTTTTGAACTTATTCAAAATAAGGGAGGTCCTACCCATTATTTATAAAAGTAATTTTATTTTATTTAAGTTTTAAAAAATAAATTTTTCTAATTTTGTAAAAGTGCGTCTATAGTTATGCAACACCAGCAATTTTGAAAGTGCAGAATTCGGCGAAACCATAAAGAATAAATTAATTATTTTTGTTGAATAATATGTGTTTTTGATCGTTTTATTGTGAACAATAACTTAATGGGTCCATTTTATTTCTCAACTAACATACCAATTGAATTAAGGGTGCGTCTATAGTTATGATACGCAGTGTAGTTTCGTTCGATTTTTGGTAAACAATCGATACAACATTTTTCACAGTGTACTGAATTAGATCCACTTTGATGTCTGTGTAGTTCTGTTGAAATCTGGTCAGATTTAGATATGGCTCCCATATACAGTTTCGTCCGATTTTTGGTAAATGGTGCACCAAACTCCCAATATTTGTCCGATCGATACAAAATTGTGCACAGCGTCCACTTTTATATCCGTAAAGTTTTGCTGAAATCGGTATAGATTTAGATATAGGTCCCATATATAGTTTCATCCCATTTTTGGTAAATGGTGTACAAAACTCTCAATATATGTTCGATTGAGACAAAATCTTGCGCTATGTACGGAGTTAAGTCCAGATAGACGTATGCGATGTTTTGTTAAAATCGGATCAAATTTAGATAAAGCTTCCACATAATTTTTCGTCCGATTTTATGTAAATGGTGCACCGAATAGCCTATTTTTATTCGATTTACACAAAATTTGTCAGAGGTGAGATTAGAGTGACGTGTATTAAAATTGCAAAAATCGGTGTAGATTTAGGTATTTGTTCCATATATTTTCGTCTGATTCTATGTAAATGATGCACCGAGCAGCCTACGTCTGTTCCATATACAAACGTTGGTTTTTATACACTCCACCATAGTATGGAGGGTATATTAATTTTGTCATTCTATTTGTAACTCATCGAAATATTCAAGTGTACATAATCTTAATCAGGGTAAAATTCTAAGGCGCTATCTTCTGAAAGAATTGAGAAAGGCTGCTGAAATTTTGCATAGGGTTGTCTTTTATCTGGCGGCAAGTCAATGTTGAATATGGACTGTACCGGTTTGGAAATGACTCCCTTATAAGGAAACCCCCAATTTTCGCTATTTTTCTACCGAACTCTCTGTAATTTGGAGCTTCGGTTCTTCGCTGTAATTTGGTATTTTGTAGTTGTATATGGTAACAAATATCCCTCCCAAAAATTATTTATATTCGCTCCCTTTTAAGGGTACTCCCCACATTATATTCAAATAGTTAACTGATTTCTTCCGTGATTTGGGGTTGTCTCCCTATAGCCATATTCCACCATAGTATGGGGAAATATTATACCCCACAATGTATGGAATTCTAAAGCGATTTAGAAATGTGATATAATCATTCTTCCTTCGGAGGATATCGAGACAAAAAACTAGAACGACAGGTTCGAGAACATACCATATCGGTTCGCGTTTAGGTCTAGACCCTATATCATGATACCTACCGATTTTCGGTATTTTTAATATTTAGTGTGAAATTGCAGTATTCTGAGGATTTCTTACAACTTTCCACCCTACTATGCGTGGTCAATATTGGTCCACGTTTTGGGGTTTTGAGATTTTAAGGGTTTCAAATCGCGACGCTCGAGCTGTGTGGCATGTGTCACCGCCTTGTTGAAATCACACATTGTACAAGTCGTACTCTTCAATAATAGGTCGAAAATACGGTCTAATACTGTCTAATCACACCTTCAGACCAAAGAGCGCAGCAAACAGTATTTTTTTCTGGATTGATTACAAAAGCAACATTTTCAGAGGTACGAGCGAAACGATGATGTACAGGTCTTACAATATTTGAGACCTCTTTAGTCTCTTCAGATTTCTTCACACGTTTTCCAATTGCTTACGTAATTGCGCGATATGTGGCTGAATCACTATTTGTGTAGTAAGTTCTAATCATTTTTATGTATTGTGGGATATTTAAGCGATCCATTTTCGTCAATATCAGATTTTTAACTGAAAAGACAGATCTTGAATTCTAGTCCCATTCTTTGGATACCACGAAATCGATAACCCTAGCAATAATTGATACTTAAGAATATAATTTTTTCCAAACTGTTCCGTCCATCTCTTCACAATTGGCCACAAATTCGAATTTAGACTGGACTTTTTGACATTTTTAGCAGGACAGTACCATATAGTTTCTCCCGTCTTTGTAAAGGCTAAAATTGGATGCGGAGGTTATACAAAATTCATAACCCTAATATGGGTCGTTCATTAATGAATTAGTTCAAATGAACTAATACGTAAAAAGAACGAACGGAACTATGTGCGGTTCATTCGCTCTAGTCGATACTTTTTGCTCTCGTTTACCTAGTTCCTTTGGTCCAATCGTTCATGTAGATTTTGCCGTCCATTGATCGAATTAACTGAAGTGAGCCAATGAACGTTTGAACTAAAAGGAACTATAGAACCAAATAAATAAACTAGTTCCTTTTTGGGGATCGAACTGAAAACAAATGAACCGCTTCTGAAACGAGATTGCACATTTCTAGTCCATACTGATTCTAAATAACTGCAAATAAATAATAAATCGGAGGCTACATAGACCCATTTCAACAATAAATTCCGAAATAACAGACAATTTAAACGCCAAAAATGTCTATGTCTATACTCAGCGTAATATTTCATTTTGGGAATCTGCATGTTCTTACTAAATAAAGTTATTCTTATAATGAAAAGAGAATTAATTATATGAACAATGTCAAACTATTTTCTCTTCATTTTGTCATTGCATGTATCAGGATTAAAGAATGTGCAGAAAGTAATTTCCTCAAAAATACAAATGTGCAAAAAAGTTACTTGGTCAGCATGGTCAGAAACCCATTGCAATACCTTTTGTACATTTTTTGCGTATCATATGTAAACCATACATATTTTTGTTTACATATAACTTGATTGCATACTTTTGTTGCCAAATAGCTTCCAAATTCTGATTTTATATGTAACAATACAATAGTAACATATGTACATATCTGTGTTTGCTATGCAGCCACAGCAACAATGGACACAATTATGTAATGTCAATATTAAAATGCAAATGAAAGGCAATCAAAATCCTTTGATGTTCCGTTGTGTAACAGGATATAAGAGAACTCCAGCAAGGATAACTATTGTTATTATTATTAGATATGGAATTTTGTCAGCACCTACTCCAGCATGTGGACTAATTGGGAAATATACCAATTGTATCTGTTAACCCTTTATTGGCCAATATATTCGAAAAAAAAACCTAACAATAATCAATATTTGATATTATATTTCGTATCCACTGAAAATCTACATGAAAAATACTAATACTAAACTAGTAAGGAAAAGAGTAAAGTCGGACGGGTCCGACTATGTGATACCCTTCACCACTTGGGGTATATTCAACATATATAAAAACTATATCGAAATCTAAACCGATTTCATAGAAACTTGTCACAGATTAGCTTATACTAATTTCAGTATGTTTTGTGCATATCGGCGTCAGACTACAGTATATTCAGTACGCTATGCAACATTTTGTATCAATCGGCTGCAACAAGGGTATTTGCTGCACCATTTACTTAAAATCGAAGGAAATTATATATACGGTAGCTATATCTAAATCTGAACCGATTTCAACGAAACTTTCCACACGCAAGGTTATATTAACTTCAATACGTTGTGCAAAATTTTATGTCAATCGGCCTAACTTTGGACGAAACTATATATGGGAGCTATATCTAAATCTGAACTGATTCCAACAAAACTTGGCACACGTTTGGCTATTTCAGTACGTCTTGCAAAATTTTTTGGCAAACGGACAAACATTAGGAGTTTGGTGCACCATTTACCTAACATGGGAATAAAATATATTTGTAGAAACTATATCTAAATCTAAATCGATTAACTTCAGTTCATTGTACAAAATTGTGTAGCAATCGGACAAATTTTTGTGTTGAATGCACAATTAACATTAAATCGGACCAAAAAATATATATGGGAGCTATACCTAAATCTGAACCGATTTTCACGACACTTAACACACATCATTCTAGACATAATTCCGTACACTATGCCAAATTTAGTGCAAATTGAATAATGTATGGGGACTTTGATACACCATTTACATTAAATCGAACGAAAATATATATGGGAGCTATATCTAAATCTGAACAGATTTTCCCGAAACTTAACACACATCATTGTAGACTTAATTTAGTACCCTATGCCAAATTTTTACATTAAATCGGACGAAAATGTATATGGGAGCTATATTTAAATCTGAACCGATTTTTCCCAATTTCAATAGGGTTCGTCCTTGGGCCTATGCCAAATTTTATCCAATTCCGATTTTAAATGCGACCTGTACTTTGTTAACAATTTAACATGAGCAGACGGACGGAGGTAAATGCATAAATCGACTTAGAAAGTGATCCTATGCATATTGTCAAAAGGAACCATCTGTTGGCAACCAGTGTTGTTCATGGATCTCCCTAAACCGAATTTTTAGATTTTAATCAGCCGATTTAACTTTAAATTTTAAAATTTAAAACAACCTGCAATAGCCGAAGACAAAGATAACAAGTGAAAAAAACAAAAACAAAAAAACAAGCCGGGCCGAACCTTGGATACCCTCCACCATAGATATACTGACAGGTACTTGAAATGAAAATAAAGGGAACATTCCAAAAAGTGACCTTTCTACAAACTGATTATGTAAATACACTTTGATACAGTGAAAATGTGCCTCGTCGAAATATTGGTTCTAGACCCCACGTTTTTTGGATCGAATCCATTTCAGAAAATTTTGATTTCATCCAAACTTTGCCTATCTTACTATTTATTCCAAATTTTGTTCAAGTTCGAAGATGGAAAATGTCGGTCCACTCCTTCTGGTACGTCCACACAGGGGCTAGGCCTAAATCCAGGCTAGAGTTCATATATAGTACATTATCTAACTTTACGTTCTATCCTCCGCAGGTGAATTGATTACAAAGAGTCTTAGAACCAAACCCAAAACGCACAACAAATCAGATAACAATTTTAATATAAAAAAGGGGGTATATGGGGACGACGCCAAAAAGGGGGCGAATATTAATAATTTTTAGTAGGAGACATTTCTGTGGAGACATTTAGTACCAAATAAGAACCCAATCTACCAAATTTCAGCGAGTTCGGCTGAAAAACGCGCTCAAGAACCCCAAAATACCGAAAATTGGGGGATAACCTTATATGGGGGGCTACCCAAAAAAATGGACCTATATTCATAATTTTTTGTGGAGAGATTTGGTTCCTATTAAGAACTCAAAATACTAAATTACAGCCAATTCGGTGGAAAAATACGACCAAAACCCCCAAAATACTGAAAAGGTACTGGAGGTACCGTCATATGGGCGCTACCAGAAAAAGTGGACCTATATTTATAATTTTTTGTAGGGACATTATGTACCCAATACGAACTCAATGTACCAAATTTCAGCGTATTCGGTTGAAAAACGCGCCCAAGAACCCCAAAATACCGAAAATTGGGGCGTACTTTTATATGGGAGCTATGCCATCTTCGAACTTGACCTGCCTGCAGACAAAAGACAACCCTATGCAAAATTTCAGCACCCTATCTCAATTCCTTCAGAAGATAGCGTGATTACAACAGACGGACGGACGGACATTCCGTTGTAACTCGATGAGTTACAAACGGAATGATAAAATTAATATACCCTCCATACTATGGTGGAGGGTATAAAAAAAACCCCTTCTCCATGAATTTAGAGCTATCAGCAAACAGTTTATCTCGCTAAAACTTGGGAATTTCCACCCCTAAATCATGAGCTCCATTTTATTGCATAATTCTATTATCAACAACTATAGTCTTAATCTTCCCCGACGAACGTTCATTAACAATCGACTGGACAATTCCAATAATAAGAATTTGTTTAATAAAATATATTTAATATTTATTTTTGCAGAATATGCCCTTGGAAATTCGTTACAAATTCGACAATAGTCGATACCTATTTGCATTAGCACTATATGCTTCAATTTCATATATTTTGCATATAATATATGCAATAGCACTGCTCTAATATTTACACATTTCCCCATAAAACATGAATATATCAATCACAATATTAATAAATTTCTTTGACACACTGTATTCTTGCAGTCGTTTGTTTACATGCATTTACCTTCGTTCCTTCCCCATTCATTGTAAACAAGACTTACAATCAATTTGATATTCGTCACTCATTCTCTATGTTCTATTTATACTCTCACTCTCTCCAAACTAACGGAATCACAGTTGCAAATTTGACAACAATCGATCTCAATTGACAGACATTTAGTTTTAATTGGGTTTTTGTTGTTGACGTGTGGATAAAAGTGACTTTGAAAAATTGATGTAAACAATAAATTGTAAAATAAGAATAAACTAATCAAATGAAAAATTATTAAATATGAAGTGTTTTATAGAAAAAAGTGTTACGATACAATTGCATTAATGCAATTGTTGTTATTATAAATAGTGTATTTTTTGTGTGTTTATTTTGGTATGGACTTAGTTTTTGTGGCAGTGGGAGAATAGAGAGAGACGGAGGAGGGAGCTTAAACATTATCAATTATTACATTTTCGCCTGTTTGTCAATTATTGTTTGTGGTGCATTTGACATTTATGGTAAGTTGTCATTATTTGTTTTTTGTTTTGATCGCTGTGCGTACAATAGTTTTTGTTTTACGTTGCAAAAGGTGAAGGTGTAGAATGAAAAAAAAACATTTTTGCTATGTATGAAATATGATATGGAACGAAAGATATGAAAGAATGACTGCAATCTTTTTGTTAGAGGTAAACATTTTGTAAGAATTCCAGTTTAATGGCTCCACTAATTTTTTTGTGGTGAAAGTCCTTAGTTCCCGTCAACTGAAAATTCAGGAAAAATATTCCATAAAAATTAGATTCGGTTGTGGCCACCTAATTAGCACACGCCATCGATTCGTTTGGAATATTTTTTAATGTATTTATTGGAAACCATAAAGCGATTTTGTTTGATAATTATGTAAAATAGTGCATTTTTGCCAATAGCTGGCACGTTTTTTCCAATAGTCGGCATGTCGCATTTTAGTTAAACAAAAATTATATATTTAATCGATTTTCTGATTTTTGCATTTATAAATTATTATTGGAGTTTTCCATCAGTGTAGTATTGAAAAAGTAATATAAAATAATTGTATTTATTTAAATATTACAATTGTAAAACATGGTGCCGACTTTGGCTACCTGCTATCCAATTCTCGTCATGACTAAATTACACATTTCAGAGGTTAAAGGAATTTAAGATTAAAACCAATATAACCTTATTTTTAGAAATGAATCGGTATTTAAGCACATATTATATTTAAAGGAAACCCTTAAATAAATACCTACCAAAAACTCCAAATATCTTTGAAAATACCGTAATGATAGTAATGTGTACGTATATTTTGACTACCAATGAAGACTTCGAATCCGCCTCCCTGTTAATCTTATGAACAAGCCTTTGATACAAGTCTTTTAAAATAGATATGGTCACTAATTTTTTCTTAAGAAACATGTATTATCGCTAGTGTTGAAAAGACTTAATTGACAGAATGCAAAATGTTGGCTGAATAAATGTACTTAGCTCAATGAAATTTTACACAGGGATTGGTTGGAATATTATTTTTCATATTTGGTTATAGGATTTTTTTGGTTATTTGATGTTATATACAACAGATGCCGATTATTGGTACATGACGGTATTAGGAACACTTACCTTACAACCTTTCGTAGGTGGACGGTTTCCGGTTGGGAATTTAGAACTTCCCCCTTCGGACTTTAAAATCAAATAACCTTAGAACCATGGGAATTTTGCCCATATCTCAGGAAATATTAATGTCAGCAAGAAAAGAAATATACACATACAACTTATAGAATCCATTTCCAAACATTCTGTGACTGAACCTTAATATAATGTTCAATTTAGGATGTAGATCAATATTTTTTAAGTTGCCAGTCTTTGGTCTGGTATTCAAACTATCGAATTCGTATTGTACAACTTTGCCTACCAGCGGATCTAGTGGACTTTTGAACAGACAATTTATTCCATGGGATTTGCAAACCTGTACCGGTACAAAATCCGGATTTATTATAAAAAAATCAAAATAAACAATTTGACAATTGGAACCTGTCTCCCGCAAATATATTTTATTAACATGTATAGAAAAACGTGATATATTTGTAGTAAATATTTCAACTCGTCAGTATCTAAAAATTATTAGATTTCGTAGATATCAGATTTTCTCAGCAAGTATCGAGCAAAATTTTGAAAAGGGCGATTAAAACATTAAAATATCGGTTGATGTGCCTAAAATCTTCAAAATATCGCACATTTTCTGCAAAGATGTTTTTCCCCTCTAAGTACCAAATCACAGTCACTTCGGTGGGAATTTGCGGTAAAAATTTCAAAATAACGTAAACGTGGTGGGACCCTTTTATGGCGGGTATGACAAAGCAAGAATATATGTTGAAGTATTTTTAACAAGATAAGTAACATCCTATAAAAACCTCTACACCTCATTTTGGATATATTTGGATTAATACAACATTTTATCGAATTCTGAGCGGAGCGTAGTCGGACGGGGTATAGTTGACGGAGTATACTCGAACGGGGTCGACCATATGATAACCTACACAACTACCACAGAGCTCTAAGTTTCCACGCATCAATATTCCTAGCCTGGGTAATATTTCGCGATATTTACACTCTCTTGACCGATTAGAGCTCAACAGTTGCTTTGCGGCATATTTTCTGAATCATGTTTTCCCGGAGTAAAATATATTTAATTTTTATTATTTTTCACAAAAAAAGTTCTGGCGGGTCAAATGAACTGTTAACCTTCGTTATCAAGATAGCCATTAACGTTCCCATGAAAACATTTTTAGGTTCTGCCGATAATTTTGGCGTATAGAGCGACAATGAAAAACTAGACAAAAATAACGTGTTCGGTCCATTTTATCCTCGGAATATCATTCGATCGTCATCGAATATTATAGACGCCGTCCTTGACCATAACTAGAACCTCATGGAAAATTTCCTATGCATCGTCGCTATATTTCCGACCTCTACCTCTACAGTATAACTCCCACATAATTGGTATCAATTTAAAAGTCAACAACTCCTCTTAATATACTATAAACTTTTCGGGTCTACGTCCTCCAGGGTTAAATTTGTACGATATATAATGGAAAAAATATTTTCTTCATAAACTATTGTATCATTAGTCAAAAACTTAACATATGGCGAATTTGGTCTTCTGAGTTATTAATATACTCCCCAAAGGTTTTTATCTCCAAACACAATTTCCCATCCCCATTCTCTGTACTTTACAATATTTTACAGATATCCATGAAATTTATAAAAAATAAAAAAAAATCTATGCTATTTTATACATTTCAAGTATGTCTGTAAAGCATTGTAATGTACAGAGAATGGATAGTCTCCACCCCAAACTAACATCTAAGCAACCATTACCGAATGAAAAAGAGAACATAGGGAGTCAAGTGACACGTCACAAAACTCGTCAATATGTCGTCAAATACATATCATTGAGAGTAGAGTTTACTAAGAACCAGGACTCAAGAATATATGAGAAAGTAGATACTCGAATAATTGCCCAGCTAAACATATTTGTGTACACATATTTATTTGTAGGCTACTTATATATAAATCGGAACCTTAGTTGACAAAAACTTTATTGTGAACAGGGTATGAGGAAATACAGTGAGAATACCACCAATATCTTACACTCCATTAGCTATTTTTCTTAAATAAAACAACAACATTCTATTTAACTTTTAGTGGTGTGGTGGAGTTTTGAGAACAGTACAACCCCTCTATCTCCAGTTTTGATGCCGCACATTGCCACAAAAATAGTAATGGCGGCTCTTTTGTATTTAAACTATGAAGGTAACAGGACAAAAGAACAATAGCAGCATAATACACAAACACTTGATTTTAAGTGGCGCCAATTTCCAAATATTTGTATCTATACACACACACAAATTTCTTGTGTGTGTTATAGGTCAGTAATGATTACTTGCCCATACCCCACACTAAAGCTCCTTTCTGCCATATCGATACAGGACAAATACATATACACACACAATATATATAAATATATATGTACATCTGTTGGTGTTTGTGTTCTTTCTCTATACACATGTTCTATATGAATTTTTGTGAAAATTTTTCCATTTTCCAAAGTCATAAATCATTTCGAAGCGGGGTCTTTCGAACTACAACTATGATTGTAACAGGATGAGAGAACAAAATAATTCGGTTATCCTTTAACACATTTTGTTTATTGTTGCTGTTTGCAAAACGTGATGCAAGCAATTTCTCCGGTGGGCGGCGGTAATGGAAAAATGTTGCCCAGCAACGAAAATAACTTTCATAAGCGGCACGTTTGAAGTCAGCCAAGGTGTATAACAGGATTTAAGAATTGGCCGACAACAATGTAAATATTTTGAAAATTTTAATTCTTTGAAACACACCACAAAGAGTTCAAATAACTTTGAGAGATAAATTGGTGGTTGAGAGTAAAAGTGTTTCAAATTAAAATTTTGGTTTGCAATTTTATGCTATAATAATTTAGGACCACGATTGTGGAGTTGGAGGCTTAGAGCCGGTTAAAATTGTTAAATTCGGCCAATATATAAAACTCCCTGTTTAAACTCATCTTGGATATACTATCAACTTCTCGGGACTTTGTCCTTTCGGAATAAATATATATTGGTTCATTTCATCTTTTAAATATTTAACGATCAAAAATAATAGGCTAGAACCCGTCCTACATGGAAAATTTCACGACGTTTGATCCATAACTACATCGTGTTTATAATGGACAGACTGACGGACGGACACACAAGTCTAGATCGACTCGGCTAGTCAAGATATTACGACAATTTCATATCTGACATACTATCATAGGGTGGATCTTCGGCAAACTTTCCAGGAGCAGCTCATTCACCAAAAATTCTGCGTTGGGGTAGGTAGTTCGGGCTTTATTCGTACAACAGCTTTATTTTATTCACAACCAAATCTTTCCGCAAAATTTTCTATATTTTAAAGGTTGGCGGCTGAGTAATTAGAGGCTGTAGAAAATTATAACTATAAGTATATGTTTTGACATTGGCTCTATATAAGCCCCGTCTCTATTTTTGGTATTTTGAAAGGTTTTTTGGAAGTGGATGTTATTCCGACTTTGCTGATTTGAAACATAATAGTTGTTCATAAGCCGAACTAAAAAAATGTCCAGGCGCGTCGGTCTTGTCCGCAATGTGTCATCTTCCCTTGAATTTCGGGGCGTTCTCTTTCTGCGTGAACCATCAGTTGGCGGAATTTTATGTCTTTTGGGCTGGAGCATCCTCATTCATTCGTCCTGTATTGAAGGGTCTTGATCTTGTATCAATTAAAGTTATCCAACATTTCCGTTATAATTTTGCAGGAATGCCCAAATCAGACAGCAGCAGACATGATTTAAGGGGACCCCCCCATTCTCGGTGTCAATTTTTTTTTTGATTTAATTGGAATCTACTCTAATTTAAGTGAAAACAGAACTCTTGAAGATATAGCCGATTTATTGTGCTGCATCAAGTGACGGCTAAAGGGCTTCTCAAACTTTAAACGCGTTTTTCTCAAAACGAATGGCGGGCACGATAACTCAAAAACTAATAATCCAATCGGTTTCAAATTTTGACACGTTTCTCTGGGAGTGTGTAGCTCTCGTATGAACTAAGATAAAGCCAATCGGTGAAGATCTTCCTTATTTTTTAACATAGTTTGTGGTAAAAATAGGCGATTTTCCATAAAAAAATTTTCAAAGTTCCGCCATTTTGTTAATTGTTGTGCGAAGTCAATAATCCTAGTTCATACGAGAGCCAGACATGTCCTCTTTCTAACACGGAATTTTCGGATTCCGATGTTCCAGTGAGGAGTTATCATGCCCGCCATCGAAAATATGGACTTTTCTTTGAACCCCAAAAACAACAACAAAACAACAACAAATTTTGGTAAATTATTTTTCTTCCTTTTTAAATCTTCAAATATATATGTGCCAAGTTACAAACCTTAACAAGCATTGGTATTTATTTACCAGCCCATTTAAAATCTTGAAAATAAAAAATCGAGAATGGGGGGGGGTTCCCTTAAAAACTGTTTTGAGCAGATAGGGCTTTCAAGTGCGGATTTATAGTCGACGAATAGGTGGAAAAAGTCTATGTGTTTTTCGTGGGTCTTTTCCAATATTTGGCGCATTGGGGAAATCTCATCCAGGGTGAATTTACCTGGTCTGAAACTGCATTGGTGTGGTCCAATAATAACATTCACCATTTACTAAAGTCGTTCACACATCACGCTTGATAGCACTTTATATGCGATGGGAAGGATACATGACTTGACACATATCGCCTTGTCTCATTTTTTTGTGCATGGGACACAGGATGCTGATATTCCATTGGACATGCATTCCTCTAGCCAAATTGTAATAATCAGCTGGTGCATTCTTCTGGTCAGCATCTTTGGAAGGTAACATACCAGCACCTAATGCTTTATTATTCTTCAAATGATTAATGGCTATGTTGACCTTATCTTGGCTAGGTTGTACACAATTAATATCGTAATTTCATATTGGTCCTGGGGACCCAATACGCTATCTATATCTGTCAGGAGGATGTGATTGCACCAAAGCCTTAGGTTTAGTGTTTTACTCGTTGGTAAAATTTCCGGACTTCTTTATGAATCCTGTACATCTCGTTTTTTTTTATTTCTTATTTTTTCCTACTACTTTTCTACCCATAATTCTCTTTCGCACTACGCTGCCTTTTCACCTCAGTATCATTACGACATTCCTAATCATACCATGGGGCCCTTGATGGTGGTTTTTGAACCCCAATTGCTTTTTTTTTTGCTGCAGTTTATAGGGAGTGGGCAATTTTTTGCTATTGTACTTCTATATTACCGAGTTTCCATTAATACGAGAGCTAACCTTGGCTACTACACGGTTATGCTCTGAGAATCGATCGAACATCTAATACACTGGATGATTGTCCGTTAGATCGCCTTGTATATATCGAAATTCTTGAATCTGGTACTGCGAACTACCATGTTTTAATTTAATTTTAATTTATTTCGCTTCTTTTGCTACAAAGTCAAAAGGTCATTGATAGTTACATTCCTTTTATATCTAGAATAAACTTGAACCTAAATAATAAAAAAGAGTACAAATAATTTAAACAATTGTCAGCCGCATTCCGTCGTCGGATGTTACTTCATGGAGTTACTTCCGACAGTGTGGCCAAATATAATTTTCTTTTCGATTTTTACATTATACACTCCTAGCAGAATTTTAATATCATGGTCAGGGCAGCGGTCATACGCTAGGCGCTTGATCTGGTCATCTTTTTCGTCGGTCGGAGCAGGGGTGCAAATGAGGCTGATGTAGAAGAACTTCGTTTTTATACGGATTATAGCAATGAATCTGGAGATTATTTCCATTTAACCATAAATCCCCATCAACCATCACGTCCCCAACCAAAGTGTTAGTTATTATGAAAGTTTTAGCATATGTTTTCAAAAAAATTCGAAGCGGCTCATTGCCTTTTCAAAACCCATATATAATGGTCCCACTTTATTTCCTATGCATTGAAAATCCTAGCCCAATTTTCCAACCTAAGTACCTGTAATTTGGTATTTATATTTCCCAGAACATAAAAACATACCAGCAGACACTTGTCACTGACATACTCGTATGTCACATTTCTAATATTTTTGGTAATATTGTCCATATTGTTTGCTCCCTGGATGATATGAATCCATAAATTTAAAATATACGAACCCACACACTCAAATCTTCAAAATACTGAAAATGGAGCGGTACTGTAATATAGGGGGATATTCCAAAATATTATCAATATTATCATTTATATTACGATCTCCATTCCGAAATCTATAGATTGATGGGCAAATTGACATAATATTTTCTTCTGCGATTTTTTGATGGATAGTCTAAGATAAATATATCCAACAGACTTAAAAATTAGTCTACATTTACAATTTTTTGACAGTTAAAAAAAAAAAAAAATTCCTCACACGGACTATCTCAGCTCAGCCTTAAGACTACATCCAAGAGTATATTGAATTGTATACGATCACATATGTGCTTCAACGAAATATCGGGTGTATCACAACAAAATATTCAACATCGAGCCAATCGCTGCACTACTTCTGGCATCTCCCTTGCAGCTAATGAAATATACTAATAGGTCCGTACCTCCATGTCGTAATAATTTAGGCAGACCTAGATCAAAATAAATATTGGAGCCATAGGTCACATGAAGCCAATGGAACCGAATATGATATTTGATATAACGTCGCACCTAATATTTGTATTACAGCTACATTACCCTGGCAATTTTTTTTAAATTTAATTTTATTTATGTCTGTTATGCTCTCAAAGGACTACAATGTACATAAATTTCATTATATATGTATGTATTTTTTCTGCATGTAAGCAATGTGGCGAGCACATAGCATTATAATGGTGCTGCCATGACAACAAATTGGTGTTCTCTGAAACCCATAAATTATGTCAACTGCGGTTCTTTTGAAGTTAAACGGTGATTGTATCCGGCTAGAAGAAATTTCGAGAACAGGACCTAGGTTAAAAAATGCACGCCCAGACTCAAATCTTACAGTTTGTATAGTATAGCATATGTGCGATGTGTATATCCCATATTTACTATTACATATTGACGCATTTGTAAACATCCATCCCCCTATTTCTATATTATATTTATTGGATACATATATCATTTATTTATAAAATTGTATATTAATATATTATATAAACATATGTATTTTTATTTTCAGAGAATCCTGTTTGAATATATGTTATATGTTAAATTATGGGTAAGTTTCATGCTGCAAAAATAATTTCCTTTCTCCCGTGTATTATAATCTATAGGATGCTGTTTAGAATCTGAATTACTTTTTTAAGAACATGTTGCTATGAAATGCAACTATGAGCGTCTCGGGATGGAAGAAAATCTATTGATGTCATAGATAAATTTCTAATATCACTCTCCTTACAAAGTAACTCCCTAATACTCTACTGCCCTAAGAGGCTAAATATTTGCTAAGCCAATATCTCGGCTACCATACCTTTCAATTTACAAATGATAGCGACATATTTGATCTCAGACATGATATTTACCAGGTAATAAGAATTTTCGACTAGGATAGTTTTGATTTCCTTAATTATAAAGTTTTTAAAAGGAAACTGATTTTTTTCTTTCAAAAGAAAAAGAAAACAACAAACGAATTCCTTTGATCTGAACCTTGAAATGTAATAGGAGAAAAGCTTAATCGAGTGGATACTCTGGTTCATATTTCCCACATGAAAATATTGACGTGCATGTGTGTCGTATGCATGTGTGACAATTTTAACACACAATATTGTTCCTTTGTTGCTTTTCTGGGTGGTAAAATTCCATACCTACCCATTTCCCCAATATCACACACTTTGTGACAATTTCGAAATAACAAAAAATATTTATTAACGACCAAAGCGGTTGCTTTTGAAGTTAGTCAGCAAAAATATTGGGTTATGAGGAAAATAGGACAGTGTTTGTCGGAATTTTCACACGCACAGCATTTTCAACATCCTATGAACTAAAAGGGAAATACATATATGTATTATACACCGAAAAAAAACTATGGTCCATATAGGTAATAATTATTAAAAATATATACCACTTTCAATATATTTTTACAGCAACTTTGGTCATTCAATTACCTTAATTAGAACGGCAACTTGATATACAGGGTTTATGCCAAAACATGATCTAATATATATATATATATATAATTAGGTCTTTTAAGTCCATTGCCTCTACCACCTTCTTCACAAAGTGTCAACATTTTGAAAATATGTAAGTCGCATATGAAGCGAACGGAATATCCAATTTTATTCGAATCTCCAAGGTCTTTACATTTGTACCAAGCCCAAAAAAATCGAATGGAGTGTTACAGCCTCTTTCTCTATGTTCTATAAACCAGAATCGAATGAGAAATAAATAAATAGCAACACGTAATGCGATGGATAATTATCGGGAGAAAAATAAAGAAAGAAAACGTGAGCGTGAGCAAATCGAGATGTACAGAAGTCAAAATGAAGTCAGGAAATTATACCAACGAGTGAAACACCAAACCGACTGTGGAGATGAAAACGAAAACTTGGTGACCTGGTTGAGAATCTGGAAGGAGCATTTTGCAAAGCTTCTGGTATAAAATAGTGGCCTTGAAGAAGATACCCAAGAACCAATAAGATATGACGGTATAGAGGATTTACCACCTAGACAAGATGAGGTCAGAATAGCAATCAATCGGCTGAAGAGACAGTGGGCAGATGCTGGTCAGGAGCATGTACCGGCTGATTAGTACAATTTGTCTAGAGGAATACAAGCTCAATGATTGGAACCTCAGCATCATGTGTCCCGTGCACAAAAAACGAGACAAGACGCCAAACCGACACATTTCTCCAATAAGTCGAAAGTAAACACGCGTTCAGAGGTATTTACAATCCATGTCTGTGTTCGGCATTTCTGCAAAATTAATAGGCTATGCAGGATAACTTTAAGTGGCACAAGGTCAGCAGTAAAGAACGAGTATTCAGACAAGGTGACAGTTTGTACTGTAGCCTGTTTAACATCCTGCTGGAAAAGGTCATACGAGATGCAAATGGGAACAAGCACTCTGTACACCAAACAGCACATGTTACTTGCATACGCCGACGACATTGACATATGGGTCGTCCATGGCGAGCGGTAACATCAACCTTTGAACGAATTGCGAAGGATTCTGCCAAAGTGGACTGGCAGTAAATGGCGAGAAGAACAAACTGATGATATCAACGCAAGACTCGGACCAACTGTAGAACTTGAAAACTACAGCTTCGAGGTAGTAAACGATTCTATATACCTCGATACCGCCATAAACAAAACTAATAACATCAGAATTGAGATCCGGGGAAGAATAGTGTTGGCCAACAGATTCTACTATGGTCTGGTAAGCAACTCAAAAACAAGGCCACTTTCTCGGACATGTACATAGTCAGACGGATCGAGCTGCAGCGACTACGTTTGCTAGGTCATGTTGTGAGAATGGATGAGGATTCTCCCACTTAAAAACGAGGCAAGTGATGGTTCATGCAAAGGAGGAAGACCACGAATCCGATGGAAAGATCAAGCAGAAGACAACATCTCGGAACATAGTCTTTCAAATTGGATGAGATTCGCACATGACGACGCGCTTGGAAATATTTTTTTACAGCTCGGCTTATGGAACACAAACCAGCTAATATATCTATCATATCTCCCACGAATATTATAAATTTAATAAAAAATGCTCCACCTCGACAATAGACTGTGATTCTGTATACTTCCCCAAAACTATATTCGGCTACATCGACTTCTTCACCCTACATTTTGCAACAACTTTAAATATTACATTTAGACGCACTATTTCGGTATATTAGGCGAATTTAGTGGAATATATACGTAAATATTTCTTTGATTATTGAAGAATTATAGGTCAACATACGTTGGATTAAATCGGGATGGATTCATGTCCAAAATTTAACAATCCAACCTATTTGAATTTTTTTAGAATGCTGACTATACATTGTCTTTATGCAAGACGAAACGACTCATACTTATATTAGTTATAGTTATGCCATTAAGGATTTCAGGGGGTTTGAATATTAATAAAAATCTAAAAGAATAATTTTTCGCAAAGTGTATTAAAACAAAGACATATACTTCAAATTTCATTGTCGACCAAATTAAATTTTGGAAACACTTGTGCTTATTTCTATTAGCCCAATATTTACCCACATTCACATCAAAGATGCCGCCGTCGTTAAAAAACTATGTGTATACGTGCATCTCTGATATAACTGACCTCGACCCTTTTTTTAGCGTGACGTCACTTTAACACCTTTTTGTGAAAACAACCGCTCCAATACAATTGTTGTTGCGTTTCTTCAACATATTACGCACTTCCATCTCCTTTAGTTCTGTTTCCAATCCAATTTCGTAAAAGAAAACTCAATTGAGCTTCCACTCAAGTCCTTCGTTCCTAGTAATAGTGTGTTTCATTTCAAAGGAACATAATTTGCATTTAAATGAGCTTCTTTATTGTTATGACAACCGATATAACAATAAATGAAGGGGAATTCTTTTGAAACAATGATTATGATGATGGATCCACTCAAATTTTGGGGGTTGCACTGAAAAGGAGAATTTTTAAATATAAGTAAAAATGCAGAAAATCTTATGGGTATCGGAAACAAATTTTTGGGACGTTTCGCAGACTTACCAACAATGCGAAGTGTCAATGAAATACCTCTTCACTTTTCTGTCCCTCTGATAGTGGCAGGAAATATTTCAAAGATGACGGGTTTTGTACTTCAAAGGATACAATTAAATATCATATTTAATTTTATGCAAAATTCAGTTTTAATCATTCTTGAAGCAAGATGAATAGTAATCGATGAAGATGGTCTACATAAAACGGTCTTATTAGCAACCTTCATATTATATTAGTTCAGTTCATATCCCCGAAAATTTCATACCCTCCATCATGAGTTAGACACTTAAAATATCTAAAATTAATCAGGAATTTTATATGGGACCTATACTCTGATAATAGGTTGGGAAATTGGAATTTGGACGCGTACAGTTTGCATGGGACTAATATTGAAAATGTTTTGAGAATAAGTTTTTTTATCCAGGTAGGCTAACAAATTACAACAACTTCTGAATGCTAAAAGTATAGTAATTTTGTTTCGAAATTGCGCCTAGGTCTACAAAAAAGATATATAAAATGAGTGGACTTTTATATGGGGCTATTGAGTATATTGACCAATATTAAGAATTTTTTATAGAAAAATTTTCCAACCAATATGAACAATGCTGTATAATTACAGCCAATTCGGATAGACAAACTCAAATTTCAAATTTCTTAAATATAGGTTGAAATTTTATCATAAATAGAGAAAAATTGGGAAAGCGTTATTATAGAGCCTAAACATTTAAAATACACTCCACCTTTTGTTTCGGCCAGACCGAACATTTTTACCACCCTCAATCTTTATAACTATGTCAAAACCCGAACATATATTAAAAATGTTCTGTAAAGATTTGTTAGCATTCAAAACCCCCGAATTTCCAATTACTTTGACGGGTTATTATAGATGACACCCTAGGGTACTATATACCGGCACCATAAACAGGCTGTAATTTGGCATTTCGGGTGAATAAAAAAAATTGTTCCAAAAAATTTTTGCATTTATGTCCATCGTTCCTACATCCCCTCTACAATGGTCCAGCTTTTATACCCTTCACCACACTGTGGTACAGGGTATTATGTCTTTGTGAATACGTTTGTAACAGGCAAAAGGAAACGAGATAGACACATGGTTCCTTTTGAGAATATGCATAGAATCACTTTCTAAGTCGACTTATGCATGTCCGTCCGTAAACAAAGTACAGGTCGCATTTATAATCCGAATTGGATGAAATTTGGCATAGGTCACTTATTTGGCCCAAGGACGAACCCTATTGAAATTGGGAAAAATCAGTTCAGATTTAGATATAGCTCCCATATATATTTTCATCCGATTTAATGTAAACGGTTCCTATATATCTTTCGATTTGCACGAAATTTGGTACAGCGTAATGAATTAGGTCTAGAATGATGTGTGTCAATTTTCGTGAAAATCGGTTCAGATTTGGATATAGCTCCCATATATATTTTCGTCCGATTTAAGGTAAATGGTGAGCCAAAGTACCTATATATGTTTCGATTTGCACGAAATTTGGCATAGCGTACTGAATCAAGTCTAGATCGATGTGTGTAAAATTTCATGAAAATCGGTTCAGATTTAGATATAGCTCTCATATATATTTTCATCCGATTTTAGGTAATTGGTGTACCAAAATCTCTGAAAATCATTCGATTATCACGAATTTTGTCATAGCGTACTGAATTAAGGCTAGAATGACGTGTGCTCCCGTTTTTGGGGCCTTTGAATGCACATCACATTGTGGAAGATATAATAAACTCGATACAAATGGAACTTATCGGTTTTTTCTTGGTTTGTGTAGTCTGCTCCTTCATTGAGTCCACAGCACCACCAAAGTGGTCGATATGCGAGCGTTTCCTGTAGCGAAAAGTGGCATGATTGTTAATTATATTTCTGGAGGAAATTTGGTAAAAATTGCCACAGGTACAGTTTATGCCGTAAATAAATATAAATAGAAGGAGACAGTTCACACACATCGTCCGTATATCTAACAATCTTAATCCCTATATAAATCAAGGAAAATAATTAAAGCGGCATAGGAGACCTCATACCACACCCGATATGTGTCAAACGTTGCACAAAATATTTCTATCAATCTTAAAAAAAATGCAAAGACAATGATATTTGCTTCATTCCGGTTCATATACATACATTGAAAAGAAATATCCTTGGGATATACATATGTATGTAAATGTATCTGTCGAAAATTTGTACCGTTGCATAAACCCTACAAGGTGAGAATATTGTTTTCCTTTGTGCACCTTAAATCCATGTTAACAGCCATGTTTGTTTGCACAATTTACCCCCAATCCATGAACATACGACATCGAATTGTCAAACATCTCATAGGTAAGCAGCAGACACAGCAACCAGTTGTCGTGGCAACAAATACAATTGCCAGCTTTTATAAAACCAACAAACAAAATCATTAAAATGCAAAAAGCCACCCTTTGAAATATTTTCTTTCTAAAACGAACGAAAGTGAAATGAGAATTTTTTTCAAAAATGTATTTTATCATCATAACGTATAAAATAGACAGAACACATATATTTTTATCATTTTGACGTAAATATGGGAAAATAACAGGCATTGAGAAAACGCCGACAAGTTGCTAACAATGTAAACTTGACTCTTCTGGAATATTTGAATATTCATGATACACATATAGAATATTTATGGAATAATGTAGCATATTTATAGTAACAGGATATAAGATATTTAGGTGTATTTTAAAATATAAGTTTTTGGGGATTTTACATCGAGTATAAAGAAGAACATTTGTGGTTTAGACATACATTTCTGGGATAGTACATTTCATTGTGGAGAACAGAAAGAAAGAATATTTTGAGGACTCGAAGTTTTAGCACAAATTAAACCAGTAAGGAAAGTAGTAAAGTCGGACGGGGCCGACTATATGATACCCTTCACCACTTTGAGAATATTCAACAGATGAATCCTAACAGAAGTCGAATTTTTAAAGGACCAGTAAAATGAAATTGGAACCATAAACACGTCATTCTGCAACCGATACTAAATTGTTCATTTGGCCAGATATAGAAGCTATATCTAAATCTGAACCGATTTCAGGACACTTAATACTCATCTAGACCTAATTCATTACGCTGTGCCAAATTTAGTGCAAACCGAAAGATATTAAGGGACTTTGGTGCACCATTTACATTTAATCGGACGAAAATATATATGGGAGCTATATTTAAATCCGAACCGATTTTCAGGAAACTAACCACACATCATTCTAGACCTAATTCATTACGCTGAGTCAAATTTAGTGCAAATCGAGAGATAGATAGGGACTTTTGTGCACAATTTACCTTAAATCGGACGAAAATATATATGAGATCTATATCTAAATCTGAACCGATTTTCAGGAAACTTAACACACATCATTCTAGTTTGGTTCAAGAACCTCAAAATACCGAAAATTGGGGGTACCCTTATATGGGGGCTACCAGAAAAAATGACCAATATTTATAATTTATAGTGAAGAGATGTGGTACCTAGTAAGAACTCGACGTACTAAATTACAGTCAATTCGGTCGAAAAATACGATCAGAACCCCCAAAATACCAAAAATTTGGGCGTACCGTTATATGGGGACTACCAGAAAAACTGGACCTATATTTATAACTTTTAGTGGAGTAATTTGGTACCCAATAAGAACCCAATGTACAAAATTTCAGAAAATTCAGTCATAAAACGAGCCCAAGAACCCGAAAATACCGAAATTACCTTTATTTATAATTTTTGGTAGGAAGATTTGCTTCCCCATAAGAACACAAAGTACCAGCGAATTCAGTCGAAAAATGCGATCAAAACCCCCAAAATACCGAAAATTGGGGGTAATCCTATATGGGGGCTATCCGAAAAAATTGACCTTTATTTATAAGTTTTGGTAGGGAGGTTTGCTACCCAATAAGAACTAGAAGTACCAAATTTCAGCGAATTCAGTTAAAAAAGCCGCTCAAGAACCTCAAAATACCGAAAATTTAGGGATACCCTTATATGGGGGCTATCCGAAAAAATGAACCTTTATTCATAATTTTTGGTAGGGAGGTTTGCTACCCAATAAGAACTCAAAGTACCAAATTTCAGAGAATTCAGTTAAAAAACGCGCTCAAGAACCTCAAAATACCGAAAATTTGGGGGTACCCTTATATGGGAGCTATGCCTAAACGTGGATCGATTTTCTCCAATTTTAATAGGGTTCGTCTTTGGGACAATTAAGTGACCTGTGCCAAATTTCATCCAAATCGGATCATAAATGCGACCAGTACTTTGTTAACAAAAATACATGGACGGACAGACGGACATGCATAAATCGACTCAGAAAGTGATTCTATGCATATTCTCAAAAGGAACCATGGGTCTATCTCGATTATTTTTCCCTGTTACAAATATATGCACAAAGACATAATACCCTGTACCACAGTGTGGTGAAGGGTATAAAAAGAAACTTGGGTATTCGTATGCCATTAGAAAAATTATACGCAATTCCCCATGTACACTAACAAATTTCCTATAAATCTGTAATATTTGCCATAGTTAGATCGCATCAATAACATTTATTTGCCAGAGACATATCCGGATCCGTCAATTTTTAAAACAGATTTTCAGATAATAAACCTGGTTAAATGAATATATTAAACTTAATTGAATATCACTTCTTAATGAATTGTAGGTTGACCAACAAAGAAAACATCATGATGAATTGGTCCTTCTGGGTCGTTAAAATATTCGCCAACGGCTTTCAGACCCAAAAGGAATTTTCCAACCCCAAAATCTTGTTGCACGCTGTATTGTACTAAAAACAATACATCTGCACTGTTAGCAATTGTCCGCAAGCAAGTTTGAACTGTACCAAATTTTTATACAAATTATTAACTTTCGTATCCTTCAAAAATTCTCTTGTTTTCTTGTACATATAGCCCAAATTTTAAGATTTAAGGACTATACGTCCACCAGTTCACTAATTTCAATTGTAATTTAGTACCATTTTGAATTGTTCATACATCAGAAATGAGACTTAGAAGAAAATCAGTGAGCGCTGCAGTATAGTCGGACGGGGCCGACCATACGATATCCTACACAACTACAACGGAACTCTAACTTTCTGCGGATGTGTATTCCGAGCTTGGGCAATATTTCGTGATATTTGCTCCCTCTGGCCCGATTAGAGGTCAACAGCACCTCTTCCTTACACTGACATATTTTCCGAATATCACTCATATTCAGTAAGCGCTTCTAGTTAATTTTCCAGATTCCCTTCACCGTGGGGTGTGTTGTGATTTTTGGCTTATTATTGGCATCGGCTCGAAAAAAACACAAAAAATAAGTATTCGGTCCACTTCATAAGTATATTCTGACCATCACTAAAAGTTATATGCGCTGAACCTCATGGAAAATTTCAAAGCGATCAGCGCTATATTTCCGCCCTCTAATGTGGTAATGGGTTACTAAATAATATCTGAATACGTAAGCACCTGTAAATATTTACGTGTAACCCATACGTACGACAATATAATTTGTATCAATTTAAAGGTCAATCACTCCTCTTGGATATAGTATCAACTACTCGGGTCTATGTCCTTCAGGGGCAAATATATACGCCATAGAATACAAAGTTTGTCATTTTTCAATGGACCCTGACCATTTGACCCTCTAAACATTGACCGATCTTTATCAAAACAGTCATGCTTATTCTTTGGCCCGATTCCCTTCTCCATGTAAAATTTCGCGATGTTCGGACCATATTTGCGGCCTCTGGAGCGACCAGAAAAGCCGACAAAAATTAAGTATTTGATCCATTTCATCCCCTAAATATTAACCGATCTTTACCAAAAACAATAGTGGTCTTCATTGGCCAGAACCCATCCAACATGCAAAATTTCATGAAGATTGGTCCATAACTGTGGCCTGTATCGTGTTTACAAATTATAATGGACAGACGGACGGACGGACACACGGACAGATCGACTCAGCTAGTCGAGATATGATCGGTAAACTTAAAGGTGGATCTAGGACCAATATTTCGCGGCGTTACAAACTTTTGGGGCTGCACAAAGCTATAATACCCTGACAACATAGTTGTGTAGGGTATAAAAAGAAATACATTGAAAATTTTATAGATATTGAAATTTGGAAGTACCTAAGATAGTGAATCCATAGGACCCATTTTCGGAATTTATCTAGTTTCACCAATTTCTGAACCATTTGAGGAGTTACTCATATACGCATTATAAGGTACTTACAAAATTTCAAAATATGAACCCTTTGTGGGGGAGATACCAGAAGGAGTGTACCTTCGAACACGATAAATTTGAAGTAAAATTATTAAATTGTGTAAAGGTTGGAAAATCCTTTGGCAGGATATTATAATTTTTTTTTCAGCTAAATATTGACCATTTTTAGGAGAGGTTCTAGGAGGAGTTGTCTGATATTCTCCCTCTTCTAAATATTACGATGTACAAAATTTGCATTGAATCGGTTACTCCTTTCGTACGTAACCAGACAGACATTTTTTTCAATGTCCCCCTATCCGACCGTCTGTTACAATCGCAATAGAGCTTGCAAAATTTAAGATGGAGCTTTAAAATTTTGCATATACATTGCCCACTACTCCCAGCATATTTGTTATTGCAAATGAGATATATCGATTTTGGTATAGCCCCTATATTGCGGCACCCCGAATTGAATCTAACTTGCAAACGAATTGCTAATTTTTAATCTATCATTGGTAGTAAAGTTTTCGTACCCAAATTTTATATATCCTACCCAAATTACATTCATTTATTTATTGGTTGGTACGTTTTTTACCAAAATTACAGTAGGAAATTGCGATAATTGTCATATGTGTAAAATTTACAAATACCGGTCCAGTATGAGGTTCAATTTTCTATAATAATAACTTATGTCGATTTAGGCATTTCCATCCATTTCCATTATGTAACAATACCATCCATTTTTTCGGTACTTTTAAAGTTTTTGGCATATTTCATATCGGGTTTTAGGAAACTGGCATACATATATGCAGAAAATTATTAACACATATTCCCCATATAAAAGTTCCGCCCAATTTTCAATATTTTGAAGGTTTTTGACGCATTTTCTACAGGCTCTCATTTAAAGTTTTAGAGTTTTGAAAGTCCATATCTTGATATAAAACATAAAAAGGTCATGCAAAATTTCGGGTTTTTACAGCCAAAGATTTGGCATTTCAGGTTTTTGGTAAAAAAAAAATAGATCAATGTTACATACAGAGGTCCCGCTGTAACCTCAGCTGCATTTTTCCTTATTGTTTATGAGGATTTCAGGTGTGTTTTTCTGCGGAGTTGGCTGTTATTTTATATTTTTAGTTGTCTTCTTACCAAAATTTATAAATATTGGTTGATATTTGTATATAGCCCCCATATAAAGATACAGTCCCTTTGTAGGCGTTTTACGGGACCATACTTTCGAGGAAATGTATATGAGAGTATATATGCCATTACAGTCACTTTGGTAGGCAAATGCGGCTAAGCCCTCAAAATTTTGAGTGTGGGTCGTGTTTTTGATGGAAGTATGTCGACACATCGACATATATTGAAAATTATCTCCCCAAAATCTGGAAAATACGGCTAAAACCGATGATTTCAGACTCGCGTTGAAACGTAATTGGCTGTGATAACAATATTCAGAAAACATTTTTATTTGTTAATGTTTCTACAAAAAGCACGCCCCATTTTTTATTATATTCAACCCCATATATAATATTATCGATTTTAGGTTTTTGAATGTCCAAGTTTCTGAGCTACATTTTTGTACAATGTTTAAATGTGATGCTGACACAAAAAATCTTCTGAGATTTTCAATTGAAATTTTTACGGTTCTTGAATTAGTGTAGATTCTAATTAAATCAAAAAAATTTTGACCCCGAGAATGGGGGGTCCCCTTAAATGTAAAGAAAATCTTCTCGTACTTTTTTTACGGTTCAAGGAATCTACATACAAGAGCATCAAGCTCGACAATAAGATTTCTCATTTGATTTGGCTGAAAATATACCATCTCAAAAATAATATAATGTATAAAAGATAAATAAAAAGCTGTCCTGAACTACAGATTTACCGGCAAAAATGCCACCACTCCATAACTCTGACCTATGACAAACTTTGCCTTCTGTGCTTCTTTTGTATTTTCCAAGAACTTTTATACCTTAAAGAATTCTCGATGCAAAGTTGGAGATTATTTGCGGTCATTTATTTTTATATAAGGACAAACATTTTGGAGCTATAAACACTTAAGGGGTTTGGCTTTCTTGACCTAATTTACAGACTGCTACCTTTTCGTATACTTCAAATGTAATGGAATGCTCATCTGAATACACATCTATATATCTATTTATTCGACAAGAATTTCATTCGAACCAAAAATTTTCAAAGTAACAGGACTAAAGAAATTTTCAACAGAATCTTGAAATTTTTCATCTTAAAAATTCGACACAAAAAACACGAACTTTAAACAAGTTGGAGGAACTTAAAATGAAAATGAAAGACAAATAGTAGTTTGTCAAACAATGGAATTCGTTTGCGGAACTAACGAATTTCCGTTTAATAAGCTAACAGAAAAAATCGTAAGCAAAAACCGGAAATGGAATTTGCTACAAATACTAAAATAAATACTTCCGTCGAGTATAGAATGTTAAAAATTCAACTATGCAACAACAACAACAAAGCACGACAATAACAATCCAATAAAAAGCCCAATAACAAAATTTCGTTTCCACGTCATCCATGCAACACCAAAGCCCAAATTCAACCGCCCCGAAAAAAATCTCTACACTAGACAATCCATTGGAGAAAGCATACCAATCAATATTCAAGAGGAATGGAACGACAACCTACCACCAGCAACAAAAAGTGTTTGTGGGTTTCACATATTTCGCTTGTTGTTTTTATTATCCACCCTTCCATAGAAAACGTTAGCCCGGTTTCGACCGCCTTGCAATTCTGTTAACCTAATGAAAAACTGTTTTGTATGTTGATGTTGAGTCATTTATTTTCCCATTGTGTTGACGACATTTTTATTTTTTAACATTACGACTATTACGTGCAAAAATTACAGTGGAAAATGTAGACTAGACTTTTATTACAGAGGTCAGGGTGGGTGGCCTTTAAGTTACTTGTGGCGGAAGGCCATCAAGTTCAAGTACCTTGTCTCACATTCCATATCGTATTTTTATTGAATTCATTGGAATGTAAAGCATTTCCTTATATTTATTTTATCCTCTCCTTGATAACTTTTGGCCTACAGGCATTTTTTCCTGTTGGCCTAATGTCGGTATTCTTCAAATAAATCTAAGCGCTTTTTTCGTTAACTTCCACAGGGGTTAAAAGTATTCCATAAGGAATGTGAATACTTGTTATTGGGATTAATGTTTTTCTCTAATATCGATTTGTTTGTTAATCTCCCCTCCTAGTTGATTAGAAATTTATTTTTGTTGGCTTGCTAACCTTACGACGACTTTCTAATTTATTCTTGGCTCCTGTTTTCATCAAATAGTAGGGGTTATATTTGATAACATTTAGCGTATATTTGTTTAGGGGTTGTTCGAAAGTCGGAATGTATATGCTATGGAATTTTAAAACTATCTCTTTTATGTGTATGTATGAATATTTGTTGTTTGAGTTTATTTTATGAACTGCACTTTTGTTTCGAGAATAATATTAAAAAATTGTATTCTGCCGAAACCCGGGATTGAACCGGGGACCTTTAGATCTTCAGTCTAACGCTCTCCCAACTGAGCTATTTCGGCTAATGATAATTGTTAATTCTCCAAAAACCAGAAATCTATTCGGGTCAAACTTTTTATGCATATTTGAAAATTTTTCTAGGAACGTGAACATGACACTTGACTTTTGCATTGGAACTATGTAGAAATCTGGACTTAAGGTGGGATCACATGATTGTCGCAATGCGCCAATTTAAACCAATTTTTATTGTCCAAAGTTTTACTACAATAAATAAATTGTCACAATCAAATTCTCTGCGGTCACATGATTGTCCAACTTTTCATAAATTTGATTGCCGCATATTGTCTCAAAACCATCAAGTGACAATTATTGTCCAACTTCAGTCACACGATTGTTCTACTACACGGCAAATATCAGAAGCAGCTGCTATGTGTCAAAGTTTGTTTATTAAAAATGTTAAAGCATTTAAAAATTTGTTTTATTAAGATGTGTTCTTTAAAAAAAAAGAAAATTGCAGCAGCTATAATTATGGTGTGTGCATTTGACGATGAGAAAAATGAAAGGAAAGAAAAGAAAAAAAAAGTAAATAGAAGTACGTGGGTCAGAGAGTGGGTCAGCTGGGTACGTGGGTCAGCTGAATTTTCGTATACAATGCAATCACCGAATTCCATATTAAAGCTACAAATACATAATATGAACATAATTATAGCAAATACAACAATTTAAATTAACTTTACTTTACTTACGACAAAGAAATGTTGACGGTACAAACACAAGAAAAAATATTATTTAAAAAAAATCAGGTTATTGACGCGTATTGTCTTCTTTGATTGACGCACTAGAAAACAATAAATATTGACGCATTTTTCAACTTTAAATTTGCGCAAGGTTGTCTATTAACAGTTCACACGATTGTCGTACCAGAGTTGTATTTGATTGCCGCAAATCAGCACAATTTATTTTTGATTGTCGCATTGGACAATAAATTGTGCAATCACACGATTGGCATATAAAATGCACCAATAATTGGCGCATTGCGGCAATCATGTGATCCCGCCTTTATATTGAAAATGTTCTGTAGAAAAGTTGAATTGGGATTCAACATACACAGTTACAGTCATTTTGGAGTCTAAATAGCGAATGAACCCTTTAATCCGTGCTACCACGAATATTGGTCCAATATATCATCCAATATTGATCATTTTTGAAGGGGAGATTTTCTGACCAAATGGTAATCCAAAATATAAAATTGCAACTAATTTCATTCAAACTTTTTGCGGACTTATGTTCGTTACATTAAAAAATCGACCCCCAATTCGGTAAAAATATGAAGTTACACTATGATCACGTTTAATATTAATTATATCGAATTATGTGGCCGGCTATGGGAGGTATGCATGGTAAAACTAAATGGTCGCCAGATTAATAATTTTGCTCCGCAGAAAGTAGAATTCCAAGTGATAGCAAATCTGAAGGTTTATACCGGTTTTTGGCACCCGCCAGTCCTATTCTGCTTACTTTAAGGATCAAGGTTTGTGGAGTATAGGGTCATCAGCTATACCAATTGAAACCGAATTTTGATATTTTTATCAGGATAATATTTCTTTCTTCCATTATGAAGCAATTTCCATGGCTTCTTTGTACTTTAAAAATTATGTACTGCCGAAACCCGGGATTGAACCGGGGACCTTTAGATCTTCAGTCTAACGCTCTCCCAACTGAGCTATTTCGGCGGATGAAATCGTAATATAACATGATAATGTTATTAGCTCCGCTGGGCCAAACTTTTTATACCTTATGGTGGAGGGTAATCTGGTATTTTGAGTTCTCAGTATATAGCGAACCTTCAAACCAAAAATTATTAAAATGGGCCCATGCTTCGTGGTTCGATATTTTGGGGTTGTTTAGCACGTTATTAACCGAATAGGCTGTAATTTGATATTTTGGGTTCTCAATGCTAAGCATTATTAATATTGACTAATTTTTGGGGTAGGTCCCATACAACATTACACTACCAAATAGGGTATTTTGGGGATGTTGAACAATTTTTTTCATCCGAATTGGCTTTAATTCAGTATTATGAGTTCTTAACCCTTTCAGTGACAAAAAAAATTTTTGTCGAAAAAAAATCTAACATTTTGTATTTAAGATCATATAAAGGCACAGATTTTAGAAAAAATATCAATGTTCATATTAAACCTCCGCCAGATTCGTCTGCCTTTCAGCAAAATGTACAGTGAAGCTCCCTACCCAAAATTATTCGTACCTTGACTCAAGTTTCGAGATCAAGGTACTAGCCCAACCTGAGTATCTGTAGTTTGGTCTCCTGGAAGGCTCGATCGATTTTAGGTATTTTTGATGTCCAACATATGGTGTAGATAGAAAATTTAAAAAAAAAAACCGGGACCTCTTTAAGGACCTTATGGGGAAGAATTTACTAAACTACACCAATCCTACACTCCAATAATAATATTATTTCCTAAATTCTGGAGTCCAGCTCTATGCGTTCACACATAATCACGTTGTACAAAATATAGTACCATTTCGTACACATCAGTAATATACTTCAATATCTCAATTCGGAATTCTAAATATAAGGTTTCCAGCTCTCTCCGTTTAGCCAAATCCAAACTTATCCAATTATAGTGTCGTTTAGTACTTTGCTTACACATAAATACGAATTTTCAAAACAGTAATCTTAAGTCTAAATTTTAGGTTTTCAGCTCTATCCGTTGACAAAATATCCAAAATATACTAAATTTTGAACCATTTAGTATTTTTCCTATCCATAATTACCAATTTTCTAAACTACCTCAATCCTACACTCCAACATTAATATTATTTCCGAATTTCAAAGCTTATAGCTTTATCTGTTTACCTAAATCCAACTTGTACCAAATTTACTGCTTTTTAGTACCTTTCATACACATAAGTACGATTTTTAAAGCTACCTCAATTCTCACCTACTAAAAGTACTAGTCGATTTTCACAATCCTCCCTAGATACCATGAATGAAAATTTGCAATGCAAGAAAAATATGATAATCGCTTGGTGCCAAGTCCGGACTGTATGACGGATGCATTATAACTTCCCAACCAAGCTCCCGAAGTTTCTGGCGAGTCACTGTAGATGTGTGTGGCCTAGCGTTGTCCTGGGGGAAAACGACACCTCTACTGTTGGACAATTCTGGCCGTTTCTGGTCAATTATAAATGGTTTTATGGTAGATTTTTAGCTACTGGACGATGTTACGATTGCTAACATGCCGGTCAACTTCGATCATTTCTCCGATTTTATGGACATTTTTTGACGACCGACATACCTGTGCTAGGTGCATCTTTAACATCAAAAATTCCTGAACGGAATCTACGAAACCAAAATTACACATAATTGACTGTTACTGTATCGGAACCTTGAATTTTCGCCTTTGTCAAAGAAACAACTGTAAAATTTACCGAATTTTCTCTTTGTTCACTTCCATTTTCAACACCCTGTAACTCACAATGTACCAAAACAAAAAACAGCAAAATATTTTTGTTTTACTGCGAAATGTCACCCTTCCAACGAGCATAAATCTGAAATTGTTTGATCGATACTTTACCTGAAATCTATCAGTACAGCCATCTGCTGAAACAATAATGGATTTCTTTTTCTCCAACCTAATATTAGGATAAATATGTTGGTATTTTCAAGTATTTCCCACTGCCTTGGAAATTTTAATGGTAATAGTCCTACATACATTTATTCATCCATAGCTGAACCAAATCGGTAGTAAATTGGCATTTTTTTAATTCATTAAAATGTTCGAAAATTTCCTAAAAATTTAGAGTGTTATGTTGACTTTTTAGGATTCCTAGCAGAGTACTGCAACCCTATGAGATCATATAAAAACATGCTACAACACATGTACATATCTAAGCATGGGGATACTACAACATATACTGTTTAATATACATATGCATACTCGCATGACTCTGCATCATACGAGACAAATCCCATCATACCCCACACATTGTAGGTTGTGATTTTTTCAACCCTCAAAACAACCTAATACATAAATGCTCTCATGATATGCATTGGTGACTGTGTCTCTACAACACCATACAATGTTGAGTGCATGTATCCATTAACATCTTACTTTTCATCCACCAACACCAAGTATGTGGGTGGATGGGTAGCTGGAATATTTCTTTCATAAATATTGTATGTATGCAGGTTGGTGTGAGAGTGCACATGTTTCAAATGTTCTAATGCCAGAGCATACTTGCAGTGGCGTTATGGTTACCTGATACTTTCTAATATCAAAATTCCTATCACGAAGTTTGATTAGAAATTTCTAACGACAGACGGACAAGCAAGCTGACATAAAACTAAAAAAAGCTCATCAAATACCCTCCTAACAAAGACAACAAACACAATAGGACAAAGCAAACTTCTATTATGTGGAGAATTGGATAGAGAAACAAACCTCTAACAAAACTGCCACCCACCAATTTTATGACACACACCGTAGAGGGAGATAAATGCCACCCGTATAACACATTGTTCCCATGCTTGTGTAGGAGGTGGTGGAATCCGAACAATAAGAATAAAAACGACACAAAATAAATGCCCCAGGAAGTGTAAAAATTTATTGTTTTCTATTTTTGTTTTTGGATCCCCTTTTATGCTGTTGTAATAAATATTTTTGTCATTTTTGTTTTTTTTTTATCTACAAAAATATGGCGGTATTTCAATGTAAATTTCCATTTGATGTAGGTGAGATGTAAAATAGTCCATCTTGAAATTCTGCTAGCCTATTCCATACAGGTAAATTATGCAGTCTTTATCGCTATACCTTATCTTTTTCTTAATTGGAGAAAAAGGTAAAAACTTTTTTTATATTTCATGTGAGCTTCACCTGTCCCACAAAGTAATCTCAGGTGGAAAAAGATGGGTGGGGTATAAAGGTTTAGTGTTTCTATAGCTGACATCACCTTTCAAGTTTCTGCTTAGTTCCAATCATTTGTATGCCCCTTTGCCTTAGAATATAGAATGAGATGTCTTTGTTGTTTTTTCTTAATATTTAACATGTTAGTGGTATTGGGAGCTCAGGATTATGACTTGTGTTAACAAATAATTACATGGTCAACAGAATATATGGTAAGCGTTTATTTTGTTTTTCCTAATTTAGTTTACGTTAATGTAACTTGTGTATTATTGTCGGGGGTGGGTACATTTTATAATCTGTGTGTTATTCCTGAAATATGGTAAAATTAAAGCAGTAATAAAATTGCAGTATTGTCGAAAAATTAAATTTTCTACATAGGGTATAAAATCTATTGGCAATCAAGTATAAATATTTGTTATGTTTGTTTTTCACAAGTTTATATATTTTTTTCCAACTTCAAGTCAAATAAATAATCTATATGAATCGCAATTTGTCCATGTTAATAGGAATGCAATTTTAAGCAATATTCCCTATTTTGAAGAACATTTTAAACATTCGACTTAAAACTATAGGAATATTTTTGTTTAAAATCATAATCCATAACCGAATCCTGTTCCCAAACATCGTATAATATGCATTTAAAACGTTGTTTTGAAAGTAGAGTAAGTTCGAGTAATGCGGTATAGTAGAGTTTTTACTAAACTAAGAGCATGGCGACAACGGTTTCAATGCCACAAGTTAAATATCCTAAGTGGACACGTTTCTCTGTGAGTGTATAGCTATCGTATGAACTAGGATAAAGCCAATGGGTGAAGATCTTCCTTATTTTTTAACTTGGGTTTTGGTCAAAAATCGGCGATTTTCCAAAAATATTTTTTCAAAGGTCCGCCATTTTGTTAATTTTAGAGCGAAGTCAATAATCCTAGTTCATACGAGAGCCAGACATGTACTCTTTCTAACACCGTTAGAATTTTCGGATTCCGATGTTCCAGTGAGGAGTTATCATGCCCGCCATCAAAAATATGGACTTTTCTTTAATTACAAAAAACAACAACAAAACAATAACAAACATTTTTTGTAAAATATTTTTCTTCTCTTTTCAATCTTCAAATATATATGTGCATAGTTACAAACCTTAACAAGCATTGGTATTCATTTACCAGCCCATTGAAAATCTTGAAAAATTAAAATAGAGAATGGGTGGGGTTCCCTTAAATACAAAAATTCATATGTCAAAGACAAGGTCTTTGTTTGCCCAAATTCTGAATATAGATACAGTTAAGGTTCAGTGGCATAGGGTATCATATGGTCAGCCCCGTGGGACTATACTGCTCCACTCACTGGTTTTGGGTTCAAATGGTATTTAAAAATTAAATTTTCTTAAATGTATTTTTATCCTGAACTTCCGGAATTCTTAATATACTCGCAAATGAATATATAAAAACGTGATGTAATAAAAATATAGATGTTAGACTTGGGTTCTAAGACGAAATACGCTTCGGAAAATTTGTAGATGGATTTGAAATGTCCATCCACACAGCGCAAAAGAGTTGACAATTCAAATATTAAACGGATGGTAACACCAAGTGTTGAATAGCACCATCTAAAATTTCCATGGGAATGTTGGAAATTTTTTACCATAAACAATTTTTTCCTACAATAATTTTTCACAGCTTTCGACGTGAACTATCGCAACAAAAGTGAGTCGATGAACACCAACCTTTTTATATTTATATATACGATCCGAAACGACCCAAGTTTTACTCGACCAACGTTTGTCACCTTAGCCCATTGCATACGACGAATTATGGATCTATGCGATGAGCCCAAAATGGCAATCGACCGAGTAAGATTTTTATACCCAAAAAAAATTATATGACAAAAATGTGCATCACCGAAATATTAGTTGTAGACCCAAATTCTTTGAAACAAATCCATTTCAGACCATTTGGAGTTGATATACGAATGTACGTCTCTCTGGCTGGCTGATATGCACGATAAATCTCGAAAGGAGTAACCGATTTCATCCAAACTTTGCACATCGTAATATTTCTTCCAAAAATAGTTTATGCTCTATGATATCAGTTATATCGGTTTACTCCTTCTGGTACCTCTCACACAAAATGTTAAAAATTTTGCTGAAAATTAGTTTTATTATATCATGCGAACGGTCTGTCCGACTTCAACCAAACTTTGCAAAACTTATTATCTTTACCAAACCTAGATCCAGTCCGAAGATCCACTGGTCCACTCCTTCCATTACCTCCCCACAAATGGTCAAAAATATTTGTGCAACTTATTATCTTAATCAAGCCTAGATCATGTCCCAAGATGGGACCAATTGGTCCACTTCTTTTTGTACGTCCCCCACAAAATGGTCAACATTTTCAATATCTTGAAATCCAATATCAGTCGAACGTTTTCCCAACCAATTTTCTTTACGAAGTATAGATCGAATGAGGGACCCGTCTGCCCTCACGTTCTGGTACCTTCGGCGACAACGACTGACACCTTCTTTACTTGATATTGTAACAAACGTATCATTTTTGAAGGACCATTAACATTAAATCGGACGAAATTAGAAAAGTGATCTGTACATATACGTGTACCGACTTCAATCTCGGCATACACATGTCATATGGTGGTAATCCATGCAAAATTTAATTTCAATCGGACAGACTTAGAGTCTTTGCTGTGTATTTATATGAATCGGACAAAATTATGTCAATCTAGAACAACACACGTTATTCGGTATGCTGCAGCACAGCATACTGTGCAAAATTTAATATCAATCGGATACAAGTTGATTATTTGGTGAACAATTTTCATGAAGTCAGTCGGCAAATTTTCGTCGCAGCATTTAGGTAAAATAGGCCGAGTGTCCTTGGTGTTTCATTTATATCGATTTGCACGAAATATATATCAGATGTTTATTTAAATATGAACCCATTTTCTCTAATAGGATCTTTGCGTCAAATAAATCTCATTCGTATCATAAATGCGACCTGCACTTTGTTTATAATCCTACATGGACACACAGACGGACAGGCATAACTCGCCTCAAAAAGAAATTCTATGCATATCCTCAAAAATCACCATGAGTCTGTCCATGTCCTGTACCACAGTGTGGTCAATGTTATAAAAATCTTGAACCGAATGATACTCCAAAAATCTTAAAGCTTATAATGGTAGAGGAAATCCCTAACTGGGGATTGATTTTTTTATCTACACTACAATTTTTGTACATCTTAAATCATTCCGTGTTTGCGTAATACATATTGCTCAGCGACATGTTTTGAACTACTCAGTAAGTCCAAATACATTCATTATTTATTTCAATTTTGAACATATCAGGTTGGGAAAAGGAAATCCATTTTTTATGGTTTAAAACAGTTGTGGTCGATTTTCCTGATCGATGTTATCGACATTTTCGACGACCGGCCTACCTGTGCGAGGTGCATCTTTAACATCAAAAATTCCTGAACGGAATCTACGAAACCAAAATTGGCTGTCACAGTATCGGAACCATAAACACCATTCGCAACTTCAGCCGCATGGCTTGCATTTTCGCCTTTGTGAAAGAAAATCTGTAAAATGTACCGAATTGTACCATGTAACTCACAACTGAATGCACCAAACAAAAACTGCGAAATGTCACCCTTCCAACGAACTTAAATCTGATATTGTTTGATCGATTCTTTACGAGAAAAACTATCAGTACAGATGGCTGTATAATAGAGTTTTCCCCAACCAAAAAAATTTTAACAGCTTAATATAGGCAACGTATGTTCATGTTTAAAAATAACTGCCATATTACGGTACCCCCATTTTCCGTATTTTAATGATTTTTCCACCGAATTTTATGTACTTTGTTATTTCGAGCTCTCAATTGCGAAAATATGAAAAGCAGTAGCTTTATGTCCCCATTCCTTTTTTTAAGCCCAATCCATATTATGTTAGTAAAAACTATCTCACATCGATGTATTTGTTCTACATAACAACTTCATCCCTTACTAAAAAAACCCATGCGTATGCTCACAACAACTCTTTTCCTACTGTTTAAGAACTTTCCCCACAACTATACACAACAAAATGTATGAGGCTCCCAAAAAGAAAAATACTCTTTCCACACACATTAAAAGCAACAGCAGAAAGAAAAATATAAAATATTTATACATCTCAACTCATACCCTACACTACACAAACATACGCCTCCATCCACTCCTCCATCATATTTAGTAATGACGACTAAAACTATAACTAACAGAAATAGTGTTTCAGAACTAATATATTACCATAACTAAGTATTGGGCGAACAGAAAATTCCGCTAGGTTCCAGTAACTATCACGAAAACTATCACAACGGTTTTGTCGCTCGCGCCAAGTGTACGTCACGAGTGTGACACATACGTCAGTTTCAAGTGTGTGCGTATATGAATACAACATTCACACGTGTTTCTTTGGGGGGGATATCCCAATTCGCTTTGTTGTTTACTAAAAATATTATTATTTTCTTATACCCGGCCATGGGCGGATTTTTCTCAACCCCCAACCAAAGTTTGCGGGATATGTTTGTCAGTGTGTGTGTGCTAGTATTGGTATCTATCTGGTCATTTGAAAGTGAAAGTATTGTGCGCGCGTCCTTATATGGGATACAAAACACCTACTCCCAGGCTCGTGTGGATACACATATGACTGACTGACTTGGCCAATAACCTTTCACATATTTGCATTTTAGTTGGGATAGTTTGGCAGGATGGGAAGTAAGGATTTATATAAAAAGACCCACAGGTTTTCAACAGGAAAATAGCAACTTTTCTTTCATAGAACTAAAATAAAAATGTATATAAAACGACCCACAGGTCTTCAACAGAAAAATATCTACTTTTCTTTCATAGAACTTGAATCTTAAAAAGACCCATATGCCATTTGCAGGAGATATAAATCATGTCTTCTATTCAAATAGCTTTTCCAGTCCTTTGTAAAAGAAAACCTTCTAACCCTTTAAATTTAAGACCTTCTAGTCTTCTATAGAAGAAAACCTGTTGGTCTCCTGAAAAATGCCTTCTGGCCATCTGGTCTTTTATGGAAGAAAACCTTCTGGTCACTTCTATTATTGCGGTCCTCTGGTAGAAACGCCAGCTCCTCTGGGGAGCTTGTCCTTTTATGGAACAAGAAGACCTTCTGCTCTTCTATGGTTAAGAAGATTTTCTGCTCTTCTATGGGGAAGGAAACCTTCTGCTCTTCTATGGAGAATAAACCTTCTGCTCTTCTATGGAGAAGAAGGCCTTCTGATATTCCATAAAATGTAAAAGAAGACCTTCTGCTCTTCTGGAAGAAGAATGCAGAAAGAAGAACCTTCTGCACTTCCATAAAAGTATGGAGAAGAAAACCTTCTGTTCTTCTATGTAAAAGAAGACATTCTGCTCTTCTCTGCAGAAATAGACCTTCTGCACTTCCATAAAAGAATACCTTCTGTTCTTCTATAGAAGAAGACCTTCTGGTCTTCTATGAAAGAAGAAAGCCTTATGTTATTCTATGGAGAATAAGACAATTTGTTCTTCTATGGAAAAGAAAACCTTCTGCTCTTCTATAGAAGAAGAAGACCTTCTGATCTTCTGTGAAAGAAGAAGATCTTCAATGGAAAGAGAACTTCTGCTCTTCTATGGATGAAAACCTTCTGCTCTTCTATGGAAGAATAACTTCTGAGGTCTTCTATGGAAGAAGACCTACTGCTCTTCTATGGAAGAACACCTTCTGCTCTTCTATGGAAGAAGACTTTTTACTCTCATATGAAAGAAAAACTTTTGGTTTTCTATCAAAAATAAATAATGGTCTTCTATAGAAGAAGACCTTTTCGTCTTCTATAGAAAACCAAATGCGTTCTTTTTAGAGAAGACCGAAAGTTATTCTTTTATAAAAGACCAAAAGGTCTTCTTTTATAGAAGACCAAAAGGTCTTCTTTTATAGAAGACCAAAAGGTCTTCTTTTATAGAAGACCAAAAGGTCTTCCTTTATAGAAGACCAAAAAGCCTTCTTTTATAGAAGACCAAAAGGTCTTTTTTTATAGACGACCAAAAGGTCTTCTTTTATAGAAGACCAAAAGGTCTTCTTTTATAGAAGACCAAAGGGTCTTCTTTTATAGAAGACCAAAGGGTCTTCTTTTATAGAAGACCAAAAGGTCTTCTTTTCTGTTCTTCTAATAAAGATGACCTTCTTCTCTTCTATGGGAAGAAGAACTTCTGCTCTTCCATGAGAAGAAGATCTAATGTTCTATGGGCTCTTCTATAGAAGAATGCCTTCTGGGCACTTCTATGGTAGAAGAATTCCTCCGCTTCTCTGGAAGAGGTCATCAAATTTTTCTGGGAAAAGAAGACCTCCTGTGTTTTATGGAAGAAGACTTTCTGCTCTTTTATGGAGAAGAAGACCTTCTGTTTTTCTATGGAGAAGAAAAAATTCTGCCATTCTACTGGGCGCTTTTTATGAGAAGACCTACTGGGCTCTTCTATTTGTAAGAAGTCCATCTGGACTCGTATATAGAAGAAGTCCTTTTGGGATGGGTGAATAACTCAGAAGGGGTTCTTCTATAGAAAAGACATTCTGCTCTCTGATAGAAGCTCTTCTATGGACACTTTTATAGAAAACGACCTTTTCGGATCTTCTATAGAAAATTATATTCTGCTGCTCCCTTCTGTATTTGGCCTTCTGTCGAAGAAGACCATTTGGTCCATTGTTTATCTTTAAAAAATTTATATTCATTATAAAAAATAAAACACATCCTCTCAAATATCTATTGACAAACGACCATAGCCTTAATGGGCTCTTAACTTTTAATTTTTCTACCAAATTAAGAAAACATCCGGCCATTTTTTTTTCATACGACCCAAACGAAAAAAAGGAAGGTAAATCTGAATTTCGAGACAAGGTGCCAATAAAACAGAAACCACACAAACAAAGAGTCCATTAACATGTCCTCCCCAACATATTCCAATGAGGGTAACCACAACCACAACCTATCTCTGTCAGGGGGTCACACAAAGAAATTTTTTTAAGTACCCAAAGAAAAAAAACCAGATACCACATGCCATCAGAGAGTGAAACCAACAAAAAAGGAAGTCCTTAAAAAATCATGCATATGCGCAAAAAAATGAGGCACCCTCAGCAATTCAAATTTACAAATGTTGTTGTTGCTTTCCCTACGAAAGATCATCAACAAAAATTTAAAAAAAAACAACAGGCTCATAAAAAGAGAAAACATTTCCGCGATAATATCAACATATGTACGCATAAAAAAGTTAAACCTTACCTACCACTCCAAATAAATCCTTAGGGGAAAAAAACGCCTAAACAATAGACGATCAACAAAAGAAACTACCCACAAACCAACCAAAAGATGAAAAAACGAAACCCCAAGAACAGATCCTTTCACTTTCAACAGCTTGTGCCACGAGCTCTTCTTTCACTTCTACTTTTGATCAGAGATACTCCTCCTCCTCCAACAATGAATGCAACACCACCATCAACGCACACATCTCACATCCATTGATCAGATGTTGCACAAGATGTTCACCCCACACACTCACATAGTTAAGGGTGCTTCTGGAGAACACAGCCAGAGGACCATCCAAACAGACACGCTGCTTCATTCGATCAATTGCTCGCTCACCCATCATCGAATAAAAGAAATCAACTGACGTCCTCACATTTTCACTTTCATTCATTTCATGACGATTACGAAGGTAAATGCGTGGAACACACATTTGCCTTAAAGATCAGTTGGTCCATTACAAAAGATTAGAATAAGAAACCTGAAAAAAATGAAAAGAAATCATCACCGATCTCCATTGAAAGTGAAACGGAAGAAAGGCGCGCCACCTCATTTTTTATGACCTCAAATTGTTTTTAATTTTTGTTTTTTGGGGGGATAATATTTTTATGCATCGTTTTTTATTTTGAATTGTATTGTGGCAGCGTGGATTATAAAAAAAAACATGTTGAATTTTTTTTTTTTTTGTTCATTTAAAAAATTCATTCATTTTTTGCCATGGATAATGGTTCAGTTGAGAATATGAATGTGATAGCACAATTTTGTTCTGAGATTCGAAAGCTGTCATGTACCATTTGGATCGTGTCAGCAATCTTGAAGTATTTTTGTTTTTAATTTTGATATTTTCAGAATGTAGCACGAGCTAAAATAAGACATATGTCATACAAATGTTGATCATGATACACTTTTTAGAACACATTTTTTAAAGATTTTTTTTGTTTAAGGACCATTACTAGACATGTATTATTAAAGAATATTTTTTTCAGGACCATTACTAGGCGTGGATTTTTAAAGAATATTTTTTCAAGCACCTTTACAAGGCGTCGATTTTTTAAAGAATATTTTTTCAAAGACCTTTACAAGGCGTGGATTTTTAAAGAATATTTTTTTCAAAGACCTTTACAAGGCGTGGATTTTTTAAAGATTATTTTTTCAAGGACTATTACAAGGCGTGGATTTTTTAAAGAATATTTTTTTCAGGACCATTACTAGGCTTGGATTTTCAAAGAATATTTTTTCAAGGACCTTTGCAAGGCGTTAATTTTTTTAAGAATATTTTTTCAAGGACCATTACAAGGTGTGGATTTTTTAAAGAATATTTTTTCAAGGACTATTACAAGGCGTGGATTTTTTAAAGAATATTTTTTTAAGGACTATTACAAGGCGTGGATTTTTTAAAGAATATTTTTTCAAGGACTATTACAAGACGTGGATTTTTTAAAGAATATTTTTTCAAGGACTATTACAAGGACAAGGACTATTACAAGGCGTGGATTTTTTAAAGAATATTTTTTTAAAGGACTATTACAAGGCGTGGATTTTTTAAAGAATATTTTTTCAAGGACTATTACAAGGCGTGGATTTTTTAAAGAATATTTTTTCAAGGACTATTACAAGGCGTGGATTTTTTAAAGAATATTTTTTTCAGGACCATTACTAGGCTTGGATTTTTAAAGAATATTTTTTCAAGGACCTTTGCAAGGCGTTAATTTTTTTAAGAATATTTTTTCAAGGACCATTACAAGGCGTGGATTTTTTAAAGAATATTTTTTCAAGGACTATTACAAGGCGTGGATTTTTTAAAGAATATTTTTTCAAGGACTATTACAAGGCGTGGATTTTTTAAAGAATATTTTTCCAAGGACTATTAAAAGGCGTGGTTTTTTATAAAGAATATTTTTTCAAGGACTATTACAAGGCGTGGATTTTTTAAAGAATATTTTTTCAAGGACTATTACAAGGCGTGGATTTTTTAAAGAATAATTTTTCAAGGACTATTACAAGGCGTGGATTTTTTAAAAAATATTTTTTCAAGGACTATTACAAGGAGTGGATTTTTTAAAAAATATTTTTTCAAGGACTTTTACAAGGCGTGGATTTTTTAAAGAATATTTTTTCAAGGACTATTACAAGGCGTGGATTTTTTAAAGAATAATTTTTCAAGGACTATTACAAGGCGTGGATTTTTTAAAAAATATTTTTTCAATGACTATTACAAGGCGTGGATTTTTTAAAGAATATTTTTTCAAGGACTATTACAAGGTGTGGATTTTTTAAAGAATATTTTTTCAAGGACTATTACAAGGCGTGGATTTTTTAAAGAATATTTTTTCAAGGACTATTACAAGGCGTGGATTTTTTAAAGAATATTTTTTCAAGGACTATTACAAGGCGTGGATTTTTTAAAGAATATTTTTTCAAGGACTATTACAAGGCGTGGATTTTTTAAAGAATATTTTTTCAAGGACTATTACAAGGCGTGGATTTTTTAAAGAATATTTTTTCAAGGACTATTACAAGGCGTGGATTTTTTAAAGAATATTTTTTCAAGGACTATTACAAGGCGTGGATTTTTTAAAGAATATTTTTTCAAGGACTATTACAAGGCGTGGATTTTTTAAAGAATATTTTTTCAAGGACTATTACAAGGCGTGGATTTTTTTAGGATTATTTTTTCAAGGACTATTACAAGGCGTGGATTTTTTAAAGAATATTTTTTTCAGGACCATTACTAGGCTTGGATTTTTAAAGAATATTTTTTCAAGGACCTTTGCAAGGCGTTAATTTTTTAAAGAATATTTTTTCAAGGACCATTACAAGGTGTGGATTTTTTGAAGAATATTTTTTTAAGGACTATTACAAGGCGTGGATTTTTTAAAGAATATTTTTACAAGGACTATTACAAGGCGTGGATTTTTTAAAGAATATTTTTTTAAGGACTATTACAAGGCGTGGATTTTTTAAAGAATATTTTTTCAAGGACTATTACAAGGCCTGGATTTTTTAAAGAATATTTTTTCAAGGACTATTACAAGGCGTGGATTTTTTAAAGAATATTTTTTCAAGGACTATTACAAGGCGTGGATTTTTTAAAGAATATTTTTTCAATGACTATTACAAGGCGTGGATTTTTTAAAGAATATTTTTTCAAGGACTATTACAAGGCGTGGATTTTTTAAAGAATATTTTTTCAAGGACTATAACAAGGCGTGGATTTTTTAAAGAATATTTTTTTCAGGACCATTACTAGGCTTGGATTTTTAAAGAATATTTTTTCAAGGACCTTTGCAAGGCGTTAATTTTTTTAAGAATATTTTTTCAAGGACTATTACAAGGCGTGGATTTTTTAAAGAATATTTTTCCAAGGACTATTAAAAGGCGTGGATTTTTTAAAAAATATTTTTTCAAGGACTATTACAAGGCGTGGATTTTTTAAAGAATATTTTTTCAAGGACTATTACAAGGCGTGGATTTTTTAAAGAATAATTTTTCAAGGACTATTACAAGGCGTGGATTTTTTAAAAAATATTTTTTCAAGGACTATTACAAGGAGTGGATTTTTTAAAAAATATTTTTTCAAGGACTATTACAAGGCGTGGATTTTTTAAAGAATATTTTTTCAAGGACTATTACAAGGCGTGGATTTTTTAAAGAATAATTTTTCAAGGACTATTACAAGGCGTGGATTTTTTAAAAAATATTTTTTCAAGGACTATTTCAAGGCGTGGATTTTTTAAAAAATATTTTTTCAAGGACTATTACAAGGCGTGGATTTTTTAAAAAATATTTTTTCAAGGACTATTACAAGGCGTGGATTTTTTAAAAAATATTTTTTCAATGACTATTACAAGGCGTGGATTTTTTAAAGAATATTTTTTCAAGGACTATTACAAGGCGTGGATTTTTTAAAGAATATTTTTTCAAGGACTATTACAAGGCGTGGATTTTTTAAAGAATATTTTTTCAAGGACTATTACAAGGCGTGGATTTTTTAAAGAATATTTTTCAAGGACTATTACAAGGCGTGGATTTTTTAAAGAATATTTTTTCAAGGACTATTACAAGGCGTGGATTTTTTAAAGAATATTTTTGCAAGGACTATTACAAGGCGTGGATTTTTTAAAGAATATTTTTTCAAGGACTATTACAAGGCGTGGATTTTTTAAAGAATATTTTTTCAAGGACTATTACAAGGCGTGGATTTTTTAAAGAATATTTTTTCAAGGACTATTACAAGGCGTGGATTTTTTAAAGAATATTTTTTCAAGGACTATTACAAGGCGTGGATTTTTTAAAGAATATTTTTTCAAGGACTATTACAAGGCGTGGATTTTTTAAAGAATATTTTTTCAAGGACTATTACAAGGCGTGGATTTTTCAAGAATATTTTTTCAAGGACTATTACAAGGCGTGGATTTTTCAAGAATATTTTTTCAAGGACTATTACAAGGCGTGGATTTTTTAAAGAATATTTTTTCAAGGACTATTACAAGGCGTGGATTGTTTAAAGAATATTTTTTCAAGGACTATTACAAGGCGTGGATTTTTTAAAGAATATTTTTCAAGGACCATCCATAATGCGTGGATTTTTTAAAGAATATTTTTTCAAGGACCATCCATAAGGCGTGGATTTTTTAAAGAATATTTTTTCAAGGACCATCCATAATGCGTGGATTTTTTAAAGAATATTTTTTCAAGGACCATCCATAAGGCGTGGATTTTTTAATTATATTGTCATATGTACTCGGATGTGGGATTTACACGTAAATATTTACAGGTGCTTATGAGTTCAGATATCATTTAGTAACACATTACCACACTGGAGAGCGTAATATAGCGCTGATCGCTTTGAAATATTCCACCATGAGGTTCAAGTTGTGGTCAAGACATCGGCTATAATTTTCGGAATAAAAATCTGAAGAAAGTTAGAGTTCCGTGGTAGGCCCCGTCCGACAATACTGCTCCGCTCACTGATTTTTTTCACAAAATTTCAGCACTCTATGTAACAATATTTAGGTCCTCAAGGAAAATGTTGTTTATGTCTTATTAGAATAATGTTGACAGATTTGAGATACTCATTTTAAACACTTCGCCAGCATTTTAAATATCTAAATGTATAATATATAAACCATTTAGATAATTAAGATCTCATTTCTCAAGAATTATAGTTGTTCATATTTTTTAATACATTTATAAATTACCAGTGTTTTATCGAATATTCCTCTTCAGTTAAAAAATATGACCTGCCGAAACCCGGGATTGAACCGGGGACCTTTAGATCTTCAGTCTAACGCTCTCCCAACTGAGCTATTTCGGCTGCTCCACATTTTTTCTCATATTATTTATTTAACATTACTTACACAACAACAATTTATAGTTTTGTTTGCCTCTTGTCTGTGATAAGATTATCTGTGTGTCGCTCATAAATAAACTAATTTATATACATACAGTGTGCGGTGTGCATGTATATAAATATCGAATGTTTGGGGTCTAACATTTTAGATCGTCTGTGGTTGATTAAATCACATGTTTTTCTACAGCGATAAAATAAAAAAAATAAAGTGAACATGCTGAACTAAACGAACTATGTTAAACATTTTGTTCCTCCACTGCGTTAAACATTAACATTTTTATATATTTAATTAACATTTTAGTATATTTAAAATAGTAAATTTTATATATATTAAAATATATATTGTAGGCATCATCTTATATAATTCGTCATATGTATGTTATGACTAGTTCTCATATATTTTATGCACCCCTGCCAGTCTGTGGAAATGACTGTAGGTTTTGCAAAATTTGAGATAGATGATTATTTGGCACATTAAGCACGTTTTACAAAGTAATTGATTCCAATTCGATGTGGGTCCACGTTTTGGTATAGCCACCATATAACCGTAACCGCCAATTTTTGGAATTTGATGATGATGTCAGAGATTTTTTCAACGAATTTTTGTTACTAAGAATGTTACCAACTTGTCGAAGCACCCTACCAAAAAATTATAAATATTGCCCCACATAAGCGTCTATCGCTTTTACGCGTATTTTGCTAGTCCTAGGCACAATTTCCAAATAAAATAAAATTTGGCATTGTGAAGTGACATTAATTTGGCGATCAGTAATTTTTGTTAGTAAACCACTTTTTTTCACATGTTTCCACATAGCCCCCATGCAGTGTTTTCAAAACTATATTGAAAAACCAGTGAGCGGAGCAGTATAGCCGGACGGGGCCGACCATATGATAACCTACACAACTTCCATGAAAATCTAACTTTCTGTGGTTCTATATTCTGAGATTGGGCAATATTTCGCGATATTTGCACACTTTTGACTGGCTAGTGGTCAGCAAATTTTACTAATAATCAGTACAGCCCCTCTACATACTTGTCCAGATTCCATTCACCGTGGGTTGTGTTGTGATGTTCGGCTTTCGACTTGAAAAGTACAAATAATTAAGTTTTCGGTCCATGTTTTTGCAAAATAGTCAGGCTGAATCCCAGTTTGTTGTTTTTATAAAAAAAAAAAAAACAACCATTTATTAGTGGGGAATGTATGGCATTGTTTGCCGAGGGGTAAGGCAGGGAAGACTATAGTTTCGGATCACGCCACTGATCCTCATCAGTTCCCTTAGTTTTTTGTTGGGATATTCTCCCCAGAAGCTATTGCTTCTATACAAAAAACCTTTTCTACCCAAATGTCTCTTGTAACAAAGCGAAGTACTTAGCTGACCAACGACATAAACTGCATGAGAATTTCGCTGGAGCCTCACTTCGAGGTTAACAAGGCATTTACAAACAATACCACACCTTTCCCACTGTTGTGTGTTGTCACATCGCGACAAATGCACACAACGACTTTGTTGGTGTTGCTAGTGTACAGCAACAAACCAAACAGTTTAACCGTGCCTGCGTCTACAACTTCAGTAGTGTTGGCGGTTTATTTGGGATACCATTTGTATTTTGTTTTTGCAAAATAGTCAGGCTGAATCCCAGTTTGTTGTTTTTATAAAAAAAAAACAACTATTTATTAGTGGGGAATGTATGGCATTGTTTGCCGAGGGGTAAGGCAGGGAAGACTATAGTTTCGGATCACGCCACTGATCCTCATCAGTTCCCTTAGTTTTTTGTTGGGATATTCTCCCCAGAAGCTATTGCTTCTATACATTTACATATCGGTCCATTTCATCCGAAAAATTTTTATCTGATCATAACCTAACATGTTAGGCGTTGTCCTTGACCATAACTGGAACCTCATGGAACATTTCAAAGCGATCCACGCTATATTTCCGCCCTCCAGTGTGGTAATAGGTTATTAAATAATATCTTAATACGTAAGCACCTGAAAATATTTATGTGTAACTCCCGCATCCGAGTACATACGACAATATAATTGGTATCAATTAAAAGATCAACCACTCCTCTTGGATATACTATCAACTTCTCGGGTCTACGTCCTTCAGTGGTATATATATACGCTATAGAATACAAATGTTGTCATTTTTCACACAAAAGTTAGGGTCCATTTGACCCGCTAATTATTGACCGATCTTTATCAAAACAGGCCATAATTGCGGCCTCTGGAACGACCAGAAAAACCGACAAAAATAAAGTTTTTGGTTCATTTCATCCCCTAAATATTAACCGATCTTTTCCAAAAACAATAGGGGTCTTCATTGGCCAAAACCCATACTACATGCAAAATTTCCTGAAGATTGGTCCATAACTGTGGCCTGTATCGTGTTTACAAATTATAATGGACAGACAGACGGACAGACATGCATGTCTAGATCGACTCATCTAGTCAAGATATGACGATCGGTATACTTAAAGATGGGTCTAGGACCAATATTTCGCGGCGTTACAAACTCTTGGGGCTGCACAAAGATATATACACACACAATTATGGTCCTAACAGCGATTAATACGGAATGGAATTTCTCCCGAAATATATATGATTGTTTGATGAAGATCGTTTAATATTTAAAACTCCAAATGCACTAACATATTTGTGCGAAAAATGCCAAAATTTGCCTTCTCTGCCGTATGAATCCAAGAGAAGCGGTTCATTTTAACACGGGAAGATGTTATCCAAGAGGTGTAGAAAATCTATAAAAATGGAGTAAGTTAAGTTTTGTTGAAATCGGTTCAGATTTATACATATCTTCCACACATATTTTCGCCCGATTTTGTGTATATAGCTCCCATATACAGTTTCGATCGATTTTATGTAAATATTTCACTAAAGACAGGGTACTTTTTCACCTAGTGGGAAACAAAAATACCTAATTATAGCTGATTAGTTAAAAAAAAATTGAGAAAAACCTTAAATTTAGGCTACATGAGAGCTTCGGTAAAAATGGGCCGATATATCTCATTTTCAATATCAAACATCCCACAATTAACATGGTTTAATATTGGAAAATCACACTTATAGAGTAAAACATACGGAAATTTCCGTGTGTCAAAGTAAAATCGAAAAACAACCTTTTTATGTTTATACCAGAAATTAAAAAAAAATAATAATAAAGAATTTAAATACTAAAAAGTGCGAGGTGCAAGATCATATTTTTTATGCCAACATTTTGCTCTCAGGTTTTAAATGTCAAAGTGAATATTGGTATGGAAATTGGGGTCCCTGACAAAAAGTACCTTATATCGGTTATATGGGGGCTATATAAAAACTTGAAGGCTACCAGAAAACGTGGAACTACATCTATACATTTTTGCAGGGATATTTGGTACCCATAGATAACTCTCTGTGCCAAATTACAGCCAATTTGATCGCAAAATGTGCCTAATAACCAACAAATTCTTTAAATCAGGAGGTACGGCTATATGGGCGCTATATGAAAAATTGGACCCAAATTTACCGGGTATTTACCCACTCCCCATCTCTATACATGTTATATACTTAAGCTCAAGCAAATAATATAATCCTTTTTATCCCACGAAATGTTTTTAATCATAAAAGGTTTAACGTTCCATAAGATTCAAAATAAAATGCCTACACGTAATCGATAATAAGACCGTCAAATCTACATCGATTTCTATTACCAATATCCCATTTTGTTCAAAAATTGTGTGGTTTTTCGTGGAAATTATAAAATATCATACTATTATTACAAAAGAAAAAATAATGATAATGAGAAAGTGCTCGTTTAATAATTAAAATGAATAATCCTTAAAAGTTCATTCCTATTATTTTAAATAGATATTTGAGAAAAAATCATAACCCTAAGAGACACACACAATGTTAGATCGATTCATCAGCCTCGTGGCGTTACACACATTTGGGGCCACTTATATTACTCCGACAATACAATTGGGACGTTTACTACATTTTATATATCGAGCCATATTCGCAAAAAAAACGTAGCCCTCAAATTTGAAATGTTTCATGAGGAGGTTTTTTTAATAAATTCAGATTTAATAAAGCTATTATTTTGAAATTTAGAACTATAGCTTTGTTATAAACTAGTTTTGTTTTAAACTATAGTTCTAAATTGCTAAATAGTAGCTTTATTAAATCTGAATTTATTAAAACAAAATCTCTCCTTTAAAATTTCAAATTTTGAGGGATAGGATTTTTTGACGAATATGGCTCGGTATATAAAATGTAATAAACGTCCCAATTGTGTTGTCGGAGTAGTATAAGTGGCCCCAAATGTATATAACGCCACGAGGCTGATGAATTGATCTAACATTGTGTGTGTCTCTTAGGGTTATGATTTTTTTTTTCTCAAATATCTACTTAAAATAGTAGGAATGTGCTTTTAAGTATTATTCCATTTAATTATTAAAAGAGCACTTTCACTTTTTAATTTTTTTTTTTTTTTTTTTTTTTTTGTAAAAATAGTATAATTTTTTATAATTTCCACGGAAAACCCCACAATTTATGAACCACTTTACACTTTTTTCTAAAATCCAAAAAAATACTTTAAATATTAAATGCAAAATAATTTATTCTGCCGAAACCCGGGATTGAACCGGGGACCTTTAGATCTTCAGTCTAACGCTCTCCCAACTGAGCTATTTCGGCATATACTTTAACGCAAAAGGGCAAATTGAAAAAAATAAGTATTTACATTCCCACGTAAAAAATTATTTTATACAACTCATTGCATTGAAATTATCAAAAGGTCTAATCAAAATGCAAGACGCATGTATAAACATATTCAAATTAATAATAACTACAAAAAAGATTTGCCGAAACCCGGGATTGAACCGGGGACCTTTAGATCTTCAGTCTAACGCTCTCCCAACTGAGCTATTTCGGCAAACTTTCAACGCCTGTATGTAATATAAATTTCTATGCAATTGTATATAAATTATGACAAAATTCCATGGATTGCTAGAAACGAAACATGAATCTTATTAAATCGACTAATTTTTGGATTGCAGGTAAACTGGGATTATCTACCTGCAATCTAAAAATTAGTTTTTAAACTTATGAATATTTTAAATAACAAATATGCATGCAGCAATTGCTAGAAGAACACATTCATTTGTATAATCGTAGTTTTATTATAATTTCATTGCTATTGTTTATGCCATTTAGAGGAACATTGGCGTCCAATGGGTTAATTAATGCTGAATATTGCATAGGATACATATAATTATTAATTAAAAAGTTTTTCTCTGCCGAAACCCGGGATTGAACCGGGGACCTTTAGATCTTCAGTCTAACGCTCTCCCAACTGAGCTATTTCGGCCGATAAAACAATTGTAGTTAATAAATTAATAAAAACATCGGCCAAAAATTAATAAATATATCAATTTCAAATCATATTTAAAAATTAAAAATTTTTCGAACTATTTGTTTACGATATGTATTTGAACCGGTATCTAAACATTCGGTCAATCATATTTGACATCAAATCAGATTCATAAAATGCACGATGTTAATTTGCAAATGATTCGCATATAATTATGTGCACCACTATTTTGTAGATGCTAAAATTTAATATCATAAATTCCAAAATATTTGTAATGCCGAAACCCGGGATTGAACCGGGGACCTTTATATCTTCAGTCTAACGCTCTCCCAACTGAGCTATTTCGGCTAACAGGATCAGTCAATAGTATTATTTTTAGACAAATATGTGGTTTTTAAACAAATATTTTAAAAACGTATGTGGGCCTGTCCGATACTAGTTTAAAGCCCTGACCTCTAAGTTCTGATTTTGGAACATAATCCCTATTTGAATGATATATAAACACTCTCTGATAATAATCTCTATTGAGTTGAGAGTGACGTGGAATGTTTGTCTTTGTATTATCAAAATATTTATTCTGCCGAAACCCGGGATTGAACCGGGGACCTTTAGATCTTCAGTCTAACGCTCTCCCAACTGAGCTATTTCGGCTAACAGGCTTAGTTATGAATATTATCATTAAAAAATATATGGTTGTAAAAAAAATATTTTAAAAACGTATGTGGGTCTGTCCGATACTAGGTTAAAGCCCTGACCTCTAAGTTCTGATTTTGGAACATAATCCCTATTTGAATGATATATAAACACTCTCTGATAATAATCTCTATTGAGAGTGACGTGGAATGTTTGTCATCGTGTTATCAAAATATGTATTCTGCCGAAACCCGGGATTGAACCGGGGACCTTTAGATCTTCAGTCTAACGCTCTCCCAACTGAGCTATTTCGGCGCACAAAGTGTTATATATTCCAGTAAGGTCTGTACAAACTCGTCGGACTAACTTCTAATATTGAAATCCTCGGCTTTTGTGTCCCATTCCGCTTCAATTCGTCACATCAATCAATTGTAGAGTTGAACTTCCAATACACACTCATTATTGCTATTGTAGCAGAATATGTTTCAATTAAATATTCCAATTCATCACCTTGCTGGCACGCTGCACACACGTGTCTTTTGCCTTTCAATCTCGTCCATTGTCCATAATAATTTCCGTGCAATATTAATCAGACCTGTATGAAATGAAACACATGGCCAATTTAAATGGGGATTAGACTCCCATAAGATTAGGAAGACAATAAAAATACAGGATACAATGGAGTGACCTCCACATTTAGGGCTAGCTAAACGAAGTTTTTGACAAAAGGCAGGTATTTTTTCAAAACCAATAAGACAATGAATTTGGCAACTAACAGCAGCAGTGTTCAGTTGAAGAGCACTATAAGATATTGTGAAAAAAAATTAAGGATAAAAAAATACCTCAGTGACTGAGGTCATTACCTAGTTACTAAGGCTCAGCAACTCAGGTTTTATTTTTGTTGTAGAGAAAAAATGCCTCTTATTTCCCTCCTCAGTAACTGAGGTATATTTTTTTCTACAGAAAGCATAATTTGTTTCTTTTACTCAATAACTGATATTTTATTACTTTCTGTAAAAAGAAGGCCTCAAAAACTGAGTTTTGATTTTTTTTTTCTATAGAAAAAACTCTTATTGCTATTTTATTGTACACTGATGTACGTTGGCCAAATTTGCAAGGATACGCCAAATCTATGGATTTGCACTCATACGCCTCATTCTTCTCTCCTTCTCGACACAAACGATGTCGTATGTATTGTAAATGCTTCTCAATCAATTTCCTGAATTAAGACATTTAAAATTTGAATAGGTTCATTGAAGTGTACCCGTCTCCACACTTAACTCTGCTACCAATTGGTATAGCACATGGCCAATAGTAATACCTTTGTTTATTGTTTCGACGCTGATGACCACCTTGATACATTTATTGTTCCCTAAGATGCACTACAATGCTTAGGAGGGACACATGCCTTTTCCAGTAGGACAGGCGTTACATTGTGTGTCCTATTAAAGGTAATAAATGTGGTTGGTGCGTATTTTGTGTGCTATTCCATTGTGCTACCACTTACACATGCTCAAATACATCGATCAATGAAGTACACTCAAAAGCAGGTAAATTAATCTCCTTCGGTATATTCTTTGTGGGCATTTTTAAAAAGTCCACTGTATCCATTTTTTGTTATTCATGCATATCAACAGACAGACATACACACATGTGTGTTTTTGGTGGACACACGCCTAAATATTCCACTTATAGCAAAAATTCATCATAATACTTTTTTTGTTATGGCTAAGCTGTAAAAGGTGCGAATGTTTATCCCTCCATCCTGTCCATTATCAATCTAGTGGTCAATCATAATCATGACAATTGATGTATTAGCCAAAATGTTTTCTTTTGTGTGTGTTTTTGTTATAATATGGCCATGTGCAAAATGTTCATTTATTTGCAAATGTTAATTAATTGAATGAATGGTAATAAGCGTAAAAAATATTTAATTTTGCCGAAACCCGGGATTGAACCGGGGACCTTTAGATCTTCAGTCTAACGCTCTCCCAACTGAGCTATTTCGGCTACATGTGAGAAGAATATCGGGAAATGTATTCCGTGGTTGAGTTTACAAATTTATACCACGTTTGATATCACATTCCGTCCAAAATAGGTTCCTCTTATCAAAATAATATGTACTTGATTGACCTGACTACTGACTACAAAAATAATTCAATAAATTGAATTTAAAATGACCTGCAATACCTGCAAACAGAGATTTGAAGTTGTTTCATTTTTCAGACAAATATTTATTAAAATATTGGATAATGGCGGATATGTTTTAAATTACTTTTTTCTTTCTTTTTTCATCAAAAAACATATATATATTTAAAATATGATTCCGGCAGTTTACCATGCAATGCATGGATAGCACTATATACCTACACTGATGAGATCTTTGGAAATTTTGTACTCTTCAATAGAGAGACAAAAAAGATCTTCTGATGGAATTCTACGGAGGACTTCGGAATTTTCTAGAGATCTTTGGAATTGTGGTACTCTTCTGTAGACAGACAAAAACGACTTCCTGAGGGACTTCCTGTTGACAAGATAAAAATTACTTCGGGGGATGTTTTTTTTTGTTTTTGTTTCTTTTGACATAAAACTTTCGGAATAGAAAGAAGATCTTTAGGAACCAAAATAATTACTAGAGATCACCTCTATGCCAAAATAATTACTATAGATCTCCTCTAGTCTGTAGACCTCATAAAGACGTAGATATTCTTTGGGAATAGAATCTGCTGAAAGCTTCCTATACAGATATAAACCCATTTAAACTTCCCTTATTTTCGAAATTTTTAGTAAGTGTTTGTGCATAAGGTTTTCCGAAGTTATCTAATATTGGAAGAAGGCAAGCTCTAAAGCTAATCCTCTAGACAGAAGATTTTGTCCTAAGTCTTGAAGGTTGCATAATTTCTGCATGTTTTTTGTATTATGTGGGTATTATGGAAGTGCTCCGTTTGAAATACGTGCTATGGGAAAAGTATTTCTATATTCCAAAGACCTCCTTAAGTAATATATAGAAAACTTGATCTGGATGTATTACGTCTTTAGACTGCTTCTAAAGGACATTAGTCTTAAAAAGTCCCTTATGAAGGTCTCAAAGTGCAGATCATCTATTACAGATCTTCTGATGATCTACTGGCAAGAGAAGAACGTAACTAAGCTTCAGAGACATTATAAGAGAAACTGTGGTCTACCACAGATACATTTAGACCATATGAAGTTCTTGCAAGATTTTTTCTAGAGACGATCGATCTGAGAGTTATTTATGTACGACCTATAATATCTTCTATAGACAGAAAGCATATATATATATATATATATATATAATGTCAAAGAATAAAATATTCTACGTCAAAATCCACTTCAAGTCTCAGAAAAAACTATATATTTATATTCAATAGTGATTGAATGAGTTTTCAATATTTTCCCCCCTTTTTAGGTTACCTCCCGACGTAAACTTTCAAAACGCCGATACACGTATATTCTATAATTTTTTTATGAAATCATAATCGAAAATTTAAAAATTAATAAAATATTTTTTTCTAAATTTGCAGTTGATCTTTTTTTAGCCTATCGGCAGGTAATTATTTTTAGTGTTGCACAGTGTTATTATTTGATAATTATTTGTTAGACGAGGAATTAACCGAAAACTAAACTAAGGGTAATATGCATTATAAATACTTCTCTATCTGTGGTTTTTATTTATTTAAAATTTTAAAAACAGATTTATATGTTAAGAAATCAATCTTATTAATAAAATATTTTTTTTTCTTATTTGCAGTTGATCGCCTATCGGCAGGTAAGTTGACTTCATTCATTTAATAGCAAACAGGATACAGATTAAAAATATATTACATTAAATAACCTTGAAGATATATATATATATATATATATATTATCTGACAAAGCTTTTCTTAATTTCATTCTGTCCTTTTTATTATTGAGGCTTTTCTAAAAACCATTGTTCTGCCGAAACCCGGGATTGAACCGGGGACCTTTAGATCTTCAGTCTAACGCTCTCCCAACTGAGCTATTTCGGCATGTACCTGTATTGTTAATTTTTAACAATTATAAATGTTAATTACGTCGAGTTTTTTGTATAAAGCTGCATCGGATTTATGTTCACTTAACCTTTTTCAAGTATATGACATTCTAATGCATTTTATTTTTGAATAAATTATTTATTTATTTATTTTTTTCAAGATAATACATTCTAAAATTAAACTTGTATTAAGTTTAGCGCAAACTATTGAGGCCACAAATAAAATTATTGGTATTCATCTCTATTGGGATTATTATTAAGTCGACTAGAATGTTGCTTAAATCTTTGAATCGCCTTATGAAGACGTTTAAGTTAATAACATCTTTCAGGGCAAAATCGTACTGACAATGATATAGTTTTTATAGTGTCCGGAATTTAAACCCAGGCATAACGATGCCCAATTTGGTATGACCACTACAAAAAATTATTTTGAAGGCTTTAATCACAGTTTCAATCGAATTGTTTGTAATTTGGCAGCTAAGTTCACCTATCTATCGGATATACTTTCTGCTACAGATTTTACCATAAATCGTCTTCGTTAAAAATCGTTTCCAAGCCCATCAGGTAAATTGTATGAGGGACATCAGAATAATAATGTATTAGTACAATCATAATGACCCAAGATAACACACATCCTGTGATAGTGTATTACGAGACAAGTATACCCATTTCAAATATAGTAAAATCAATTTTCTGCCGAAACCCGGGATTGAACCGGGGACCTTTAGATCTTCAGTCTAACGCTCTCCCAACTGAGCTATTTCGGCACATATTAATATATATGTATACTTTAATTAGCCTTAACTTATTTCAATATTATTTCTTTTGATAATCGGTACATACCCAATTACTTTATTCAGATTTAATGGTGCACCCATATTAACCTGTCCATATACTCCAAAATACCTATTCGGCATATTCCTTATATCAAAATGTAGCAATTATTGAAATTTCAACAATGCGGAGAGAGCCTTACTACAATACAAATATTAAAATATCAATTTTTTCAATAGGAAAAAACCTCGTAAAGGTCTCCCAAGATAAACTTTTTTCACCCTTAAGCTAAGCCTTCAGAATGACTAAAATTAGTCGGGGCCCTTACATGGATTGTGGACGCTCATAAATGGGCCTTCAGAATGACTAAAATCGGTCGGGGCTCTTACATGGATTGTGAACGCTCATAAATGGGCCTTCACAATGACTAAAATCGGTCGGGCCTTACTGAGTTGGGGACGTTCATATTAAAAGGGGAAAATAGGGTGGTACTTTGATATGTATAAAGATGGACCAACATTGGAAAATGTGTGTGAATGTGATTTTCACCCACCACATTGCAATCATTTTGGTGGAAAACAGGCCCAGGACCGTGTAAAGCTTTAGAGCGTGGGTTTTAACTTAATTTTCTCAAGGACTATCATATCCCTAAACGTGGATTTTTAGATTGGTTTTCTTAAGGACAATGAAAAAGCTATGTGTATTTTTTAAATCAATTACCCCAAGGACTTTCAAATTCTTATGCACGTATTTGTTACCCCAATTTTCTCAAGCACTAGACAGACGACAGCCTTAATTTGGATTGAAAATTTCTTAATTTGAATTAATATTTACCCCTGACAGACGAGAGTTTCTGAATTAACGAACAATTTTTTGTCTGTGTGTAGGATGAACATTTTTTAAATTTGTTTCGATATTTTTCGGGATTACATCTTTAGGAAATAGATACATGACATAAAGGAGGAATAGCAACTATGATCTTAGCAAAAAAGCTCCCAATTTTAAAATGGTTGAAATTTGCCTTCATTTCTTATGTTTATTTTCATAAATATAAATACATTTGACAAGAAACAATTAATTTTCGACAGCATTGTCATATTTAAATTGCCTAATTCAGTATAAATTCAGTTTGATTTTGTGCATAAACAACACATAAAGGCTTTCGTCTGTCTAGGCTATTAGATTGTTTAATAAAAATTTTCTCAAGAACTATCCAAGACCTACGCATAAATTTTTAAAGTAAATTTTCACAAATCTTTCGAAAACCTAAGAAAATTTAACTTAAGTAAATTTTGAAGAAACGTTCTCAAGGACTATCATAAATCTCAGTGCGATTTTTTAAGTAAATGTAAATTTTAAATACATTTTCTCTCGGAATAACACATATCTAAGCGTAGAGTTTTCAGACCCAATTCCACATAGACCATTTCTTCAAATCCTTCGCAAATTCGTTCCCTATGTGAAATTACAATTCGTATTGTAAATACTCACAAAAACACTGCTACATGTTGAACATTCTAGTGGAATCCCAAAATCATCAAGCTCACCCAGCAATATGACTAAAGTTGACTAGAAAAATGTGACCTTTGCTTTGTTAACAACAACAATAAATCCATTCAATAGAACAACAACAATAAATAACAAACATCAACAACAACAAAACGACAAACAAATTCAAAACAAAACTTCCTCTTCCAAACAGAGAAAAAAATCGAACTTAGTCGTCTAGTCTAAACTCAGTTTAGTTCACTTCAGTGCAGCTTCGCAAAATTCATTCAAAGCCAGCCGAGAATACTTTACTTCAACAACATTGAATAGCAGCAATGCTGCTGTGAAGTACAAATATTTGCTGCATGAATGCAGTCACACATACGATAGAGCCAGTATTTAGACACGATATACTCGCCGCACTTATGAATGTGGTCAAAAGAAAACAACAATAGCAACAAGACTAGCAAGGCAAACAAAACAAAAAACTAGGCGACATCAACTCGAAGCAAGTTCGTAACTATGGTAGTGGCAGCATCAGGAACCAAGAGAAACTACATACTACCAATGGTAATGGTGGTGCTGCTGCAGATTGCAACCAGTATAATTACAACAACAAAACCGTAGAACAACACAAACAATTCCGAAAACCAGAAATGAAGTGCTACACTCCAACCAACCATCCATCCATGCATCCAAGCAAGCAACCGACTGAGCGACCAACCAGCCAACCATCCATCCATTCCGGTGTAAAATGATCTTCTCGTTATTCGGCTGACTGCATTGTAACAAACAGTCAAACACCATTCGCGGATTATAATGTTGCCATATCGATTGGGGAAGATATATTTTGAGGGGACATTCAAAAGGAGCAGATTATCGCACGGGGCCGATCATTTTTTTAAATAAATTTTTTCGAGGTCTATCAAAGCCCTAGCCAGGGATTATTAAGTAAATTTTCTCAAGGACTATCGAAGGGCATGGCGTGGATTTTTTAAGCAAATTTTCTCAAGGACAAGGCGTGGATTTTTTTAGTAAATTTTCTCAAGGACTATCAAAGGCCAAGGCGCGGATTTTTTAAGTAGATTTTTTCAAGTAAAATTCCAGGGCGTAGATTTTTTCAAGTAAATTTTCTCAAGGACTATCAAAGGCCAAGGCCTGGATTTTTTAAGTAGATTTTTTCAAGTAAATTTTCAGGGCGTGGATTTTTTCAAGTAAATTTTCTCAAGGACTATCAAAGGCCAAGGCGTGGATTTTTAAGTAAATTTTCAGGGTGTGGATTTTTTCAAGTACATTTTCAGGGCGTGGATTTTTTTAAGTAAATTTTCTCAACGACTATCAAAGGCCAAGGCGTCGATTTTTCAAGTAAATTTTATCAAGGACTATCAAAGGCCAAGGCGTGGATTTTTTAAGTATAATTTTCAAGGTATATCATAGACCTAACCGCGAATTTTTAAAGTTAAATTTCTCAAAGATTATAATTTTTTAAGTAAATTTTCAGGGCGTGGATTTTTTAAGTACATTTTGTCAAGGACTATCAAAGCCCTAGCCGGGGATTATTAAGTAAATTTTCTCAAGGACTTTCGAAGGCCAAGGCGTGGATTTTTTAAGTAGATTTTTTCAAGTAAATTTTCAGGGCGCAGATTTTTTAAGTAAATTTTCTCAAGAACTATCAAAGGCCAAGGCCTGGATTTTTGAAGTACATTTTTTCAAGTAAATTTTCAGGGCTTGGATTTTTTCAAGTAAATTTTCTCAAGGACTATCAAAGGCCAAGGCGTGGATTTTTTAAGTAAATTTTCAGGGTGTGGATTTTTTCAAGTAAATTTTCAGGGCGTGGATTTTTTAAAGTAAATTTTCTCAACGACTATCAAAGGCCAAGGCGTGGATTTTTTAAGTAGATTTTCTCAAGGACTATTAAAGGTCAAGGCGTGGATTTTTTAAGTAAATTTTCTCAAGGACTACCAAAGGCGTGGATTTTTTAAGTCGATTTTCTCAAGGACTACAAAGGCGTGGATTTTTTAAATCAATTTTCTCAAGGACTATCAAAGGCCAAGGCGTGGATTTTTTAAAGTAAATTTTCTCAAGGACTATCAAAGGCGTGGATTTTTTAAGTCAATTTTCTCAAGGACTATCAAAGGCCAAGTCGTGGATTTTTTTAAGTAAATTTTCTCAAGGACTATCAAAGGCCAAGTCGTGGATTTTTTTAAGTAAATTTTCTAAAGGACTATCAAAGGCGTGGATTTTTTTAAGTAAATTTTCTCAAGGACTATCAAAGGCCAAGTCGTGGATTTTTTTAAGTCAATTTTCTCAAGGACTATCAAAGGCGTGGATTTTTTAAGTCAATTTTCTCCAGGACTATCAAAGGCCAAGTCGTGGATTTTTTTAAGTAAATTTTCTAAAGGACTATCAAAGGCGTGGATTTTTTAAGTCAATTTTCTAAATGACTATCAAAGGCGTGGATTTTTTAAGTCAATTTTCTAAATGACTATCAAAGGCGTGGATTTTTTAAGTCAATTTTCTCAAGGACTATTAAACGCAAAGGCGTGGATTTTTTTAAGTCAATTTTCTCAAGGACTATTAAAGACAAAGGAGTCGATTTTTTAACCCAATTTTCTCAAGGACTATCAAAGGATTTTTCTCCATACCAACGTCTATGGAGAAGATTCTTTAAGCCAATTTTCCCTAAGGCTTGCGAATCCCTAGGCGTAGATTTTTAAGCCAATTTTTCCTAAGACAGGACTATCTTGGCTCTATGATTAGAATTGTTAACTAATTTTCTTACTTACATCCAATTCGTATTACCAAAATCCTCAAAATCCAAGTTGACCCTCTGTAACCAAATGGCAACCTTGCAAATCATCATCAACATTCGTTGTCAGTGGTGGTGGTGTAGTGTTTGTATCGCGTACACTATCATGTTTTGTATCCGTATAAGTTTAAGCCAAAATGCATGTTGATCTGTCGTTGTTGTTGTTACTACAAATGTGGTTAATGTACTTGGGTTCTCCATAGTAGCAGCAATTGCGTTCGTGATCATGGCTGTTGTTGATGCGATAGGTTGGATTGTTATTGCGCTGCAACGATGGTGCTGATGATGCTGCTGTTGCCGATGCAGCAACAGCAGCATTGGCAGCAACCTCTGTTGGTAGTTGCAATGCTGTGACTGAATTGTTGTGCTTTTTACTACGGTCATTGGCCCCATGTGACGTCACCGGTTCAATGGCAAATTGTGACCCAGATTGTCTGTGCTGTACGATCCACCGCTGATTGTGTGTATGAGTGTTTTTGTTTTTCCTTGTGTTGTTATGGTTATGTTATGGTTTGTATCTTGCCAGTATCCACAATACACACACCCAGTCAGTCAGTCAAGCTGGCAGGCTGGTAACTAAATAAAAACAAAAACCTCCAAAGAGTTTCAATTCAAACTTGTTTCCGCATTTTTTTTTTATTTCTCTACGCTCTTAAATTCGCTTTGCCAACATTTTGCTCTTCGCAGAGTTTTCGAGGTTGAGGCTGTTGTGTTGCATCATGGCTCATTGAGATTTGTAGAACTTTTTGTGGGAATCAATTTTGAAAACAAATAATTCTCTTTTTTTTGTAATTGAGAAGTTGCGAGTAAATAACTCTTAAAATAAACTTATCTCGTTTCTTGGACTAATCTAATGATCTTAGAAATCAGATGTTTTAATAATAACATTGCACAATGGGATGACCAAAAAAATTTTTTTCGAATCGAATAATATTTAGTCAAACTTAAATTGTTTAGAATTTCCAACTAATCTATACATCGGGTATTTAATAACATCTAAAAAAATTACTTTGAAAGTCCATTGTGCAATCGCTATTATATGTTTTCTATTATTGAAGATTCTTCATCCTTAACACTACAATCTCATCTATATTTCTCGTATGTATCTCTCTTCAAAATCTCTTCACTTTTTTAATTATGTTCACATTGTTGCCATGCCATTACTCATCTAGTGGCTAATGAACTTCTAATGGTCTTGTCCAACATTTAGTTGTTTGACCAAATTTGGTCAAATGGGTAATAATGTTTGTGTTGCTCTATGTTGGGGATCTCAGAATAATTTATGCTTTTTATTTATTTTTGGAAATTAAACTTTTTGATTTATGATCAATTAGTGGGTTAATTTTGGTCATCGTTTTAAATTAATATTTCATTTTTGAATCAGCATTTATATTCGATTTGAATTGTAATAAATCGAATTATTTGCATTTTATAGACCATTGAAATGAAGAATATTAATATTCCATATGGCTACGTCCGTCTTGGTCACTCTTTTGATCTATGGACTCGAAAAATATGATAAGTAAGATTTTCAAAAACACCTATTATGTCAACAGATTTTACACAATAGACAGCCTACAGCATATTTTTGGAATATTTTTAAGATTTAAACTCAAATGAAATTTGAAACATTTTAAATGAAATTCGAGAATTCCACTTGTAATTCATACGAGACTGAATTTCGAAAACATTTCCACTGTAATTGTATTACTTTATTTGCAGTTAAAATGTTTGTAATGTAAAATGTTTGTGGATGTACTAAGAAGGCCGGATGAGGTGGATCAGAATTATATATATATAGGTATATATATATATATAATGAGCTCAAAATTTACATGCTTTGGGCTTTAATGGTCCCTCATGAAATTTGCTCAAAATATCCACAATTTGAATTTTGACAGTTCTTCCGGTATTTTACTTAAATAACTAATAGTCCTTCTGATTAGTAGGCGTCAAGGAATTTGAAAGTCTTAAAAATATTCTTTTAAAAATATGACAATCGTTTGAAAAAATTAAAAAATTGACTTTAAAAACATTGCAGTCCTTGAGAATATGTCTATTAACCCTTGAGCCCCGTTTTTTTCCGTAATCATAGAAAAATCCTTGCATTTGGGAGATACAGTACATTCTTTCTGAAAAATAAAAGCCCAATGTCAAGAAAACCAAATGCAAAATCGACGAAAAAATAATTTTAAATTATTCTCTATATTCTCTTTTACAAGAATCAAAAATAATTCTGACGGCAGAATTCGTATATTTCGAATAAGAAGCGATTTAAATAATTTGGACTGTACACATTTGGAAATTAGTACTGTACACATTTTTGCCCTCTTCTCTATATTATAAAGCTCAAAACTTTACCAAAAATTTTCATTTTTTATATTTTTCTTGACCATATTATATACACAATATATCTACTAACACTATATTAAATATTAGCTCTAAAACATTTTGTTGCCTGTGGGCAACATTGGGTCACAAAGGGTTAAACAATTACGCTTTGGCCCTAACGGTCTTAAAGAGTATTTATAGTTTAAAACAGAGAAATGTTTTATTAAAAATTAACGATTTTGTAATTAATAGTCCTTGTGAAAAATGAATAAATCCTGATAGTCCTTGAGAATAGATTATTTACAGTCTTTGAGATTATTTTCTGCTAAAAATATACTCTCAGGCCTTAAAAATAGTATAGTCGGACGGGGCCGACCATATTATACCCTACACAACTACCACGAAAATCTAACATTCTGCGGGTTTAAATTCTGAGCCTGGGCAATAGTTCGCAATGTTTGCACCCTCTTGATCGATTATAGGTCACAGCTTCATTTTGTAACCCTAGCATATTTTCCAAATCTTGTTTTCACGAATTGAATATTTACGCCACAAAACAAAACGTTGGTCACATTAGATTTTGGTTGATTTAATCCTCGGAATATTGTCCGATCATTATCTAAACAGCCGTTCTAAGTATTTGGTCAGATTCCTTTCATCCTTTCATAAAATATGTGATGTTCTACATATAATAATGGCTTCTTGAGCAACTGGAAAATCGGAAAACAATAAAGTTTTCGGTTCATTGATCCACCTAAATTTTAAAGCGATCAACGCACTAACTCCCACAACCGAGTACATACAACAATATAATTGCTATCAATTTAAAGGTCAATAACTTATGAATATACTATTAACTTCTTTGATCTATGTCCTCCAGTAGTAAATATATACGCCATAGAATACAAATTTAATAATTTTTAACCCAAAAGTATGGGTCCATGTGACCCGCTAAATATTGACCTATCTTTATAATATTCTTTGGCCAAATTCCCTCCCTGGTGTAAAATTTCGTAGTGTTTGAGGCATAGTTGTGGCCTCTAGAGCGACCAAAACAGACAAAAATAAAGTTTTTGCTTCATTTCATCCCCTTAAATATTAACGGATCATTATAAAAACAATAGGGCTATTCTTTGACCAGGACCTACAGAACTGTGGCATGTATCATTTTTACAAATTATAATGGACAGACGTCGACTCAGATGGTCGAGATATGATCGGTATATTTAAAGGTGGGTCTAGTACCAATATTTCGCAGCTTTACAAACTCTTGGGGCTACACAAAGCTATAATACCCTGACAATATTGTTGTGTAGGGTATAATTAACTCTTAGTCTTTGATAGTCCTTGAGAACAATTTTATTAAATAATCCAGGCTTTGATAGTATTTGTGAATTTTTTATTAAAAATTCACGCTAAAGTCTTTGATAATTCTTTACAGATCCACGCTTAGGTAGAACAACAACAAATGGCTTATTTTTATACTTATTCGCCACTTGCTAATTATGAGTACAATTATGTTTTGCCACTTGAACAACAAATTCACTGATTCATCGAAACTCAGGTATGTTTTGTCGAGTCGTTTTGCGCACTCGGTTAAATTTCTTGTCTTACTCTCTTGCTCTCTGCACATCAAGTGTTGTTACTAGTTGTTGTAACCAGTGTTGCCAATTTAGCACTTTTAGTGCTAGATTTAGCACTTTTTGAACTGGTTTAGCACCAAAAAAATTGATCTAGCACCTAGCACTTTTATTAGCATTTTTTTATTTCTTAGGAAATTTGTTACAATTTTTGTTTCAATCCAAAAAAAATCCAGTTTTCCGATTTCATATTGACGCACTGAATTTTCGCTATGTTTCATGCGGTGAATTTGATTTTCCAATGCTAACCAGCATGTGCCATGTATTCCAAATTTCTTAAAAAATATTCGGGTACTTCATTGGTGACTATGGCATTGTCTGTTGGTAGATTGTTTATTTGGGAAAATGAAAAACCAAGTTATAACCACTTTAGATTACCGAAAAGGCGAGGGTACCCCTTTATATTATGATTGTGCCAGAATAAGGACCAAAATAGAAAAATTACGGTAAACATAATTTGTTTACCCTTAAAAGTACTCAAATGGGTACGCAATGTGAATTATTTATTTACAGTTATTTACCTTAATTAAATTTGGACATTATTAGTATTTATATTTTAGTAGGTAGATTTCAAACTCCATCAAAACAAACGAGTTGAAGAGATTTATATTGAAGAAGATATTCAAATGGGTTGTAAAGACAGGTTGAATTCGAGTTCGACTCTAACGCAAAATATCTGAAATATTAAAAAAAAAATCTAATGAGAAAAATTATTGACTTGTAATGTCGGTTCTGCTTGCAGGTTATAGTTACTAATATTTATTCTTATGCCCTGCACCATGTGCTCCACGTTTTAAGGTAGCCCCCATATAACGGTACCCCCAAATTTCTGTATTTTGGGGAGATTGGTCACGATTCTTTTATTTTCCTTTGAAAACATTTACCATGGCATAGCACCGCTTCAGCTGCGATCAAGTGCAGGTGTTTTGAATGAGAACCTTGTGGTACAATAAATTTGGTAAGGCCCAAAGTTTTTACTTTTTTTCTATGAATGGCACATTTATAAATTTATATACCAGTAAGTAAAGCAGTAAAGTCGGACTGGGCCGACTATATGATACCCTTCACCACTTTGGGTATATTTTACAACTGTATCCTAACAGACGACGCGTTTTTGTTATATATCTATATCTGTACCGATTTCAGGGAAACATGCCAGAGACTAATTTATATTACTTCAGTACGTTGTGTCAATAGATTTAATTCAGTACTCTACACCAAAATGCACCAATTACATAAAATCGGACGAAAATATATACGGGTACTATATCCAAACTGAACCGATTTTCACGAAAATAAGCACACGCTATGACAAATTTCGTGCAAATCGAATGATATATAGGGACTTTGGTACACCATTTACCTTAATTCGGACGAAAATATATATGGGAGCTATATAAACTTTGCACACATCATTCTAGACTTTATTCATTACGCTGTGCCAAATTTCGTGCAAATCAAAAGATATATAGGGACATTGGTACACAATTTACCTTAAATCGGACGAAAATATATATGGGGGCTATATCTAAATCTGAACCGATTTTCACGAAACTTTTCACACATCATTCAAGACTTAATTTAGTACGCTATGCCAAATTTCGTGCAAAGCGGAATATATATAAGGACTTTGGTACACAATTTACCTTAAATCGGACGAAGATATATATGGGAGCTATATCTAAATCTGAACCGATTTTTTCCCAATTTTAATAGGGTTCGTCCTTGGGCCAAACAAATGAGCTGTGTCAAATTTCATACAATTCGGATCATAAATGCGACCTGTACTTTGTTTACAATTTAACATGGATGGGCGGACATGCATAAATCGACTCAGAAAGTGATTCTATGCATATTCTCAAAAGGAACCATGGGCCTATCTCGATTATTTTTGCTGTTACAAACATATGCACAAAGACATAATACCCTGTACCACAGTGTGGTGAAGGGTATAAAAATAGACCAAATTTAGTCAATTCGGTTGCGTGTCCGACGTCCCCAAAATGTCGAATAATGGGGGCTACCCTAAAGATGGACCAATATTAATAATTTTTGATAAGGAGATTTTTTACTCAACGAAATTTAAACAATCGAGTTAAAACCAATGCAATTGATGGGGGCTACCCTTAAAAGTGGACCAATATTTATAAGTTCTAGTAAGAAGACAAAAAAAAACATATACAGCAATTTATGTTGAAAATGTGCCCAAATGCTTAAAAAACAAATATTGGCGTATGGTGTACCCAAAATGATCGATATATTCCATTTCCAATGCCAAATCTCATAGGAGCATGTATATGCAAAATTCCAAAGCTAGAAATGTTTAGCACTTTTTTCTGACACTTTTTTAAATTTTTTAGCACTTTCTAGCATTTTTTCAACAAAATCTAGCATTTTTCCTCAACAAAGTTTTGGCAACACTGGTTGTAACTCAGTTGCTTGCCTTATGCTTTTCGTTGAGTATACTAGCATGTTCAATGGGTATACTAGTTTCCACGACATCTGAAACGACCCAACACCACAAGAACTGAGTATAATCTGTCAATTGACAAATGTTACACGACCACTTGTGAGTGTTGTATTCATGTTACTCTCTCATACTCTAGTGGTGATCGTAAAATCGAACAATTGATATTGTTAGGGTGTGAAAAAATACTCGAGTATAAAAAAATACTTGCACTCAAAAGGTTTGACACCTAAAACACTTGTGCTCATCTAAGTGGCTTACGTTTGTCTGTGGCTTGTTGAAGTTCTCTGCACTCATCTTCGGACTTCATCCAGATTTGGTAATATATTACATTCTGCAAAATTTTAGTAAAATCCGATACACAATTATGCCACTTTGTGAGTTAGGTACCAGAAGGAGAACCTTTGGTGTGATATGTTAGATTTATTTTTTTACAGTTATTGCCTTATAGTCTCCGTCTTCGAATTTGATCTAATTTTGGATGGCTTATTGCTGACAAAGCCCAAAAAAACGCCAATTTGTGTATAGTGCTCCAAAAATTGTTTATTGTAATTATTAAAATAATTTTTGTTATTTATCCCATAGAACGTACAAACGTAGAATCTTTCGCAAAGTGTCAATCGGTAATCTATACAAAATTTCATATCAATCGAAAAGATTTAATGCACAATTTTTTTTTATTTCGGCCATAATTATGTATGAGAGCAACAAGTAAATTAGGATCTGAACTCAATCGTAGAAACTTTCAAAAATATATTTTGGAGCTACATCCAAACCATAGCCGATTATTTTCAATTGGGTTCGTCCTTGTAACAAATAAATGACCTGTGCCAAATGTTGTCTTGTTCGGATTATAAATGCGATCTTACATTTAGTACCTTGCATGATAATGGGGTTCCTTATAGTAGTAGACCTCCTTTCCGTAATGTTTTGATAAAAACATAGAACTCACTTTAACACCATCAAAGAGTGTAAGGATTGTATAAACATATGTATGTACATCGCCTAATAGCTTGGCGCTAACAAACCTTTCCTAACGTCTAACAAATATGCATGTTTGTACATCATTGTTACCGTCTTACAAATTCGTAAATTAATAATTGTGAACAAAAAATTCTCACCATGCCTATATCTTGCAGCTACTGCCATTTCATCACTCGGGGCTTCCTTGTTATTATACGTGACGAATTCAGACGAATTAAAATGCACGAATTTCGATGATCTTTCATTTTTTTGTGGACAATTTTGTTTCGTTTCGTTTTTTTCTCTTTACTTTTTTCTCTCCTCCTTTTCGACGACTTTGGTGCATTCGTTGGCGATCCTCATTTGTATGTGATGTGTGGTGGTTTCCTTTTGATGATGATCGTGTGACCAGTGTTGCATGTAATTTGTTATTTGATTTTATTGTTATTTTTATTTTTATATGCATTGCTGCATGCAAGTAAACAACAACAAGAGCAAAAGTAACAGCAGCAACAACAATGACGACGACACTATCATTGTTGGGTAGTTTTCTTCCTTCTTATTTTTTGTTTGGTTTTGTTTTGCCTCAAGTTGCATGACAAAGTTTCAACACACAATGCAAAAAAACAACTACAAATATTCAGTATCTTTTCTCGAACTTCAGCTTAGGCTGTAAAATAAGTGAATGAATATAGGAAGTTAGATTTTTGTTAATTTGAATTGAATTAACTCGTGTGTACAAACTGGGAAAGTGGAAGGATATTCATGGGGGTTATAAATAGTGTTTGGAAATTTAAAATAACAAAAGTTTTGATGTTTACATAGAAAAATATTAAGCAAACCACCGAAAAGACCTAACTTAAAATTTGTAGTTAAATCGGTTCCGATTTAAATACTAGAAGCAAATTCTCAACGTGTGTGCGAAGGGAACGTAATTTTGCACACCAGACCGTACTAAATACCCACCTTTATCCGATGGTCTGTATTCGATTTTGTTGAAATTCATGCAGGATTAGATATAGCTCCCATAAGTATATTTGACTAATTTCTTTTAAATTGTGACCAAATAACCAAAGTTTGTCCGACTAAAGTTTGTCCGACCTTTCACCCCAAGATTTTGTAACGCCGCGTATACGCCTGTTAGTATACCGATTGTCATATATCTAGCTGAATCGATCTTGACATGTGCATTCGTCCGTCAGTTCACACAGGTCACAGTTATGGACGAAACGTCACGAAGTATTGCATGAGGACGGGTTCTAGCCAAAGAGGACCACTATTGTTTTTTGTAACAATTAATTAATTTTTATGTGATGAAATGGACCAAAACCGTTATTTTTGTCTGCATTTCGAGGAGTTCTAGAGGTCACAACAATGATCAACAATGATCAATATCACGAAAATTTACACAAAATAAGGGGTCTGACCATAGATTAATCATTACTGCTATGATGAAGATCGGTCAATATTTATCAGGTCAAGTGCACCCAGATTTTTGTATGAAAAATGACAAAATGTGTATTCTATGGCGTAGATAATTGCTTCTGAAGGACATAGAACAATACCCGAGAGGAATTGTTAACCTTTACATTTATGCCCATTATATTGTTGTATGTACTCGGATGTGAGAGTTTTAATTAAATACTTACATGTGTCTACGGCTTGATAGTGTCTAGTCAACGGAAATTTGGCGTTGATGGGTAGAACATTTCGCATGAGGTTCCGGTTATGGACAAGTCGACTCTATAATTTTCGATAATGATCAGATGATATTTCGGGAATGAAATGTACCAAAAACGTTATTTTTAGCTGGCGCCACAATTAAGCCGAACATCACAAATTTTCCATGGTGAGACGATCTGACCAACTAATTCGAATGTTGTCTTGACGAAGAACTAAATATAATGTTAGACGGTCAAATGAACCATTTTTTATGTAAAAAACAAAATTTGAATCTTATGAAGTAAATTTTTAATCCGGGAAACATGTTTCGGACAAGATGTCTCAGAGTAGATGTTGACATCTAATTGGTCATGAGTTCAGTGGAAGTTTTGTAGGGTATCATATGATCGGCCCCGTACGGCTATACTGCTCCGCTGACCTTTATATGATACGACCAAATAGTAGACACTTAGGCTAAATTAAATCTATGCTGAAAATTATCAATATAGGTCCATATAAAGATACCACAACATTATCTAGAACTATTTCGATATAGGTTCATGTTTTGACATTGTCCCCATGTTTGTAGTATATGATCGATTAAGTCCATGTTTTGATATAAATCCAGTATAAAAGTCCCGTTTCGACATATCTCACATATTCCAACACAATTTCCGGCATTTTGAAAATGTTATACCCTAGACAGACGACAACCTTAATTTGCATTAAAAATTTCTTAATTTGAATTAATATTTACCCCTGACAGACGAGAGTTTCTGCATTTATAAAACAATTTTTTCTTTCAAAACTATTGTTTGTCTGTGTGTAGGAAAAATATATTGGTGTTCTATATTTTTTGGCAGGATGAAATTGATACATGTCTGCAAAAAATATAGTAAAACAGCTCCCAATTTGAATAATTGTTGAATTTTCCTTTATTTATAAATTTTATTTTCATAAACGTAAACAAATTTGACAACAATCATCTTTCATATAAATTGGTATAAATTCAGTTTGATTTTGTGCATTAAAAATACACACAATTTAAGGCATTTTGCAAATTAAATATTAGCCACACTATCCCACCAATAAAAAAAACAAGAAAAAAATTGCATCTCCTATATGAAAGTCCTTTTTTGGAGTTGGGCCCCATTTTCCCTTCAAATTAACAATTTTCGATTAGAAAATATAAATGAGTTCTGTCCCATTTTAGGTATTTTTTGCTCAATTTTACCACCGAAGTGGCTGACATTTTTCATTCCTAGTTATCGTAGGTTGAAAACACCTTTGGTGGAGTTTTTCGTCTATGTTTCTGATTTGACATAACCTCATATATATATAGTATATATAGAATATTCTCTAATTTAGCATTCCAGATAAATAAAAGTCTTCTTCCCAGAAAATAGTCAATATATGTACTTCCAATTACAATGGTCACGCTTAGCTTTTGGGACGTGGAATTTTCTAGCCCATTTTTCCAACCTGAGTGTCTGTAATTTGTTAGTGAACAATTTAAAACGACGTAGTCTCCGTATATAGGTCCCCCTCGTTTTATGAAATTTTTAAGGTGCTGGTGAACTTGAAGACGTTTTAATTTATTTAAGATTTCTGACGTTCAAGTATATTCAGAAACATATAGTAGAACTTTTCGACCTTATTTATCCACTTTTCAATACTACAACAATTTAAAGTAACCTCCCTGTTAGGATTAAGATATAGCTCCCTTATTTATTTTCGGAACTTACTTGAAAGTCCGTTCATCTGACCGTCTTTTGATAAATTGATATATATATAGATCTCTGAAATTTTGCAGACATTGCTAGTACTGGTACAAATTGAATATATCGGTCCTCGATTTGGTATACCCAAATTTTGGTAGTTTGGATTCCCAATGTGAAGCGGATCTTCTTACTAAAAGTTATTAACCGGTACCCTTAATATTCGGTATTTTGGTGAAATTTTTCGTTTTCCATCGTATTTTTTATTTTGGGTTCTCAATGTATAGCCCAAGTACCTACTAACGATTATTAATATTTACACAAGTTTCGGGGTACCCCCAAATAAAGGCACCCTGGTACTTTTTCCATTGGAATGGGCTGTAATTTGGTATTTTGGATTCTCAATGTATAGCCAACCACCCTATTAAATGTTATTAATATTGACTCAAGTATCGAGGTAGCCCCATATAACGGTATCCTCCATTTTTCGGATTTTTTGGGTACGTTGGGCACGTTTCAACCAAATCCGCTGTAGGTATATATTATTGTTTCTAGGTATATATTATGGTTTCTTCAATATCTGTCTCGAATTTGGTATATTCCCATATGAATGCTGACATATTTTTCAAACGTCACGCGTCCATTTTGATATGTTCAAGGCACTAGTCCAATCTTGATGTCTGTAGTTTGGTATTTCGGTATTTATCTCTTGAAAAGTCTGATCGGTTTCAGGTATTTTAAATGTCCATCTCTTGGTAGACGGTACAAAAAATACCGAACATATATGTAGCGTAACTATAATTCGACTTCTACTCATCGCTACGAGCTTGACAAATAATTTGTCATATATTATTAGGCCCCTTCATAAAATGCAATGAAAGAATGTTGCCCACAAACAGATAACAACAAAGGTGGGGATAGGGAGACATGCGTTTTGCAACAAATATGACAATAAAATTGAAATTGTTATGAATTGTTGAAAAAAGAAAGTCAGTCCACACCCTTCAAATGATTGCTGCTTGATTACTTTGCAGATCGTGTTTCTGTTGATAAAAAAATTGTTGTTGTTGCAGTTGCTGTTTGTGTTGTTGTTATTTGTTATTGCTACAAATATTGTTTTACATCGTCCTTCTTTATTGAGTTCTTAGCCATGTTTACGGTGTGTTAATGCAATCAATTGCTTGATGCTTCTTGGTGGTGGTTTCGTTGGTTCCGAAGACGGTGATGACGCTGTCGCTGGTTTTTTTGCAGCTCCTGTTGTTGTTGCTGTTAACAACATTTGCTGTCGTTGTTGTTGTTTTTTTTTTTATAATTCATGCAGTAGGGGCCTGTGACTGGGTTGGTTAGCTTATGATCGTGTTTACATTTCATTTCAATTTTTTTTTGCCAAGCCTGCACCTTCTACAGAAATGTGTTGAAGAGTCCATTCATACCCATTTCACACAAGAACAACAACCGAGGAGACTTACCACTTCGTGTTTACTTCAACAGTCTTTTCTTGTTCTTCTTCTACTCTCCATATGATTTTAACCATAATTCGCAGTTGTTGTTGTTATTACTTTTTTGTGTTATTGTTATTATGTTCTAAATTAAATCAGTTTTAACGACTTTTTAATGGCATTAACATTTAAGTGAATAAAAGAACAACAACAAAAACAATAATAGTGCCGAGTGGCAAGGTGCTGAATATTTTGTTGTCACTTTTCTTTATTATTTTCTTTCGCACTTGTTTTTTATTAGCCAAAAATGGAACATAAAAATATCAGTGGATTATATTAAGTGTTACACTATGATGATAAGCCTAATTATGGCAATTTGGATTATCTATTGTATCATGCAAGACAATTGTTATATATTCTGAAAACATAGAAAACCTGTAGAATTATTTTCTAATATTTAACATATATAATTATATATATCCTCTACACTCGTATATAGAATACCTTTGCATATATATGACCTTTTTATAAGCTCCATCATGAGTTGAACACCCAACCGACATGTTGAAGATACCGTTATATGAGACCGAACTTTTGATCATGACTTGGAGACTCCAAATAACTAAATCGATCGAGAATTTTATATGGAGCCAATGTCACGATAAATTGCTGGCAGGAAATATCAAACTACGAACACTCAAGTTGCAATATTAGGCTAGAATCTTGAGCATATCAAAAATAACATGGACTTATTGGAAAGAACAAGAGAAACGTGAGTTTGAGCAAATCGAGATGTACAGGAGTCTGAATGAAGTCCCAAAATTTTACCAACGAGTAAAACACCTAAGTGAAGACTTTGGTACAGGCACATCCTCCTGTAGAGATGAAGAAGGAAACCTAGTGACCTAGTGATACAGACAGCGTGCTGAGGATCTGGAAGGAACATTTTGAAGACTGATGGTCAGATGCTGTTAAGGAGCATGCACCAGCTGATTAGTACAATTTAGCTAGAAGAATGCATGAATAATTGGAACCTCATCATCCTATGTCCCGTCCACAAAAAAGGAGACAAGACGATATGTGCCAACTATAGAGGAATAGGTCTTCTTCCTATCGCATATAAAATGCTATCCAGCGTACTGTGTGAACGACTAAAGCAAATGGTCAATGACAATATTGGACCATACCATTTCGGCTTCAGACCTGCAAATCCACCATTGACCAGATTTTTACTCTGCGCCAAATACTGGAAAAAATCCACGAAAAACACATCGACACATTCCACATATTCGTCGACTCTAAAGCCGCATTCGGCAGCCCTATCCGTTCAGAGCTGTTTAAAGGCATGTCTGTGTTTGGCATTCCTTCAAAATTAATTCGGCTATGCAGGATAACTTTAACTGGCACAAGATCAGCAGTTAAAGTCGGAAAGGATCTCTTGGAGCCCTTTAATTTGGCTATGCAGGATAACTTTAACTGGCACAAGATCAGCAGTTAAAGTCGGAGAGGATATCTAGGAGCCCTTTAAAAAAAAAGGTCGTGTGACCTTTTTAACATTCTGCTGGAAAAGGTCATACGAGACGCAAAGGTGAACATAATTGGAACTCTGTACACCAAACAACACATGTTACTCGCCTACGCCGATGACATCGACATAATGGGTCGAACATTGCGAACGGCAACAGCCACCTTTAAACAAATTGATAAGGAGTCTGCCAAAGTGGGTCTGGCTGTAAACGGTGAGAAGACCAAGCGCAAGACGTCCAGTAGACTCGAACCAAATTTGGAACTTGAGAACTACAGCTACGAGGTAGTCAACGATTTGATACACCTTGGTACCGCCATAAATAAAACTTATGATATTAGTTTTGAAATTCGGAGAAGGCCAACAGGTGCTACTATGGTTGAGTAATCAACTCAAAAGCAAGGCCACCCCTCGCCCGACCAAACTCACACTCTATAAAACGCTGATATTACCCGTACTGTTATATGGATCGGAAGCATGGGTACTTACGCAAGCAGATGAGGAAGCTCTTGGAGTATTTGAGAGGAAAATTCTCCGAAAAATCTATGGACCTATCTGCGTTGGCGGTGAATATCGCCGTCGAATGAGCCATGAGTTGTATCAGCTATTGTCGGACATTGTCAGACGTTTAGAGATGCAGCGACGTCGTTGGCTAGGGCATGTTATGTGAATGGATGAAGATGTCCCAGCTTAAAAAGCACATAAAAGCGTACCAGCTGATGGTTAACGCAGAAGGGGAAGCCCACGAAATAAATGGAAAGATCAAGTGGAAGACAGCATTGCCGAACATGGTCTTTCAAAGCGGAAAAACTACGCAAAATTTTTTTAAAGTTCGGTTTATGGAACGAAAGTTTTGTCATAAGCCAGTTAAGAAAGTAAGTAAGTCCCGGAATCTACACTTCGTAATGCTAAAATATTGTCACTTTGGTTGGAAACTGCGCCTAGATCCATCAAAATACCTACAAAGAGCCTGGACCTTCAGATAGGAGCTATATCAATGGACGACCGATATATGTAAGTTTTTGTAGGAAAATTTGCCATCAAATGACAATTGAACTTCATTTATAATGGCAAAGATAATCCAAAATATAAAATGGCATCCAAATAGATACAAAAACATGCCCAAAACACAAAAAATTGGCTATATAATTATATGGGGCTACATCAAAACGTGGTGGCAGTGTGTGCAGACCTACAGTCGGGAATGGCTAAATCGACATAAAATGTTCTGATCAAGAATATTTATTTATTTATATGGCATCCGTTATATGGTATCCATATAACATAATGGACCTATTTTGAAAACTTCTGCGACGAAATATTTAGAGGTGGAATATTTAATAAACACTCCACCCTCCTTCCACAATAAGGGTGTAAAAACGCTTCTTCCCAAAAATTTTATGTTACTAAGGTCTTCGTCTCTGACTCTTCTTGATTGACTTATATTTAGACTAATTCATTAATATGATATTATTTTCTCTCAAATCAAGATGTTATAACTACCGTGAGATTTATTAATATTATATATATGTCCGTATATATGGCACTGCGAACTGTAAACACCATTAAATATTGGTATTGGTCGAACAAGGAATACCAATGGTACGCAACAGCAAATATTTATGTAGATAACATTTTGTACAAATATGTATATACGCACAAAGAACATAAAAATACGATCACTTAATGTATATGTTAATATTTACTAATAACACATAACAATGTATGTACGTCAAAAGACTGATCATAAGAGAGACAGTGGTTTAAAATCGGATCGGTTTTTGTGATTAAAGCCACAAAGTTATCATTGAAAAAGTATTGCAACATCAAATCGGATTGTATGATATTTACGATAAAAAAAATTATTCGATGCTTATGTGGGTACTGAATTTCCCCAAAATTATATACCAATTTTTAGACACTTGGCTGGAAAATTCGGCTAGGACCAGGGATGGTCCGTGTGACGAATTTTTAGGTTTTCGCCTGTCAAAAAGGTGCAAACGTCGAAAACGTTAATGTCATTTATTTGAATATTATTACAATATACTGTTATTTTCAGGAATATATATTATTTTTACATATATCTGACTATTCCTTACTAGAATTGATAAAAAAATTCTAACCTTTCTGGAGAAGAAAATTTTGAAATTTGATATGGATTTGAGTAAAGCATATGTAATTTCCAAATCGATTAATGGAAATAGCTATATTGTCAAAAACCTAATGTTTTTTGGTGGGTTTACGACGTTACTGACGTATGTATTATACGTCGGAAACGTATGTCATTAACGTCACTATTTCTGACGGACCATCTCTGGCTAGGACCTTTATTATACCGAAAACAGGGCGGGCCTTTATGTGGAAACTCTGTCAAAATATATAGAAAAATGTTTGTGAAGCAGTTTTTTTCAAGTCTATGAGGCCACAATAATGATCCGAACAGCACAATAGTAAGAGTCTGGACATGGGCATTAACTCAGAGAATAATAATATTTTTTCCAAATCCCGCAAATGGATAGCCCTACGAAATATATTTATATCATAAAAAGCGAATGGACTATAATGGTGGGAGTGGACCAGTAGGTCCTATCTTCGGACTTCATCTAGGCTTGTTAGGATAATAGGTTGTGCAAAGATTGGATTCGGACATTTATAAATCGACTCAAAATTGAAACGGATTTGGTCCAAAGAAACATGGGTTATAAAACCTAAAATTTCGATTAAGCATAAATCTGAGGTTATAAACATGTCAGGTGTAAGGACCCAACGAACATTTTAACACGGTTCTGATTATGATATAACTCCCAAATATTTTGCAAATAGGATGGGTTCTGGCCAATGAAGACCCCTATTGTTTTTGGTAAAGATCGGTTAATATTTAGGGGATGAAATGGACCAAAAACTTTATTTTTGTCGGTTTTTCTGGTCGCTCCAGAGGCCACAAGGGGATGGGGCCAAAGAATAAGTATGCCTGTTTTGATAAAGATCGGTCAATATTTAGCGGGTCAAATGGACCCTGACTTTTGTGTGAAAAATTACAAAATTTGTATTCTATGGGGTATATATTTGCACCTGAAGGTCCTAGACCCGAGAAGTTGATAGTATGTTCAAGAGGAGTGATTGAACTTTAAATTGATACCAATTATATTGTCGTATGTACTCGGATGCGGGACTTACAAATAAATATTTACAGGTGCTTACGTATTCATATATTATTTAGTAACCCATTACCACACTGGAGGGCGGAAATATAGCTTTGAAATTTTCCATAAGGTTCAAGTTATGGTCACCAACAACGCCTATAATTTTCGGTGATGATCATATAATAATTATGGGATGAAGTGGAACGAAAACTTATTTTTTGGTGTTTTTTTTCGAGTCGATCTATAGGCCAAAATTGAAAGCCGAACATCACAACACAACCCACGGTGAAGGGAATCTGGACAAGTGATTAGAAGGGCTGTACTGAATATTTGTAATATTTGTTGAGCTCTAGTCGGTCAAGAGGGTGCAAATATCGCGAAATATTGTCCAAGCTCAGAATATAGAACCACAGAGAGTTATAGTTTCGTGGAAGTTGTGTAGGGTATCATATGGTCGGCCCCGTCCCACTATACTGCTCCGCTCACTGTTTTTTTATTTATTTTTTTCTTTTTGAAATTTGTTCAGATTTTGATATGATGTGTATGGAATGATTGAAGTTGTTTCATATATAGAAGAGTTCAACTAAGATATTACGTCTGTCCGATCGACATAATATTCTAAACAAACAACAATAATCATTAGAGAGGACAATTGTTAATAGTAAGTTAAGGAGCAAATCAATATGGTGTTTGATATAATAGAGTGGCTCGTCCGATACTGGTATTTTCCTTGCTAGTTTCCTATTGTTGCAATAGGTAAAACAGTATTACTCTATTTATTTCCACAAATTTATTCCTAGAACCACTGTATCCTGTTCAATGCACATGTGATATATACAAACTTACACACCATACAAGCCATACATACGTACACACATATAACCATAATCAAAAAATTGTTTTTATTTTGAACCAGTTTAGTCACTTTATGAGCCGTCTTCGATGTGTGAGAACTTTGTTCAGATCGCACGCTGACTGCTCATACAATTGAAATCCAAAAATCACAACAAAAACAACAACAAAATATAAACAAAAAAATTAACACACAACCAACGAACCAACCAACCATCCATCCAAGCCAACCAAACAGCGAACAGCACTACCAACAACAACAACAAACGTGGAGCCTATGTGAACTAAACCCCAGAAGAAGAAGAAGTAGAAGAAGAAGCAGAGTTAGAGCCACCAGAGTGAAGCAAAAACAAAGTCACATGTTTGGTTACATGATTACGGATGCAATATCACTTCCGCATTATTCTTCTTCTTCTGCTGTTGCTGCTGCCGCCACCACCGCTGTTGCTTGGCGTTATTGCATTTCGGGGGATACACACACAGCCCAGCACACAATGCAGTTGTTGCATGATCTTGTGCTGTTGTTGTTGCTGGCTAAACGAACCCAACACACATGCGCACACTGAGGCACACACGATGTTACGATGGTGCCGTTGTAGCTCCTCGCTTGGCATCAATTGCATTTTGTTGCGATGTGACGTAGTTGATTGTGGGCTTATAATAAATGTTTGTAGAGTAGTTTATCGATGCTGTTGTTGTTGCTTATGTGATTGTTGGGGCCATATCAAACTTGTTTGTAAGCCACTTTTAACCAAAACAAAAAAAAAACAATAATATTCAAAGAGAATGCCAAAGAGAAGGCTTGTCGAATAAAACAGCTGATTTTTGTTTGAGCGCGACTTAATCCAATGAAAGAGTAGCTTGTTAACTCTTTATGGGTGTCAATTACTCTGTGAGAGCGGTAGACAGTGAGAGCCTAGGGAATTTTTACGTTAACGTGGGAAACACGAAAAAATCTCTTGTTTACATTGTTGTCGTTCTAACAAACCAGCAACGAACCAACAAAGTGAACAACAACATAATAGCTTTATTGATCTTGGCTAAAACGTGAGCTAATTATTGTCACATTAGCGAGATAACTATATTTACGATTTAATGTCGCAGATGACTGGATGTAGGAGATTAATGTTAATATTTAATAAATGTTGAATGGGGAGGGGTGCAGGGGTTTGCAATCAATTTACATAGACAAACATGGAGTGTAACTCTATAAGGGCTTGTGATTTTACACATTTCAACATAAGATGTAGTAACTATTACATTGAACACGCCGAGATATTTGTTGGAGAACACATAAAGTACCTATATTATTGATCAGAATACAATTTTATGTCGTCTGTCTGCTAAAATCATCTTAGACAACGAATTACTCCTATTACTAGGATTTCTTGTATTGAAAATAAAGTATATTGAACTCATTATACCCTACACAACTATGTTGTCAGGGTATTATAGCTTTGTGCAACCCCAAAAGTTTGTAACACCGCGAAATATTGGTCCTAGAGCCACCTTTAATTATACCGATCGTCATATCTCGACTATCTGAGTCGATCTAGACATGTGTGTCCGTTTGTCCGTCCGTCCGTCTGTCCATTATAATTTGTAAACACGATACAGGCCACAGTTATGGACCAATCTTCACGAAATTTTGCATGTATTGTTTTGTTTTTGGAAAAGATCGGTTAATACTTAGGGGATGAAGTGGACCAAAAACTTTATTTTTGTCGATTTTTCTGGTCGCTCCAGAGGCCGCAATTATGACCCATTTGTTTTAATAATCATCGGTCAATATTTAGCCGGTCAACTGGACCCTGACTTTTGTGTGAAAAATTACAAAATTTGTATTCTATGGGGTATATTTTTGCACCCGAAAGGTTCTAGACCCGAGAAGTTGATAGTATGTTCAAGAGGAGTGGCTGACCTTTAAATTGATACCAATTATATTGTCGTATGCACTCGGATGCGGGACTTACACATAAATTTTTACCATACTAGAGGGCGGATATATAGCGCTGATCGCTTTGAAATTTTCCATGAGGTTCAAGTTATGGTCATCGACAACGCCTATAATTTTAGGTGATGATCAGATAATAATTTTGGGATGAAATGGACCAAAAACTTATTTTTTGTTTTTTTTTTTTTCGAGTCGATCTATATAAATATTGCTATCGAAATATTGCCCAAGCTCAGAATATAGAATCACAGAAAGTTATAGTTTCGGGGAAGTTGTGTAGGGTATCACATGGTCGGCCCCGTCCGACTATACTGCTGGTTTTGATATATAGTTTTAGACGCATTATTCTACCGAGGTAAATTCATTATTGGGGGGTAGAAGAGGTCATTACAAATGATATTTTAATGGTCATATGCTATTTTCCAACCGAACATGATTCAATTTAGCATTTCGGTATCTTGGTGGATAAAACTTACTGCAATGTTTTTTTTTCTATATTTCGATAAATCTCCATATAAAGGTCCTGATGCACATATTACGGGTTCATGACCGGTACAAAATTCTCACAAAAACTAAAATGCAACCAAACTAGATCCAATTTAGCATTTCGGTATCTTGGTGGATAAAACTTACTGCAATGTTTTTTTTCTATATTTCGATAAATCTCCATATCCATTTTGGCTTTTCTGTGGTCTTATACACATATTACAGGTTCATGACCGGTACAAAATTCTCACAAAAACTAAAATTTTCAGCTTCTGGTTTTTATGAAATTTTATTCAAATAACCACTGTCCATTACTTCCTCGAAGATTTGTACACCCAATATTGTTGTACAGGGTATTATGACTTTTTGCATATGCATGTCCGCCCTTCTGCCCATATATTTTTATACCCTCAGCCTTGTGGCAAATGAGGGTATATGCCATTTGATACGAAAAAGTGTGCCTCATCGAAATATTGGGTTTAAACCACATGTTTCTTTGGAACAGTCTGTCTGGCTGGTTAGTTCGCACGATAACTCACCAAGAGAGTAACCAATTTTATTCGAACACTGAACATCGTAATTTTTCTTCCAATCTTAAATTAAGTTCGAAGGTACCTGGTACCTCCCCCACACAATGTTCATGCGAATGAACTATCAGATTTGAACCAAACTTTGCACAACTTATTATCTTCACTAAACCTAGTTCAAGTCCCATTGTTTCATTCCTTCTGGTACTTCTCCCACAATGGGGTTGGGGAAAAATAAATCCATTATTTTTATATGATCTATAGGACTTTATTTATCAAATATGCCACATATGCACCGCTTTGTTGTATAATTTGTTGCCATTTTAAAGGTAACTTCATAATGCCTCTCTCATAGAAGAAGTCCTGCTCTCTATTTGCAAAAAACTCTAGTAGTCGATTTTTACAACCCCCCTAGATACCAATTTTTTATAATTACACAAATTTTGCAATACAAGAAAATATGAAAATCGCTTGGTGCCAAGTCCGGACTGTAAGGCGGATGCATTAAAACTTCCCAACCAAACACCCGAAATTTCTTGCGAGTTTTACCTTATGTAGGTCAAGTTTAAAGATGGGACCCACCGGTCCTCAGCTTCTGGTACCTCATTCACAAAAGGTTAATATTTTCAGAGATTGTAAAGTCAATTTGAAGCTAATTGAATAACAGATTTGATTTATTGTTTGCACATCATAATATTTTACCAAACCTACATTAAGACGATGGGGTCTAAGGGCACCCTCTTCTGGTTCCACTCCACAGATGGTCAACTCTTTTATAAAAAAAAATACATCATATAAAGCGAATAAGAAATCCTGTGTGTTATTGACCATTTTATACTCGTTTTATATAAATAATATACCAACGTCTGTAAGTCTTTTCAATTGACACACTATTTCAAACAAGGGCTGCTCCAAATATTTCTGGTCAAGGCAACACTAGCCTGAGGTCATCTGTTATTTCATAACATAAAATAAAGGCGTCATTAAGTATTTCTTGGCACTCAATAACTTCTTTTTATTCCCGCCATGCGGAAAAAGGCAATAAACTGTAAATCCATTTTTTGAGATAATTCCAATGGAACAATTTGTACATAGATTGGTGTTTAAGATTCTCGATTAGTAGAAAATTGTCTTTCAGAAATTCGAAACTGCAGATTCTGCAATAGTTTTTAAATATCACAAAATAACTTTTTTGTTGATTACAATTGAAATTTTGGAAATATGTGCCCTCACAACAATCCACCAAAACCGTTTCTTACAAAAATCCAATAAGGCATACATATATTGAAACATAAATTACATGAAACGTATTTAACCGAACAAGACATAGACATATATGTATTTATTGCATATAACAAAAAAAAAATCATGAAAAGACATAAACATTTTACAACACAAAGCCCCTGAAGCGGCATTGTAATGGGCTTTACCACAGCAACAAATTTACCCACGCCTTCATTATTAAGTGTATTCGAAGAAAGAAAGTCCGAAAACAAATAACTTGGACAAAGAGTTGAGGATAATATCCAGGCTTATTACAACAGACAAGTGAAAGACCAAGGCCTGCATTGAAGAAGCCAATACTCGTACATGCAACACGAAAGATCGACCGGTCAACACCAAAAAAGCCTCAAAGAACATTTCGACTTGATGGAATGAATGATCATCATCATGATGATCACCAACATCATTGGTAACCAAATCGAAAATACCGGTGCTCATTATGTATGCATGAAAAGCCAAACTTGAAATCATCGACCAAAAATGAGGTTAATAAAAATGCACAGTGTTTTTTAGTGTTCGATAAATATAGGACTAAAATTAGTACATTCATATTCAAATAAGAGAGCTTAGAAGGAAACCCTAAACACGAAGTTATCTTTATTCATTAATTAAAAAAAAAAATACAAAACCTATCAATTGGTGTGGATTTTTTCAAAACCTATCAAGGATTAAAAAAATATATATAGTTTCAAGATATATCATTAGGCGTTATTTTTTTAATATTTTCCCATAATCTATCAATAGTCGTGTAATTTTTAAACATATTTCTTTAAAATTTTTTTTAAAGGTCTATCAACCTACACAACTATGTTGTCAGGATATTATAGCTTTGTGCAGACCCAAGAGTTTGTAACGCCGCAAATATTGGTAAGTAAGTATATCGATCGTCATATCTCGACTATCTGAGTCGATCTAGACATGTGTGTCGTCCGTCAGTCTGTCCATTATATTTTGTAAACACGCAACAGGCCACAGTTATGGACCAATCTTCACGAAATTTAATAATACTTAATTTTTGTCGATTTTTCTGGTCGCTCCAGAGGCCGCAATTATGGCCCAAACATCTCGAATGTTTACATGGAAGAAAAGGACATCGGGCCAAAGAATAAGCATACCTATTTTGATAAAGATCGGTAAATATTTAGGGGGTCAAATGGACCCTGACTTTTGTGTGAAAAATGACACAATTTGTATTCTATCGCGTATATATTTACTCCAGAAGGATATAGAACCGAAAAAGTTGATAGTATATCCAAGAGGAGCGATTGGCATTTAAATTGATACCAATTGCATCGTCGTATGTACTCGGAGTTACATATAAATATTTACAGGTGCTTATGTATTCAGATATTATTTAATAAACCATTACCACACTATAGGGCGGAAAATATAGCGCTGATCGCTTATAACGCGTATAATTTTCGGTGATGATCAGATAATAATTTTAGTATGAAGTGGACCGAAAACTTTTTTTTTGTTTTTTTTTTTTTTTTTTTTGGTTCCATCTCTAGGCTACAATTATAAGCCGAACATCACAACTTTAATAGTGTGTACTGGATATCGGTAATATTCGGAAAATATTTCAGTGTAAGAAATGGGAGTTGTTGACCTCTAATCGGGCAAGAGGGTGCAACTATCATGAAATATTAACCAGGCTCGGGTCACTATGCATTGTAATAATATGGTTATTACAATGCATAGTTAGATAGATAATAGATAGTTAATTTGGGGAAAAGCCTTAGACGCTCATGCAAGCGGTGTTACGCAAATAAAAAAGAGAGAACTTGAACGATCAAGGGCACGAGCAAATCTCAGAAAATCCACTACTTATTGTCCAAGATACCCTGGTCAACCGCAACTTTGCATTGAATGCTTCAATATTTTGCACTGTAAATAATTTTGTTAATAAACGATTTTTAAAAAAATTCAACAATATTATTATCTGCTGTCATATATTTATCTAAAAAAGCGTGGGTTTTTTATAAACTATTGTTTCATGTGTGGAATTTTATATAGTCAGCGATTTCGAATTTGATTGCCGAATTTGTCACACTGTGCAGCATGTAACCATTTATTTTTGTTTTCCTCCCAAAACCAAGAAATTAAAACAAAGCCTTTTACAATTCTGTTCTTTTTTTTGTACTTTTGTAGGATGGACGTTAAAGAAATGAAACAAAATAAAATCGACATTACAAAGCGATTACTATAAAGATAACGACTGTCCACGTCCTCATCATCCATGTCATGGTAGAGAAACTAAAGAATTAATGTTGAATTTACAAGGAATTGAGACTTATTTTGGAAAACCGGTAAATCACCAAAAGACGAGGAATAAAAAGGTGAAATGTTTTTTTTCAGGGAGTGCAAAAACAAGGAAGAAATAATTCGGCAAGTGGGGTTGTTACAATACGTATTTAGGAGCTCAAAAATGCCAATGGTTACTCTCATTTCAATTTTAATACAACACCCATTTCGTGATTTCGTATAATTCTTTTGTTATACCAATACCAACATATTAAATAATTCAAAATACTTCATTAATTAGTTTAAATATTAAATTTGTATTAAATTAAAAATAAATAACATTTATTAAAATGTCAATTTGTCCATCTAATGATGTAGTATTAAATATTAATATAGATTTATTAGAAAAGTTTCAATAAACCCCCTTTCCGTATTTGTTTCTTTGTCATAAGTCTTAATCCCTTTTCTTATTGGAAAATTCTTAATTTGTAATTTATTTATTTTCCTTTTCACTCTTCACGGACGACCCATCTTAATATTTGTTTTATTCATTTATAATTTCAGCTTTCTTTATTTTAAGAAATGCTTTTGGGCTATCGTTTTCACATAATTCCCATACACGCATATTTGATATTGTTGTTGCTGTAGTCGAATTTTGTTATTGTATTTTATTTTACAAAAATTTTATTTTTGGAAGGTTGATGACCGACACACATATTATGGTGTACACCACGAAAACGTCATCAATGTTTTTATTCTCACAATATTTGGTAAGTTTTTCTTTCGCCACTTTATGTTCAGTTCATTTGGCATACACACCCCACAAAGGAATTGAGAATATTGTGAGTTTTGTTATTCAATTGTAATTGTATACAGATGATGATGATTATTTTTGGTTATCGTAATTGGATAATGTGTTGGCCAAAATAATCAGAAAGTGTTTTATGTAAAATATTTTATAATGTAATACTCAACTTACATCAAAATTAATTCTATAATAACATTCGAACGATTTCAGTCAAATTTTGCCGAACCTAACATATATAAACCTAGTCTATATAATACGTGAAGATGAATTTACCGGTCCTCGCCTTCTATTACCCCGACTTCGAACAGGTTAAAATTTTGAAAATTGAATGAAAAGTCTAATTTTGTACCAAATCTATATCAAGGCAGGAAATGGGACACATCCATCTACTCCTTTGAGGGTATTCAAAAGCATGGACCTATATTCTACAATTTATGGAAAGAATAAGAAAAAAAACACAATTCCAGCCACATCAACGTGAAAATACCACTTTATGACCGATCATATGATACCCTACACAACTTCCATGAAAATCTAACTTCTTGTGGTTCTATATTCTGAGCTTGGGCAATATTTCGCGATATTTGCACACTTTTGACTGGCTAGAGGTCAACAAATGTTACTAATAATCAGTACAGTCCCTCTAATTACATAATTCTCTTCGCCGTGGGTTATGTTGTAATGTTCGGCTTTCGACTCGAAAAGTACAAATAATTAAGTTTTCATTCGAAAAATGATTATCTGATCATCACCTAACATTTTAGACGTTGTCCTTAACCATAACTGGAACCTCATGGAACATTTCAAAGCGATCAGCGCTATATTTCCGCCCTACTATCAACTTCTCGGGTCCATGTCTTTCAGGAGTAAATATATACGCCATAGAATACACATTTTTGTAATTTTTCACACAAAAGTCAGGGTCCATTTGACCCGCTAAATATTGAATGATCTTTATCGAAATATGTTTGCTTTTTCTTTGGCCCGATCCCCTTCTCCATGTAAAAAATCGAGATGTTTGGGCCATAATTGCGGCCTCTGGAGCGACCAGAAAAACCGACAAAAATTAAGTATTTGGTCCATTTCATCCCCTAAATATTAACCGATCTTTACCAAAAACAATAGGGGTCTTGATTGGCCAGAACCCATCCTACATGCAAAATTTCGTGAAGATTGTTCCATAACTGTGGCCTGTATCGTGTTTACAAATTATAATGGACAGACGGATGGACGGACACACTTGTCTAGATCGACTCAGCTAGTCGAGATATGATCGGTATACTTAAAGGTGGATCTAGGACCAATATTTCGCGGCGTTACAAACTTTTGGGGCTGCACAAAGCTATAATACCCTGACAACATAGTTGTGTAGGGTATAAAAATAGCGAAAAACCTGGACATATCTTTTAAATTTTCTGTTTTACCTTATAAGAACCTAGAATACCAAAGTACACACTCTTCGTTGGGAAAAAGGCCTGGGACCATCAAAATACCTAAAGTGATAGCAACATAGACTTATATTGAAAATTGTCTACAAAGTTATTGTTCACGCTCCATCCGGAATGCTAAATTAAAAGCCCATCGGTAACCGAAAATGGGGCGGGATATTCCTTGGGGACCATGTAAAACATGAACATATATTGATAATTTTCTACATAGATGTATGCCACCTTTCAGCTACAACTTTCAAAATACCCAACACGGTGCGGGACCTATATACGGAGGCTATGTGAAAAATTTCAAACATTGGAAATTTTCTACAGATATGTTTATCAAAATACCGACAATGCCTTTATATGGGGGGTATGTGATAATTTTCTGCAAAGATGTTAAACAGAATGCCAAATAACAGTAACTTCGGCTCAATTCAAGGGGTCTAAACTAAAAGTGGACCGATATATCCCACATCCAAGGAATAGAGCATAAAAAATTATTAATCAAACCGAAATCCACTTCCATTGCAAATTGCTCCATATGCCGAAATAGCTCAGTTGGGAGAGCGTTAGACTGAAGATCTAAAGGTCCCCGGTTCAATCCCGGGTTTCGGCAAATATCAACATTTTTATTTCAAATAATTTCAATTTAATAAAAATATATTAATTATTATAGTGTAGTTTTATGAACCATAGTTACAATTGAGTCGTTTATTTTGAATGTGGTTTAAGTCCATTTATTCCTATATTAAGATATTAGAAATTTTGGGTTTGATTTGTTTCAAAAATATTGTTAAGTGACATTCATTTTGTTTGTGGCTTTGTGCCTTTAAACATGATACAATATTAAAGTAATATGTTTTGTAATCTTTTCTAGTAAACCAAGATTTTTATCAGTACCTAAAATGGACTAAAACCACTTTCAAAATAAACGACTCAATTGATTCAAAGTAGAACACAGTGCTTTCAATGAAATGTAAGGCGTTTGTAAAAATGTTTACATATTTATTATTGAAATATTTGCAGAAACCCAAAACTTTCGTACAATATCGTTTCACTGTCGTGCGGCCAAAAATATTTTGTATTTATCTATTTATTTGATAATAATATTCATAAGATTAGAAATATAAAAATTAAGCTCCACCAGGTTTTTAAATTATATATATTTTTTTATTCCAACGACAACTATTTTGTTAATAATTATTTTGATCACTTTAAGTACACTTTTTTGAGTATACTCGTTATAAAAACAACACCCAACAGTGGGAAAGGTATGGTACTGTTTGTTTATTAACCTCGAAGTGAGGCACCAGCGAAATTCTCATGCAGTTTATGTCGTTGGTCGGTTAAGTACTTCGCTATGTTACAAGAGACATTTGGGTATGAAAGGTTTTTTGTATAGAAGTAATAGCTTCTGGGGAGAATATCCCAACAAAAAACTAAGGGAACTGATGAGGGTCAGTGGCGTGATCCGAAACTATAGTCTTCCCTGCCTTACCCCTCGGCAAACAATGTCATACATTCCCCACTATTAAATAGTTGCTTTTTACAAAAACAACAAACTGGGACTCAACCTGTCTATTTTGCAAAAACAAAATATGTTTATAAAATAAAAAAATAATTGTTTGCCGAAACCCGGGATTGAACCGGGGACCTTTAGATCTTCAGTCTAACGCTCTCCCAACTGAGCTATTTCGGCGCGTACAGTGGCCACAATGCAACATTTTTCTCTAGCAGTCCACAATGCCATATGATTTCACAATTTGATGGCATATAGATAACTTGTTATATGCACAACTAAACCCTATTTTTGTCATATCCCCAGCCATTTCAAAACATTCCGAATTTGTCATTCTGTTTGAAGCTTATGCAAAATATTCAAATTATTAGTTATTTTGAAGGTTCGAACATTGACATATTTTGATGTAGATCTTCATTATTTTTTTTTTTGGTATTTTGAAAATTTAAAAATCAAATATAGATTTTCGTCCAATTTAGAACTTCGCACCGTCTCTTTTTAATTTTTATACATACAGCTCCATTTCCCTAAATAAACTTTCTGGTGTTGGTAATTGATATTAAAACATTTAAAGACCTACATTTTGTAAAGTTTTAAAAATCTTTTAACATTCCGCATATTCTTGTCCAATATTTAGCCTCCATGCTGATATCAAATTTACCCAACAGGATGGCTTAAAGTCATAATTATTAATCATATCAGCCACCAAAGTTATCCCAAATATAAACATTTTAAATTCTTAGAATTTCAAATTCAATATTTATTAAACACCTCTTCTTCACAAATTTTCTTTGTGCGAGTGGGTTCAATTACCTTTAGAAATTCGATTCGATAATTCGATGCCTGTCAGAAAAAAAAATGATTTAGCTTAGAACAAAAACTTATTATTAAAACCAAATTTATTTATGTTTTATTTAAATCGGCATAATATTGTATACATTTTTGTATATATTTGTTTTATTTCACATTTACATACGTATATGTGTGGGTATAAACACACAGTGGAGCATGCCCATCAACAACAAAAAACGAATTCTTTGGAGGTGTGAATGAGTTCGAATTGGATTTACATAAATTATCGAAATAATTTAATCGGAATATAAAAGAAATAAATTTTGAGCATCAATAAAGAATTTCAAAGTGAAGAAGATGAAATGTAGATTGCAGTGTGCTTGGGCGCCATAAATGTAAAAAAAATAAAATATTAACATTCGAAGTTAAATTAATCGAAATGGAAAGAACTTTAAGAGTAAGCCATTTATAGATGAACAGAAGCATAGATAGATCTTTGAATGTTTTTATGGCAGCTGACGTAGTTTATATATGTGCTCAAGCAACCATTAATCTTGTGGAAATGCTGAAGTTCGTGTCTCTATAGACGATGCGAATCAGGGAGTGATCTCGATGCGAGATAAGACAGGTAGTCATCCATAGACAACAATTTTATAGACAACATGAAGCTAGAAATCTTGTGTAGACGTGCTGAAGCACAGAGACTTCTATAGCCGAGCTGAAGCACGGAGTCTTCTGTAGACGAACTGAAACAGAAGATGATACATAGAAGACCCGAAGAAGGGAGTCTTCAATTTAGATTTTTTGTCGTTTGGCATAGGCCGGATAGTTTTTTTTTACCCCTAACAGTGCGTGTACCTAAGTATCCTGAAGTTAGGGGACTTTTTTGACAATTGGACTTCTATAAATAAGCTGAAGAAGAAAGTTTTCTATAAACAAGCTAAAGTCTCCTTAGACATCCGCAGCAGGTTGTCTCTATAGGTGTAGTAGGCAGTCTTCTGTAGACAATGTAAATCAGGGGGCAATATATAGAAAAGCTGAAGCAAAATTTCTTTTATTGAAGAGCCGACGAAGGACTCTCTATAGACAAACTAATTCTCTTGAGACAAACTGTGCCGATTGTCTTCAGACGATCCCAGGTAAATGTCTATAAAGGAGCTGGAAGATGTATAATTAGACAATGTGGACGATGTGCATATAGACGAACTGAAGTGAGTGTCTTTAGACCTGGTGGAAGTAGTCCCTATAGATGAACTGGAGTGGACGAGGTGTCGAGCCGAAGAGAAGCTGCAAAATGTCTTTGTAGATTAAGTGAACAATGTGCCTATACACAAGCTAAAGGCAGTCTCTATTGACAAGCTGACATCAGTCTTTATAAACGACCCGAAGCAGAAAAAGTATCCATAGACTAGATGAAAGAAGTCACTGGAGACGAACTGGCGAGGTGTCTACAAACGAGCCGATCAAAGTGTCTATAGAGGAGCTGAAACACATCTCTATAGACGATGTGCCTATAAACGTGCTGAAAGGAGTGTCTATAGACCAATTGGAAGGAGACTCCGTAGATGAAGTGGAGGAAGTCTCCAAAGATCCGAAGCTGAAAGGAGTATACATAGACTATCTGAAAAAAATTATCTCGAGACTAACTGAACGAGATGTCTAGCCGAGGCGAGTGCCAATAGAGGAACTGGACGTTGTGCCTATATACGACGTGAAGGTCAGGCCAGGTGGAAGGAGTCTCTATTGATGAACTTGAGGGAGTATCTATAGACGAGATAGAATGATTCTCTATAGATGACTGACAAGTTGGAGTCTACAGACGATTTATAGACTGCTGAAAGGATTCATTATAGAATCAGTACACTTTTATTAGTAATTATCTGGTCCATGATGAAAAGCGGAACATCTAATTATCTAACCCGCACACACACATTTGAATAATCACAAAGATACAAATTATTGTTAGATTTCTTCATATATATGTGTGTGTGTGTTATCTTCCAGCTTTTTATGATGAATTATTGTTAACATTATTTTTTGCTGGTGTAGCTGCTGTTGTTGTTTTTTTTCTGTTGCCATTGCTGCTGAAAAAAAGGGTTACTGAACTTTTCGTCATTTCTGTCTGCCTTTGCGTAGAATAGAATAGACTATCGTCATTTTGTCAGAATTCTCTTTTTTACGAAGTGGTGGGCAGGGATGGGGGCATAAATGTACAAATGTTCAAATGTGATCTATGTTTATGGTTTTGATTTTTGGAGTTTTTTTTCTAATTTTTTTGTTGCTCTTGTCAGCCCTGTTCGGCCAGCAATGGTTATTATGCTGCTATTGTGACTATTGCCAGCGGTGTTAATGTTGTTATTGTTGTTGGGTAGTGTTGGCGGTTGTGTTGTTGGTGAGATCATTGACACTTTGTCTAACAAATGCATAAAAATGTTTCTTTTTTTGTGTGTTTCGGGAAGGGGTGAGGAATGAGGTTTTCTTCATTCTTTCTTCTTCTCCTTCAAATTTTTTGGTTGTCTTCTTTTTTTTCCAAATTATTAGAAGACTTCTTGAGTGATTTCTTTTTGGTTGATTTCATTAGCAAACGTGAGAAGAATTTTGTGTCGATTTTTTGGGGGGTTTGTTGTTAGAACTTTATTATAGGCTTTTTTCTTGAATCTATTTCAAGCAGCTGTTTCCAAAAATAAAATTAAAAAATGCCTCGTTTGGTATGCAACTCTTTAACATATTAAATAAAGATAAATTATTTGTGATAGTAACGTATATAGTTATATGAGGTTGTACAATAAATCTTTGGCTATGGACATAATTGTTGAGGTAATGTTTTGTTCACATTGTCACATGTGTTCGTGGTCACGTGAGTTCAATAGTTATTAGAAACAACGCAACTATGTACCGAGGGTTTCTAACATCACGAAATATTGGTTTTATACCTTATGTGGATTATTACATCTAGCTTTGTTTTTGTACCCTTTTAGATCAGGACTTTATTTTCCTAATCGACATTTCACGGTGATAACTTAATATTGTACATATAATGTGAAGCAACGCCATTGTGTGGTCCGAAAAAGTATACTTAAATATTCCTCTTAATAAGATATTTGGAACAAAAATCACGATTTTTTTACCAAACATAGGATATTTCTCTATTAACATTTATAGTGACAGTTTTGTAGGGTATTAAATGTTCGATTTTTGTTTTTACAAGCACATATATTGGTTCTGTTTTAAGAAATACGTATATCGTAGTCCAACTGAAGTGCATGTAAATTACATTTCGGGTTAGCAAAGATTGAAATTATTTCCTGCTGTAAATGTGCAATATGGGCTCATGTTTAGACCTATCCCCCATATAAAGTCTCCTTTGTGGTACATAAATTTCGAAACATATTATCCAACTTATGTTTGGAAGATCTTCAGCAAATAAAATGTTTTCTAATTTCCGCAGTTTCGTATTGATATTTTTACCTATGGGACAGACGGTGTTGTATTATAGAGACATGCATAAGTCTTCTGTAAACAAAACATGTAAATATCTTTCAAAGATACAATACCAGTTTTCTATATGCCAAATACCTTACATATACATACCTTCTATATATTTTTTAGATTTCTCGAGGAGCCTATAAATATAAGACGTTCCATAAGTCGCACGTTAACTTAAACTCTTTTTCAATTCTCCTTTAGAAACAAATGATTCAATATGTCGGATCCCATATTGAATCATTTTTTCAGAGAGGATGCAATTTTTCATGTCAGAACTCGAAATCGTGGGCGGGAGCTCTATGTGACCTATGTGATAAAACACGAATGTGCGAAAATAGCGTAACTTCGGTTGGAAAATATTTCGGGATGAGAATTCGTACATGTCCATAATAATCACCTATTGAATGTAAGGTGATTATGATCTTCAATATCGAAAATGGAGTCGGGCCTTTATATAATCGAATGTATTCCAACAATTTCAGCGGGAAAGAGTTTTACCTTCTGGGAAGCCGAAATACCAAAACACCGTAACTTCGGTTGGAAAAGCTTTCGGAATGAGGTCTTATCCCCAGAGAATTTGAAACCCCGGACATGTCTATAATAATGTTCTTTCAAGCAGGATTTTTCAATAACTTTCATAATATCGAAAATGACCAATATATTTTCTGCAAATTTTCAGCGGGAAAAAACTTTTACTTTCTGGGAATCCGAAATGCCATCGGTTGGAAAATCATTCGGGAGGGGTCTTTTCCTCTGAGAATTCGCAAGTCGAGACCTTCAAAACATCGAAAATGGGGTCGAGCCCTTCTAGTGAATAATCGTCCTCCCAGAACTCTAAATACCAAATTAAATTATAATTACAAGTCAAAATATGGGCTGATATCCTTTACCATGATGTATTCTTCTTTCAGAATAATACATGATGAAGTCACTTCGGAAAATACGCATAAAACCTTCAAGTATTAACAATGCATGTTTAAAGCTGGCATATTCTGAGCTCTATTAATATTAATAGATCTGCAATATACCAGTTGTAAAGAGATATTCTATAAACAGAAACCATATACAAGTTTCCTATATAAGACTTCTACAGATATCCATAGAAATCCTTTTATACGCTACCTATAGCTAGGTATCGGTATATAGGCCTCATATAGATAGAAAGATTTGCATGGGCAGAAATCGTACTATCTTCTTCTGTGGACATCAAATCGCTCATATGTCTTCAATAAAAGTAGTACTTTTTTAGATTTATATTTTATAAAGTCTTTAGATATTCTGTAGATGGAAGAATAAGATTCTTCTTATATATCTCCTGAAGAAAGTAGATATTGTTGTTTTTTCGTTATTTAACTATAAAGCCTTTCATGGGCAGAGAATCGTTTATTGGTCTTCTATGGTCAGAAAGCCTTCAAAAGGACATCTGTAACATTAGTAAATTCTGTGTTTATTCTGTTAGATTATATTGTATATAAAATATTTACTATAAGTATTCTGCAGATTGAGGGATGGGAGACTACTTACATATTAACTGAAGAAACAGAGCGGTTTTGTAGGTCTTATAGCTTTCTTAGTTCTTTTACTGATAAATAACATCTATAGACATGGATATATAAATTTATATAGGTCTTATAAAACCTGAATATATAATATAGTCAAAAAAACAATATTTTTTTTATAAAAGACTGTTCTCGATTTATATATAACCCCATATTATTATTCCGATGGGAATAAAAAATAATAATTTATTGATAAATCGAAACATCAAAAAATTGGATAAATTAAGGGATGCCATTAAAGAAATTGTACAACATGATTTTTCATGTGATTATTTATAGAAGAATTAAACACAAAAAAACTGCAACAACAACACACCTAGATACCCTTATCTACTGTAAATTTCAACACAGTAGCATTAAATGGATGTTAACAAATTAACAATGGCTACATGGCAACAAACCGTAGGTGAAATATTCCAAACGAAATAAGAAAATAAAAGGTTCATTGACTTCTTATCAGCCGTGACCCAACAAACAATTAGCAGAAAATAAAACTTAAAACAAAATTTCACCATATCACGATTAAGCTATGACAGCAGAAGGCAGCCCTGCCGGCCGGTCATCAGTAAGCTTAGCAGAAGATACCGTATCGTCATTCCCCCCATTGGACAATGTATAGAAATAGTAACAAAATTGAAAAAAAAAAATCCCGGTGATTAGTAGTTTAGTGTGGCGGCGATGGTGGTGGCTAAAAATGAAGAAGAAAGCCGAAAAAGGTGTGAAAATCACGTTCAAAACGTCAAACAAAATGACAGTGCGATTTTTTTGGTTAAACATCCCAAATGTATCCATTCTAATCATCATCGATCGCTTGCTCGCTAGCTCACTCACTTGACAACAAATACTGGCATAAAAAGATCCAAAGAATTGCCTGTAATTGAGTCGTTTAAATGTCGTGGGGAAGACAGAAAAAAGAACAACAAAACATGGAAAAAATCCTGAATCATTATAATCAAATCTTAATTAATAGTATCGTAGTTAAGCGTCTTTGTTTCGCTTTGGCTATACATTAAGCATGGAAGTGTTACTCTTCTCACTTCATTTTGGTGTTGTCTTCAATTGTTTGATATTGGAAATTCTTTATTTTGCCAAAAAAAAAAAATGTCAATGGTTTAAAGGAAATAAAATTTTAAAATGGGACGGGTCTTCAATATCCCCGGATCTAAAGGATGGCATACAAAACCTTAAAAAATCGACAGAAACTTCATATACGGGTAATCTTGAAAATAGACCCTTACAATGTTAAAATTTCTCGTCTTATGTGATAATCCAGATCAAAAGCAATCTCTTCGTATATAATAGGGTCAGCAGCAATAAAAAATGATCACGCCATATCTCCGAACTTTGAAATATGGGAAATTTTTCCTTTTGGGGCTCACCAAGGTACTTCATCCCCAATAGAGAATTTCAACCCCCAGACCATGATCTCGATTTTGTTTCACAATGTTTTTTATACAATGTTTTAGATACTGGCACAATAGTTGTCTAAGCCTTTCACATGAATAGAAGTTTCAATAAGTATTATACAGATTTCTATAGAAATCCTTTAATATGACCAGTATAGCTAAAGATCGTTATATAGGCCTCATATGAAAAAAAACATTTCATGGTAGAAAATCGTCTACAGATCTTACATGTACTGAACACCTTATAAAGATCTTCTATAAATGTATGTCCTTAATGTTTTTACTTCCGTAATATTTTCCGTAAATGAAATATCTAATATAGATCTATAGAAAGATATATACGGCATTATGTTAATTGTATTATCACTTGAAGATATACGACCGATTTACAGAACTTTGTAGGTTTCGTAGGTATTTATACTCTACACAATTATATTATATTGTTTTTTGTGACCCCAAGAGTTTGTAACGCCACGAAATATAGGTCATAGACCCTCCGATCGGTTAATTTATGGGGTATTACATGTACCAAAAACTTCATTTTTGTCCGTTTTTCTAGTCGCTCTGAACGCTACAATTATGACCCGTACAATTTTACAATGAGATTTGGATCTAAGAAGTGACTTAGTGGCTTAGTCGTAATAAATTAAATACTTAAAATGTAAAGGGACCTGAAATGGCGACTATGTCTCAACGCGAACCTTATATTAAAGAAAATGAGATAGACCCATGGTTCCTTTTGAGAATATGCATAGAATCACTTTCTTAGTCGATTTTTTATGTCCGCCTGTCCATAGAATTTATTATCTGAATGAGATGAACTTTGACTAAGACAATTTATTTGGCCCAAGGTCCAACCCTATTGAAATTGGTGAACATATTTTAAGATATAGCGCCCACATGTCGTCCGTTTTCTTGTAACTGGGGCGCCGAACTGACAATGTTTGTTCGATTGAGACAAAATTTTGCACAAATCACTGAATTAGGTCCATATTGATGTATGCGAAGTTTTGTTGAAATCGATTCAAATTTTGATATAGCTCCCCAAAATATAGTTTCAAAAATTGGAGCAGGTTGATGCACGTGGAGTCTTGTTGAAATCGGTTTAGATTTAGTTCTCATATATATGCTCGTCTGATTTTATGCAAATGGGGAACCGAACTCCCAATGTTTGTACGATTGAGACAAAATTTTGCACAGCGTACCGAATTAGGTCATGTTTGTTTTAAATTATTTCAAATATCGATTCCTATCTGCAGGATATTCTACATATGAAAATATCTTGTATGTACCCAATGTGGTGAAGAGTATAATATAGTCGGCCCCGTACGACTTTTGAACTTTCCTTACTGTTGTTTTTCGTATACGCTCTGAAAATCCGATAGACTTTTTTTGCACGCCTCAAATAATACTGCACATTTAAAATAAAATATAGACCTATAATGAACATTTACTTCGATTATGCCTTTTCCTCTGGAAACCTGAAATAAAAAACTTTTAACCTTTCGGAACCAAAATTCCCAAATACAACCACTTCGTTTGAGAAATGAGGCTATATGTTATGCAAATTGTGAAAAGATATATTTTCACCCTGGGATCATTTTCAAGTTTGGACCAATATGCATACATTTTCCATGAAGGTCTTTCTTATTGAATATCCTACCTTAAGGAGGTATTTTTTTTTCTCTGAAAACCTCAACCTTTAAATATCTGAAATGGTAGGGATCGTTACACGAAGTCTGAGTTAAAATACGGAAGAGAGAAGGAGAGACCTTTTCACTCTGGTACCAATGTCAATTATGGATCAGTATGGATACATGAAGGTCTTTCTAATTTAACATCTTACTTCGAAGAAGTATTTTCCTCTGAAAACCAAATTACAACCAATTAGCGAGATCGGTAAAATGCCTGAAATGCTGGTATCCCTTTTATGAGGTCTATGTTTAAATACGGAATTATACCGATAATGGTTTTTAGCCTCTCCGAACTAGAAATGCCAAAATACAGTGAAGTTTTTTTTAATATCTTTTGGGAGGAGGTATTCTCAAACCTCGAAATGCAAAAAAATAATGACATCGTCTAGAAAACGTTTCAAAACAATAAATTTTTAATTGCGGTTAGAATCTTCAAGTATTAAGCTTTCTATCATAAAAATGGCAAGCTCTATCGTAATTTAAATAAATAAACTGGCGTGGCTAAATCGATAACTAATTTTAGTTTGATATACTTTATGCACTATCTGACGAATAGTCCAAGTTATTGCAATCGAAATGACAAACTTATTGCACCCTCCGTATTATAGTTTGAGGTATACAAATTATTGTATTTTTATAATATGTAGATAACATCATTATATTGATAAGAACTCAGAATATAATCCTCAAAGAACTGAAAAGCGTACATCAGCCCAAAAACAACCATTACATCAGGAAGTTTTCTTAGCGATAAAGAAATTTCAATACAAATTCCCAATAACATTTAGTGCAGTGCCAAAAAGTTGTCATGGCATTGCTGCGCATCGCATATGAATATTCACTGCATTACAACAACAACGCAACAATTTTTTGCCACACTACACGGAAAAGAAGTCGAATATATCCAAAGAAATGAAAACAATTCCAATCAAAAGTGTCCGCGACAGAGACGTAAATCTGAACATGAAAAAAACGGGGCTAGCTGGCAGCATAGCTGCGGCAGACTATGGTGCCGCATCATCCTAAGGCGGCATAAAATTACAGTGCTCTCGATGTGCATAAGATCAACCTATAGCCAAAACGACTTACATGCTCAACCATCCATGATGACGAGTGACGAGTTGTCTAACCAAGATACCGACCAACCAGCACACAAGGCAGGCCTGCTTTGCTGGCTGGCTTATTCATTTGTCGCTAACCCGGCAAACAATGTTCCAACAGCCAGCCCAGCCGTTGCTCTGTCTCAATGAATGAGTCTTGTAAAGCACTAGCTGACTCGCCTGTCGTATAATCATAATATTAGTGATTGGTTGTAGTTGGTGGGACAGTAGTTTCATAGGATACGCTTCTAGTCCCTGTACTTTAGCTGCCGCTGAAAAATAATTAGCTAATTGTTTTATTTTTTTGAGGTTCATAAACAAACATTGAACATATTTTATAGAGATTCGTCCATAGCAAAACTCCAATACACTTAGGTATAAAATTCGAAGATTTAAGGATCGTCCTGGTATCTGATTATACAGACAATATTTATTGATAGTTTAATAAATTCCTTATAATATATTACCACGATTGAAAATCCTCCATATGTTATTAGTCACATGGACTATAGATAATTTTGTGCCTCTGTGGCGTCGTCCATAGAAACACTTTTCTGGACTCAATTCAATACTCTATGCAAAATTCTGTCTCAATCGGACCAATATTTTTAGTTTGGTGCACCATTTCCATAAAATCGGACGAAACTATATATGGGAGCTATATCTAAATCTGAACCGATTTTCTCCAATTTAAATAGGGTCCGTACTTGGGCCAAAAAAGTGACCTGTGCTAAATTTCATCCAAATAGGATCATAAATGATTTCAAAAATACATGGACGGACAGGCGGACATGCATAAATCGACTCAGAAAGTGATTCTATGCATATTCTCCAAAGGAACCATGGGTCTATATCGATTTCTTTTGCTTGTTACAAACATATGCACAAAGAGTATATAAAGAGGGTATAAAAACGGAGCAATATTTGACCCAATTACGTTCAAAATGGTACAGTCAACTAAATTCGCGTTGGGTACAGGTTATTGGCACTGTACAAATTGGCTGTCCAGCATCCTCGTATTTGCATATTTTCTTTAAGATCTCCCCGATACCACGAAGTACATATTTCATTACAAACACAAACAGCTGAGAACCCACATTGCCGCTTTACGAAGTGGTATAAAGTGATAGTTCAATTTTTGCCGTCTAATTAACCTTCCCGATATTAGGATTTCATGAGAAGTGGTATGTTAGCTCGTCTCTGCAGATCTGCTCATGAGGTCTGCGGGCTACAATACGAGTTTGTAACTAGACTCTGGCTCCAGGTCTCATCGGGGTCTTCTGGGAAACGTTGAAAACTGCAACTGGCAGGTTAGCTCGTTTACTCAACATTGCTCATAAGACCATGGTACAGAACTCCCCAGTACGGGAGTATTATGATTTGAATGAACTGGAGGAAAAGTTCTGAGGCTATACGAAATAGCATTCTTTGCCGTTTACCAGGGCAACATGGCCATGTCCTTCCCGATATGAGTTTTTCGATTTTTATGGGATTGTTTTACTTTTTCAAATCTCTCCAATCAGACTGTTTTTTTCTTTCCTTTACCTTCGTTCACAGTTGCATCTGGAAAAAATCGGAAAAAAATTCTTTGACAGTTCATTTATGCCATAGTTACCTATCGTTCAGGACGAACAGAAGCGGTGGGTACCTAAAACACTTGGTTGGTTAGCTTTCAGTTCCTGACCGAATGCTACGAATATTTATGGTATTTTTATAAAGCCTATAGCTAGTGAATGCATCGAAAAATCATTTTTATATCTCTTAGTATACTTGTGCCAGTTCGTTTCAGATAATTTGAAGTCGATTTGGGTTGTGCTGGCTGGTGTGCCCGATGACTCTCAAAGGGAGTAACTGCTTTAATCGAAACATTGCATTTCGCAATATTTCTTCTATAATTAAATCAAGCTCAAAGATCAAAACTTTGCCCAATGACTGGGCCGATCGGTCCCCCTCTTCTTGTACATCCACCACAAAGAGTCAATATTTGTAATTGCAATATTATGTGAGAGGAGTATTTGATTTATTCTTCTCGAACATCTCCCAAAAAATGTCAACAATATGGGGATTTTGGTTGTAGAAATTAATCCAAACTTTGCATCATAATATTTCTAACAAACCTAGGTCTATTTCTAAAATGGGACCCATAGGTTCATTATTTTTGTCCGATTTGATAGGTCGATTGCACATCGTCATATTTTTACCAAGTCCAATCCGAAGATAGAGTGCCTTTTGATATATCTCATAAGATGGGTGTATATATCTGTCGGCATCACCAACTAATATATTCCTACTAGATCTTCGTTTATGTACGGGAGTTCCTGGTCAATCATTTTGTTATTCACCAGCTCATTTACATCCTTCGAACATCATTTACAGTACATTGGATAACAAATTGTTTAAGGGGACCCCCCCCCATTCTCGGGGTCAAAATTTTTGTTGATATAATTCGAATCTACACTGATTAAAGAATGTCTCTACAAAATTTCAAGTGAAAATCTCAAGAACTCTTGAAGATATAGCCGATTTATTGTATCAGCATCAAGTGACGGCTGAAGGGCTTCTCAAACTTTAAACGCGTTTTTCTCTAAACATTTTTTTGCGAATGGCGGGCACGATAACTCAAAAACTAATAATCCAATCGGTTCCAAATTTTGCAACGTTTCTCTGGGAGTGTATAGCTCTCGTATGAACTAGGATAAAGCAAATCGGTGAAGATCTTCCTTATTTTTTAACTTGGTTTTTGGTAAAAAATCGGCGATTTTTCAAAAATATTTTTTCAAAGGTCCACCATTTTGTTAATTTTAGAGCGAAGTCAATAATCCTAGTTCATACGAGAGCCAGACATGTACTCTTTCTAACACCGTTGGAATTTTCGGATTCCGATGTTCTAGTGAGGAGTTATCATGCCCGCCATCAAAAATAAGGACTTTTCTTTAATTACAAAAAACAACAACAAAACAATAACAAAATTTTTTTGTAAATTATTTTTCTTCTCTTTTAAATCTTCAATTATATATGTGCAAAGTTACAAACCTTAACAAGCATTGGTATTGATTTACCAGCCCATTGAAAATCTTGAAAAAATAAAATCGAGAATGGGGGGGTTCCCTTAAAGGAAATTTCCGCATTGGGAATTTTAAATAAAAATTTGTTTCCCAACATCTACAGGTCATATTTCCTCCTAGAAAAGTTCTACCTATTGATGTCATACAAAATAACAATATCGTAGTTTATCCGATATATAAATATTCACCACCGCCCAGTTTCCTAGCATCGGAGTGGAGTTGTTAACCATCAGTTTTATACAGTAGAATGACAATAATATCCTTGGTCCTAAAAGTGTTTCTTCATTATCTGTTTAAGCCAAAGAACATTCCTCCATTCACCTTTCGCTGGACCTCTCAATAGAGGTTTAGAGTTAACATACAGGGCAATAGGAATAGTGTACATATTTCCCTCTAAAAATCTATCGGGATATCCATATATAAAACTATAGTCCGTGGCTCATATTCTTCTTCTTATTCCCACATTTCGAATTCCCACCTTTCCCACCACTGTTACATGAATGATTTTCTTTTTGTCGTTTTTGACTGTTGTTGGTTACTACTTGATGACTTGGTTACATGGCCTTTTCTTCATTTAGTTTTCTGTTGTTGTTATTGTTCTTGTATTTTTTTTTTCGTTTTAGGCTAAGAGCTTTAAGGCATAATACACACGTTTTACATTTGCCACAAAAGCTAAACCAACTAGTCATACCATAGCCAAGTAACCAGCCCGGCAGTCAGCCATCCAGCCAGCCTGCCTGCCATCCAGCCCATCATTCCATCAGGCCAAAACGTATTTACAACGAAATCCAGAAAAGAACACAAATATATGTATGTAAGGTCTTACATACCTACAACGAAGAAAAAATATAGGAAGCGCAACCATTGAATGCTCCAACCATGATCCCCATGCAATGCGCCTTGCACACAACAGCGACAACACAATGGCGAGAGGTCGGCGCAAGGCAACGATGACGAAGATATTGTGTTGTGGATCATCATAATCATGATCTCTGTCGCCGTTGTCTGTTGTTACCTTCTTCTCCGTGGTAGTGCTTGCTCCCCATTTGGGAAGATGATGCTATGCTGCTACTACTCTTCTGCCACGATCACGTTATTGGCAGAGAGCGTATGGTTTGTTCGTTCACGTTATAGCGTGAGTGAGTATATATTTAGAAACAAGCTACCATCAGCGAGCAGCACAGCAAACCGACCGACCGATCGACCAAACAGTGATGTGAACGGTCATTGACCGTACAAATAGTGACCCACTAACATCCGCGAGTGCGTTCACCTTAAGAAAGCAATTCATGTGACGTATAAAAACACAACAACCTGAAGTACGATCGTAAAAACACGTCCGAACGAGCCCAACTTAAAGTAGCCAACCAGCAAGCTGGTCGGTTTGGCCATACGTACGACGTTCGGTCGCTCGCTGGCTGGCTGGCTCGATCATGTCTTACTTACAACATCGTCATCAAGCCGGAAAAAGAAGAGATTTAGATATCCAGTTCTCTTATTTAAAATTTAAAACACAGTGAATCTCTTCTTTGATGTTGTTTTTGCTTAAGCTTGAGTCAAAGCATACTACCGCATTAGAGATGATGGCTTATTATTGTTTTTAAGGCTAAGAGTATTTAAGAGAGTTGGTGTGAAGATGTTGTTTGGCTTTGATTATTTGGTTGACCTATGTTTGAAGGTTTGATAAGCTATGAACGTTATTTATTTATTAATTTATTTATCAAATAAACAAATATCCATTATAATTAAGTTTTATTCAATAAGCTCTTTGATCTTTGTTAAATTTTCATATCGATAATTGTTTTCACTAATATTGATTTATAAGTCCATTGATCTCTTGATGTGTACCAGATCAATAACGAAGAAAAATGGTATTTGTTTCAAGAACAATCTACGGTGGGTGTTCTTAGGCTCATAACTATTTTTGGAATATTAAACAGCATATTGAACTTTTTAGTTTTCATAGAGAAAACCAAACACCAAATTTTACTAAGGATTTGGTTATACATATAAAAAACCAGATCGTTTGGAGGATATTGCATGTTTATAATACTTTGGGATCAGGGATCATGGTTGTGGTTGGTCACGATTGTAGGCCAGCTCAGGGGCGCTACTATATTTTTTTAATGAGCGACAAATATTGTTCAAGGACTCGTAAGTAAATCGTTTTAATTGTGTTTTTTTATTTCAAAATACATTGTATTTTCCTCAAATAATACTCATATCAAGGCAGTGGATTCTAAATGATTCTGGCTAGACTCCGCATCCAAACTTTTAACAAAATCATAAGTCACTAAGACACAATTTCCAAATGATAAATAATTTTGTAGTCTTAATTGATGACATATCTTCAGAAAAGAAATAACTTTGTGCGGATCTGTATTTCCAGCCTGAGGAATATTTTGCAATATTTGCAACCTTTTGACGAATTATAGGTCAAAAGCCTCTCTTTCTTACCCTGGCAAATTTGCCATAAGATATATATTCTTTAATTTTGTAACAAAGGTATACGTATATAGGTATATTAGTATAAATTGTGATGTTCGGATCTAAATAGTGGCATCCAGAGCGACTAAAAAAGCAAATTAAAATAAAATTTGTGGTTCATGCCCGTAGATATTCTTATTATCACCGAAAATTATAGACGTCCCTGACCATAGCCGGGACTTCATGTAAAATTTCAAGGCAATCTGTGCGACATTTCTGTAATCTGGTTATGGTAATACTGTACAAGGTCATAACTCATTATTTGGTATCAATTTAAAGGGCAACTCCTCATCTTAGACTTATCCGGTACATGTATATACTCCATATGCAATTTTACAAAAAAAGTCTTGGTCCATTTGACCCCCTTAATATTGACTGATCATCAGAAAATAGTCATGCTTATTCGTTGACCAGATCCATACCTAATGTACCAAATTTCAGCGAATTCGGTTGAAAAACTCTAACTGGTTTAAAACCCTTATGGTCGATTTTTAGCTCCTGGACGATGCACAGTGTCACGACCGCGGCCAAAAATGGTCAAAACCAAGTACCACGGAGGACAATTTTTTTGATGAGGATTGATAGAAAATACTCCAATTAGAATAAATATAAAATTTTACATCGATATGTCGAGTAGTTTTGTCTCTACATTATTTATAAACTGATTTTTTACCATATTTTCGAAAAATGGGTGTGTTTTTCGGATGCTCAAATATTTGAATATTCAAATTAACGGTTATTATAAAAATATTTTTTACTGCGAAATGACATCCTTCCAACGTGCATAAATGAAATTGTTTCATCGATACTTAACAATAAATCTATCAGTACAACCAATTGACGAAAAAATTATGGATTTCTCTTTCCCCAAACCTAATACTTGATAGGGTCGGAAATGATTATTTCGATGAGTTACAAACGGAAAAACAAAATTAATATACCCTCCATATTATGGTGGAGGGTATAAAAAGTAAAAACGTAGCATGCTAAATTCCTTTAATCCCTCGGGACCTTTATATGTTATTGCATTGTGTACTAGGCCCATGATTTGACAATTCCATCACATAAAGGCCTGACTTAATTTTCGGCATGTCTACATTCTATCCCATATAAAAGTCGCTTTTCCAAATCAGTGACCTATATAGAAAATATTTTGAAGCGCCCAGCACCTTAGGTGGCCGCCCAGCGCCTTAGGTGCAGAGAATTTTCTCACCCTTTACAATCTCGAAATGCCGCATTTTGGTCAAGTCCTTTAAAATACCGAATATAAGAAGAAGCCTTTATGTGAGGGCTATATAAAATATGGACCCATATTGAACATATTTTGCAAATATGAATGTTGTAACCGAAATGTCAAATTACATATACTTTGGTTGCCTCCAAAATGGGCCAGAACTTTATATGGGGGCTAGTTAAAACACGAAATTATATTGATAATCTTCTAACAGCTTTATGATAGCCTTCAAACCCCCGGTATTAATAAAAAATTAAACTTCGGATTTTTCCGTAATTGGAGAGCTATTACAAAACGAGGACCCATGCACCAAATTGTCAATACTTAGAAAATATTATTATAAGGTTAGTTTTTTACAATAGTTAAAACTTCTTAGGGCCACACAAACTTATATTAACCTTACATATTGGGTAGGGTACATTTTTTATCCAAAACATCTCATCATTTGAAATCGGTACACAAATCGAGTTTATTATCTGACAATTCGGTTCAAAAATGTAGAGATCTGGATCAGGATCCGCAAATAAATGTTATTAGCGGGATTGGCATAATGATATCCAGCTTTTTTCTTAATAATTTACAATTTATGCTAAATTTTTTAGTGTGTATTCGTATGTGTATAAATTTCTGAGGAAGGAAAAGAACGATGAAAATAAATATCGATTCTTTGTATTTGAGGGTCCTATCTACAATCATATGAGCGGTATTGTTCTAGAATATGTGGACGTCAAAAAATCTAGTCTTTGGGTATTTAATTTACGGTTCAAGAAAATAACGAATCGAATCAGGAGGACGAAATGTTCTACAGAAATAATCCTCATACTACAAAAAAAAAAGTGCAATAATCACTAGCTAAAGAGTCACTAGAAAAAACATCACTTCATAAATCAAAAATTTGACCTAAGGCGAAATTGTCCTTCTGGGTTTTTATACTCACCAAGCGCTTTCATCCCATTATAAATTAAATTATATCATTTAAGATTATTCTACAATTTAATTTTTTTCGTACGTATAAAATATTTTATCCTGAAGAACAACATAATTTGATATAGCACAAAGATATGTACTATCTTAGCATTTATGTCTTAATTACTTAGAACTATATTTGGGACGCCAGTTTTCTTAATTCTTAATAACAATTTCCTATGCATGGTTTATTGGTTTATTAAAAATTGCAAAAAACTCCTAAATAATATTTCATATACTTTCCCACATAGTTTAGAAATTCTACAAGTACTTGATTGCATGAATACTTCGTTGCTTCCCATGAAGAGCACTTGACTGTTAGACCCTGACTTTCATATTAAATGTTCGTTAAATTTCCTGTGAAGTATGGCACCCCGTTTTGACACTTTCACATAAATAATTCCAATATTTTTTTATTACTTACCACCGTGCGACCAATCGATACTCACGACGTGAACGAACAAGTCAAGGCGATAGATATCCTTTGGCTTTGGTCTTTCTACGAAAACAAAGTCATAAAACATAAAATCATAATTTTATGCAACATAAAATATAATTTTGTTTTTCATCGTCTTCTTCGTCTCCGACTTGCCATTGGCAAAAACACGAATAAACTCACACCTCGGGGACCCTTGACTTAACGATCGAATACTATTGAACAGGGGCTCTTATCTGAAGGACAATCTTTGAAGTGAGAAATAAATGTTAGGAAACAACAAGGAACCCTAGTATGATGTCATATGCACGGTGACCTTTGTGTGGTCATAACAGGGTATTTGTTGTTGTTGGTGGTGGTGTTGTGTATGTGAGGCGATCTAAAGGTGTCATAATATTTATGACATTTTTGAAAAAATATCACATTATTCATAATCTCAAACATACATTTACACTAACAACAACCACAGCACAATAAAATGACAAACAGCAACAACATCATCCACACCCGCACCTACACGCACACCCCATGCAAAAAGATAACTTGCCATCCAGCGATGCACAATGAAAATATGGACCACCCTTTAGGTAGCCGATAAATAACTAAACTAAATACAAACGAAATACCGCCAAATGGAAATAGCAAAAACCAACCAAAAACCTCTTAGCGTGTGGCTGCCTTTGACAATCATAAAATTATCACAAATAACAACAACATTACATCGCTCATAAAGATAACCAAAAACTAAGTTGGAATGCATTGTAAAATGTGTTTGTATGTAGGACTGTTGTAGTGTGTTCAAAACCTGGTTGTAATAACATTTTGAGATAACATTGAATTTGTTAAATCTTGTACAATTCTATAGACGGGTGTTGCGTCCTGATAAAGCTTAACAAGAATTTAATAATCTTTTGTCAAGATGAAGATTATCAACGACAAATTTCATTTTTATTTCACAATAATTGATTGTGAAAGTGTCGCTACATGAAATGAAAAGTGTTCTAATATTCGGGATTTACTCTTCGGATATATCTACGTAGAAATTATCAGCAAATAATAGTAAATTTGCCGCCACTACGTTTTTCATCCTTTGGGAAAACGATATAAAAATTAGGGGAATTGAACAAGGACCTTTAGGGTGGGGTGGGAAACTTATATGTGAGTGTATTCATATATATATATATATATATATATATATACTGATAATTGTCTGTAAAGAATATTGTAACTCATCAATATACCGGAATACGCTGAAAATTTCATAATAGCGAAAATGGGACGGATATAAAATCCAGTTTTATTGCTCAAAATTCCGGAGAAAAAAAAATAAAATAATTGTATTATTGTCGAGTACTAGAGATAAAATGATATATATTTTCGTCCGATTTTATCTAAGTGGTGCACCAAACACCCACTTTATATTCGATCGAGACAAAATATAGCTCCCACATATAGATTGGTCTGATTTAATGTAAATGGTTCACAAAACTCCCAATTTTTTTTCGACTAAGACAGTATTTTGCACAGCGCACTAAAATATGCCCATATTGATGTTTGCGGAGTTTTGTGGAAATCGGTTCAGATTTAGATATGGCTCCCATATATAGTTGCGTCCGATTTCAGGTAAATGATGCACCAAACTTACAAGGATTGTCTGATTGAGACAGAATTTTGATCATCGTACTAAATTAGGTACATTTTAATTAGTTTTGCTAAAATCGGTTCAGATTTAGATGTAGCTCCCATATATAGTTTCGTCTGAATTTAGGTAAATGTTGTCCGTCTATGACAGAATTTTGCACAACGCACTAAAATATGCGCATATTGATATATGCGAAGTTTTGTGGAAATGGGTTTAGTTTTAAATATAGCTCCCATATATAGTTTCGTCCGATTATAGGTAAATGGTACATCAAACTCCCAATATTTATCCGACTGAGACAACAACGTTTTCCCGCCCGACTTTTGAACTTTCCTTACTGGTTTTATGTTATCTTTGAGTAGTCATGTAATAAGTCCACACTGAGGAATATTTTTGTATTATATACTATCCAAATGTATCGAGATCTTATGAGTCTTTATCAACTTGTTTTCTTGAAATGTAACTTAAAACTTACAAGAGGAGATTTTTGGACCTCCAAATATTCCAAAAATGTCGCTCATATCATATTAGATAGGGTCACCTCAGATTAGGAATCGATATTCTTCTGTTTTCATCGTCCTTTTCCACTTCTACCCGATCTTTCATTGGAAAATTGTATATGTTCGTACACTAATAGATTTCGAAAAAAAATATAGGGTAGGAAAAACTGTAGGATTCGACTGAAATATTTACAAAAGATAAGTTTTATTTTTTGCCACCGGATACGTAGTCAAACGCAAAAGTCGAATTTTAGATTTTTGACTTTGACTAAAAAGTCGACTTTTCGATCTTTAGGTTTTGTCAAAGTTATTCAAAATCGATTTTTGACTATTACCGACTAATGCAAAATCGACTAAAAATAATTTTTTTAAATGAATTTTTGTCAAGAGGTAAAATAAAGTTCTGGAATGTGTAAATTTTGAGCACTTTGGGTTTTGTGATAATAGACCAAGTATTTATGAAGAAAATCGAGAGTCGATCTTGAACAGTCGGTTTTTGACTTTTCGATCTACTTATATATAGGATACCCTTGTCTCTTGATCTGAATAATGTTTAGCTTTCAAGTGGTAGTCGTCATCCTGAACCATAACCGAAACTTCGTGTAAAATTTTAAATCGATCAGCGCAAAATATATGCCATCCACGAATAACTCCCACCTCTGAGTACATACAATAATACAATTGTTATCAGTTTTAAAGTCAACCACTCCACTGGTATATACTATCAACTTTTGGGGTCTGTGTTCTTAAGGAGTAAATATATTCACCATAAAAAAACATTTTGGCATTTTTCACACAAAAGTGTGGGTCCATTTGACCCGATAAATATTATCCCGTCTTCTTCAAAACAGTCATGCTTATTCTATGGCCAGACCCCTCTATCTGTATACAATTTCGTGATGTTCGGGCATATTTGTGGCCTTTAGAGCGACCGGAAAAAAACAGACAAAAATAAAGTTTTTGCTCCATTTCATCCTCTAAATATTTACCGAACATTACCAAACAAAATAGATCAGCACCAATACATACAAAATTTCGTGACAACTGGTCCATAACTGTGGCCTGTATAAGGTGGGTCTAGGATCAATATTTCACGGTGTTAAAACATTTGGGGCTACACAAAGCTATAATACCCTCAAAACATAGTTGTGTATTAAATGTGTCATTCTGTTTGCAACACCACGAAATATTCATCGGTCCGATTTACACATGTCTATCTGTTGAAATCACTACTCATAAGATATTTGGTATTAAAAATGGAATTAATCGGTCCAGTTTTTGGTATAGCCCACATATTACGGTTGTAATTTGGTATTTTGGTTTGGTGTAGATAGCCCACCTTCAATAATATCCAAATATCGGTATTTAAGTATTACGAAGTGCCTTTAATTTGGCATTACGGAAGCATGATGAGTAAACAACTTCTTCACAAAATATTTTTAATAAAAATATATATTTCTACATAACCCCATGCAAAGCGCTCGTGACATTTACATGAGCTTTGTCCAATCCTTGACCAATTTGCATCCTGAGTGTCTGTAGTTTGGGATTTAATTTTGTCCTGGCAGCAATTCACACTGCCCCCATATAAAGTCCGATTTTAGTTATTTGAAATGTTGAACACAAGTTTTTTCTTGGTTTGTGGAAATAAAAATAAGTTTCCATGTTAGGACCTTAAAGCGAAGGGCATATCAATTTCACGCATTGGCTGCTGTGCCTCGAGCCGATGGTACATTTTGATTCGTCTTCTCATGTCCGTTTTTCGAATTTATTCTAAGACATCGGAAAAACAAATAGTGGTGTACCACTCCAAATTGTCCTACGTTACTCAAGCGGAACAGTCGCCACACGACTAGATTTTTCGGAACAAACGGCCACCGAAAAAATTTTTCGACCCACACTTTCTATTACTAATTTGTTTCGGAATCGTACGATCTATCCATCATTCGTCACTCGTGACGATCTTACAAAATTCGTTTGACCCCCATAACGTATATATATTTTTATCATAATTAAAATCGATGTCTGTCCGTCCGTCTGTTGAAATCAGCTAGAGGTTGCAATACTTAACTCCGAAGATTTTAGTCTCGTTTTTCATGCGAATTTTATATATATTTTAAATCCACTTTTAGGTAGAACCACCATATAACGGTACCCCAATTTTCAATATTTTGAGGACTGCAGACAACCGTCAAGTGTCATTTTCGGTAGGCTCAAAATTCTAGCCAAATGTCAACCCCAATGGTTGTAGTTTGGGGTTTGTGTTTTTGCTGGCAGCAATATACAATGGTATAATTAATTATAATTAACCCTATTGATGTTAGGTGTTTTAAGTCTTTCAAAATATATCTGCTCTAATAGAGACGAGGCTTTTGTGAACCATTGCCAAATAATGTAGGTTTTATTGAGAAAATTTTAATTACGGTCAATGTATATTACATGGCGGACCAAATTCATCATTGGACAAAATTCATCATTGGGTAGACGTGCTATAGATTAATGTTGAATGAATAAATTAGTGATTCGAGATAATTCCGTTTTATGGTGTAGTGTATAAGCATTCGATGTCGAAATTTACAATTGAAGTAAAATAAAACCGGGACCTTTATATGAGAGTTATGTCAAAACACGAACCTATTTCGAAAATGCTGCTAAATCATAAAAATTCCGAAAGTGGAGCGGGGCCTATACAACCAAATTTTCGGCAAAAATATATTTTACCCTCTAATATCCCGGATTACCAAAATAGAGCAATGGAAAATGTGGGTGAACCCTTCAAAATACTTAGAGCGGGGCCTATAAACCAAATTTTTTGGCAAAAATGTATTTTACCCTCTAATATCCCGGATTACCAAAATAGAGCAATGGAACCCTCCAAAATACTGAGAAACGTAAACGTATACTGATATTGATCATTTATTGTTGGAAGATTTGACAACCCATGTAAAGCTGACAAATGATTTAGGTTATGCCTTAGAGAACTCTACAATTTTATGGCACAAATAAAAAACAATTAAACTGATTTTAACCCTGACAATTACAATGATATTCCAAAGAAAATGTTCGTCGAATTTCTCATCGTTCGCATTTTTAATTTGATTTCCCTTTATTCTTTCATATTATTTGGCCTCAAATTTTCTGCTAACAACAAAATAATTCATTTTTAATTTAATCTTTACCAAACTAAGTTCATAAATTCCATATGCAACGAATTGGAAAATCCATATTTATTTTCATTGTATGTATGTTAATATCTTTGCGGTGAAAGTAAAAAACTCCATAATTTTTAAAGCATTTGAAGTTAAAAAACAAAAACACCTAAACAACAATTTTCCAGCTACTCCAAACTAAGCCACCGACCATAAAAAATTAAATAAACAATTCGCTGCATATTGCTGCCATTGTCAGTAGTGGTGCTGGTGGTTGCGGCTGAATGCTGCACCTTGTTGCAATATAAAATTTGTTACTATGTACAACTCCCCGCTTTGTATTTCTGAGTAGGAGTCTGTCTGCCAGCCTGCCTGCCTGTGACCGTGTGCATATTTTCTTCAACTTGGTCTTAGAGAGGTTAATGTCAAAAAAACAAAACCCAAAAAAAAGAAATGATCGTGATCTTAGGTCTCACTCAGTGACAACTTAAGTGGGCTTTTTCTTTTTTGTTTTAATGTAAAATGTTATTTATATTTCTTGTGCCTACTTTTCGCGAAATTTCGCAAAGAGAAAAGTTTCACCAACTACATACAGACTAAATACATTGATGAATGAAAACCAAAAAGGTAAAAAACAATAAACATTTCACCTCACACTCACAACCAAACCTCTAAATTTTTCCAATACATAACTGTAAAACAAGTTTGGGATCGGTTTAATGAAGGTGGTATGAAAATTTAAAGGATATTTTTCTTTTTTTTATAATATTAAATTAAATAGATATTAAATATAAACACAGCAAATAAAAATTATCGAAAATCATTTTTGTTTTTCAAAAATGTTTTGTTTTCAAAAATTTGTAAATGTATAGTAGCGGAAGTTGCATCATAAATACATATTAACATGAAATATTAAACCTATTAAAAATCACGAAAATAAATCATTTTAACTAATAATTTATTTATTTTCTAGGGTCTATTAAAACCGATTGGTTTTTCTCATGCCGGTTAATTGTCTAATTAATACTTGCCGACGTACGCGCACTGAACGAGCCTGTAAGGACGTTTTACATAATTATACTGCTTCTAACACCTCCTCTTACGGTAAGTAGAACAATTGTTTCCATATTATTCAATCAGTATATATTATAGTCTTAATGTATCTTTATGCTAATATTTTGTGAACGGATTTAAAATCGTGAAAATATGCATTAGTGAATGTTGAAAATTAATGTAAAAATTCGACATAAAAAATGCCGGAATATAGCAAAGTATGGCTAGAATATCCTCAATCGTCATTTGGGGATATCTCAGACTTGGAGGAGGTATTCATCCTCTTAAAACCCGATATGCCAAATTACAGCGAGATCGGATGAAATAAAACTAATGCGATCACAATTTATAAAATCGGTCGGAAATACGGCTTGGACATTCAATATATCTGACATAAAGTTTGTTTTTATGGGTTCTAAATATCAAAAATATATATTATTCTTATATTTTCTGCATAACCAAAATGTCTAAACTAGACCATAAAAATACAAAAAATGCGGACCAAAATCCATATTGTATAAGATTTGGTGCCATCATGTACTTTTCGTACTCATATTCCAAAACTATATCAGTCCAACACGCCGACAGAAAACTTAGTTGCAACTTTCAAAACCGTAACAGATTTAGTACTTTTCGTAACTAAAGGTACGAATTTTATAAACTATCTCCATGTCTCAATCATACACTCCAAAAGTCATTTTAATACCAAATTTTAGAATTCCAGCCCTGCCCGTTCACACAAAACAAAATGTACCAAGAAAAATTAAAGTAAAATTTTTAAAACTATCTCCTCCACCTCAGGCCTATCTGTTCACACAAATCCAAATTGTACCATTGTAATTTCAATTTTAATTTTTAGGATTCCTGCCATATCCGTTCACATTGAACCAAAGGTTATCATAGTTAGTACAATTTAGTACCAACAATTAAAAATTTCCAAAATTACCTTAATCCAAATTTCAGGATTCCAATTCTATCCCAAATACAACTTGTTCCAAATGTAGTACTATTTAGCACCTTTCATACCCTACAAGTACAAATTTTCAAAGCTACCTCAACCTTGCTAAACTTTCAGGATCTCAGCCCTCTCCGTTCACACAAATCCAAATTGTACTTATAGTTCAAATTTCCAAAACCCCTTTTGTACATCTTTCTACCTATTCCCATTTGCCTAATGCAAAGGCTACCACATTATGTATATTTTAATACTATTCGTATGCTTCTAGTTCTAAAACTAGCCTAACCAAAAACCCAACCTTATCTCTCGCCTACACACCAACAACAAACCACACTCAAAATTTCAAGCTTCAGCCTTTTCGATGATTTGTCAGTCTCTCTCTTATCACTAAGCTCTTTTTATGACGGGTTTCGTCATAATATACCCTACACAACTACGACTGCGGAGTTAAAACCAGATCGGTTCAATCCGATGATAAAAGTTGACCAATCATCACGTAAATCACAATGCTTATTATTTGGCCAGATACCCTTCCCACGACAGTTTTGGTGTAAGTTTTCGGTGTAAGTCCAGGTCCACTTGACCCGTTAATAATTAACCAATCATTAGATTATAAATTATGATAATGAGAATTTTGGGTGTGATTTTTTTTTTTTTTTTTTTTTTTTTTTTTGGGCGAAATCTCTTTTGCGAGTATTCTAAGATCCCAGAAGCGCTAATACACCACATTTTAAGTTTTTTTTTGGTGGCCCCATTCTTCTTTCTTTGAGAAAAAGCTTTATAACTATTTTTACTCTTCGCCACACTGTTGTACAGCGTATTATGTATTTGTGCATATATTTGTAACAGGCAAAAGGAATCAAGATAGACTTTGTTTCAATTTATGCATGTCCGTACATCCACCCATATTTTGCACCAAACTCCCAAAGTCTGTCCGATTGAGACAACGTTTTGCACAGCCTACTTTCGCCCTATTTTTTTGTAAATGGTGCACTAAAGATTTGTCCTTATTAGACGAACTTTTGCATAGCGTGTCAAATTGAGTTTAGAATCATGTGTGTTAAGTTTCGTTGACATCGGTTCAGATTTAAATATAGGTCCTATATATATTTTCACCCGATTTTATATAAATGGAGCACCAAACTCCCATAGATTGTCTGATTGACACAAAAGTTTGTATCAATCAGACAATTGACGTATGCGAAGTTTTGTTGGAATCGGTTCAGATTTGGATATAGCTCCCAAATATGATATAAATCACGATATTTAGCAAAACAAATCAACTGATCTTTCCTTATCGTTTTTTTTTTTCGTCAAATCTTAGGAATATTTTTTAATATAAAGGGTAACAAATTTCTAAGTATAAGAAAACCACCATCACTGATAAATTTCGTATAAGTTTAAAGTATGAAGAACTATTGGACTCTTCTATATATATGTCATAAATATATCCCATTACAACAAACAAGGTACTAACATTTTTTGAGCCGTATTTTCAAATAATAAAACTGATGCTGTATCGATTTTAATCAGTATTCGGTATTTTGGACACATTTTCAACCAAATTGTCTGAAACTTTATGTTTTCGATTCCAATGGAGTAGGAATCGTTTGATCATAAATAACGGCATCCCCCATTATTCGATATATTGGGGGATTTTCACGTTGATATATATTTATTATGCCATTTTTTGAAACCGATTTTGGGGGTAAACTATGGTTATGGTTATTAATACAATTCGACAAATGACATTATGCAGTCCTTCAATGGATATTTTGTAAATTTTGTTCTTCAGTCAATTTATTTTTGATTGGGACTTAGCAATCAACTAAACTTAAATGTATGTATGTACTCTTTGTAAATAATAATTGTCCATCCCCCCTGAATATCCATAAGAAATACTTAATTTTTCTCTCAGTGTACATAAAAAAATATGTTATATGATTTGTTTTGACATTTATATTAAATATAAACGTCTTAAAATATGCGTGGGAAACTATAAAATAATATTTAGGCACTTAAAAATACTATTTTAATAAAATTAGTCACCCATTTAAAGGGAAAAACATCATAATTTATCTTTTTTCCCAAGTATTTTCTTGACAAAATATTTTTGTTTGTAATTTATGATGTGTCATATTTGAAATGTATTTACACAAAATACTCTCCGCAATAATGCAGTGAAAAAGGGAAATGTGATGAACGTGACCCGAATAATGAGACAATTTGTTATGCCATTCAAGTCTGGCCATTGTTGTTGTTGTAAAAATAAAGAAAGGATCATTGCGGCTATGATCGGTAAACTGGCTGCCTAGCTGACTGACTGACTAGCTAAGTGGTCGGATAGTTGTTACTATAACTATTTTTTCCATTTGATAGTGAAGTTCATGATACAAGGACAAAGCGAAGCAACAACAACAGCAGCAACTATAGAGGAGTGCCATTAATATTACTTTTGTTTGTTGTTGTTGTGGTTTTTCAATTACCTTGCATTTGTGGCTTTGTTATATGGCCTAATAATAATGAAAGGTGAAAGTGAAAACAATCTGCCCTGTTCACTAAAAGATAGCGGTACGTGTGTATTGTTGACCAACTGTTGCTATTGTTGTTGTAGTTGTTGTTTTTCCAGTGGGCCAATTGGCGCCTAGTCTTAACTTCCTTTTGTCTTCTCAAATTTTGTTATTTACGAGTTTATGCAGAAATTTTGTTTTCAAATATTTGGTTTGGTTATACCGTTGTTCGTCGTTGTCCTTGTGTGTCGTTGTCCACACACAAAGATCAGAGGGCTGGTCAGTTTTGGCATTTTTATTATGTGCTAAGATACAACTTAATTTTTGAAACTTTCCCATGTCTCTGTGTGGGCATCTTTTGGTGTTCGTTGTTTTTTTTTCTTTCGTTTTCTTTTCATTGGCATTTAATATCTTTGGTTCATTGTGTGAATGAATGAATTGAAATATTATCCCTGATGATCTTGAGACCTACACTCAATGGGGTGTTAATATTGGCATTTTATGAATTTGAAGTGAGCATATTTCATATTTTTTTGGAATTTTTTTTTGATGTCTTAATTAAGTGGGTGGTCTTTGGTCACCAGGGGCAGATGGATTTTTAATATTTGGTATAAAGAATTTGGAAATTTGGTAGGTTCTGCGCAATGGATATAAAAATGCCGGTAGTACTTAAAAAAAGTGTATTTTAAAAATAATGACCTTTGAGCACGAATTTCCAAATACACAAGGTCTTTATTCTTTTAATTTTGAAATTTTTGACAATTTTGAACCGACAGTTTCACATTCGAACATTTTCTAGTTTTAGTAACTAATATTCTTATATATTAATATTATATTGTACCAAAAAGGACCTAATTGGTTTTGCCTTCGCTTTTTTGACAAATATGTACGCATTGCAAAATTTTAATTCGTCACGAAATTTAACTTGTTGGTTCGGTTCTGACCAGTGACGATAAATATGGTTTTTACTATCTACGGTTATTAAACACTTATACATAGTTCTAAGTTTCGTTCGATATTGACAATTCTGGAGAGAAGAAAAGACACTTATGCATAGTTCTGAGAAGATTGAGCCGACCGGAAAATGGACTAATGCTAAGTTTCGATATTGACAATTTTGGAGAGAAGAAAAGGCACAGACTTCATGGCATATTTTCAAGGTTCCCTGATTATCCGAAATGTATATTACCTTCAATTAATTTTCCAATTTTGCCGTCCAATCCTATAGACGTTTATCCGTATCGCCCCTCTATCAATTGCCCTCATGTCAACTAGCCTCTTGAGTGTCGGCTTTCTTCTCATCGACTCCCTCACTTGCAGGGTATTTCTCTCTTGGTACTGTTTGTTGTTTCCTTCTCTTCAAACTTTGGCCCCCTATGACAGAATTCACACTTTGTCACCAGCTATGTCTTGTTCTGCGTACCATAAACTCCGAGAAAGTGTTCTGTCGTAAACTCGTTGCCCCAACCTCTGTCAGCCGCTGCCTTTTATAATTATGGACTGCTTTTACCTCACCAGCTTATGTTTGATTGTCTCGCTTGTGGTGGCATACTTGTTACTAGTCAACTCAGGGCTTTTATGTTCTTTAGTGGTTCAAAGTCTAGAATTAGAAAGTCCCCTTTGAATTCCCAGCTATACACATCGATGGGTTCCCCTCGCTGTAGGTGCTCCAAGATCTTATTATTGACCACATCCCTCACTTCATTATGGGTATCATTTTCATACGATAGCGACTCCTTTCATATTGTTGCTACATTCAGTCTTTCGTAAAGTTCCGTAATTTGGTTTGAGATTTCCTGTCCTTACGTAAAATGCTAATGCAGAGCTCGATTTCTTAATGTCATGTCCAGCTTCGCGCCCTCAGTCGATGTATTCTCGTGGGACTCTGCATTCTCTTTATATCAGCAGACGGGAACATAATTTTTTATTTTGTGGATTTGGCGTTCGTCTGCTCTTTCGGAGACCTAATTATCTTCTCCGCTGTCGAGGAAGTGGAGCGAAGGCCATGCTTATACTTCTCAGCATCAGTTTCCTTTTCGTGCATGTTCCTCTCGATCATTCTAGCCAGTTTTAGCCTTTGTGCCCCAGGTAACTACTTCTATTTTGTTGTGAGATCCTTACTCCATTCTCTTTCTATTTTATTCAGACTCGACTCGAAATTAATGTTTGAATCCCCACCTGTCTCGGAAGGTTGGGTCGAGTTCTCCCTTCCCTTGTGATCCCTTTTTCCAGATCTGAAGGTGATGTTTTTTCCAAACTTAGTTCAGTTCGAAGATGGAGAATATCAGTCCACACCTTCTGGTACCTCCCCACCCAAAATGATCAAAATTGTACTAAAAATTAATTTTATGCGAACGAACTATCCGATTTGAACCAAACTTTGCACAACAAATTATCTCTACCAAGCCTAGATCAAGACCGAAGATGGGACCCATTGGTCCAATTCTTTTGCTACCTCCCCCATAAAGGGTCAACATTTTAAGTATTTATAAATCCAATATCAAGCAAATTGAATGTCAGATTTAAACCAAACTTTGCACAACCTATCATCAAGCCTAGATCAATTCCGAAGGTGGGACCCATCGGTCCTCTCCTTCTGGTACCTACCCCGCAAAGGGTTAATATTTAATAAACATGTAAATTTAATTTGAAACAAATTGAATAGTCGCTTTGATCAGCATTAAATCCGAAGACTCTTGGCTAAAATCATATACCTTGTTATGCAGACTAAAGACTTCGATCATGCTTTCCGCCATGAAGTCGTTTCCCCAACCACTGACTTGTTATGGTTTTTATGGGGCTTTTTTTGGTGATTCAAATTCTAGAATAATATTTTCTCTTTTGAATTCGCAGCTATCCAGATCACTGATTTTATTGTAATTGACAAGATCCATCGCTTCCTTTTCCGGACGCACTATTATCGGCGATCACTACATAACCGAGCTTATCTCTATTGTGCCTCCTGCCAACCTTTGCATAAGGTGGCGGTTCCATGCCAATTAATCTGCCTTCTTCATCTTTTGTAAAGTTCCGTTATTACTTTTGGTATTTCTGATCCTTACGAAAGATTTCGATGCAGCACCAGCTACGACGGCAACCAACGGCAGAGGCCGTCCGAAATGCCACGTCACATCTCTATTGACTTCGGGTTGGCCACGCCTTCTCTGTATGTCAGCAGTGGGGAATATAAGGGCGACGGAGCTACCTCGTGACAGTCTTCTTTGTCTCCGGGTTGGCTATACCTTCTCCGTATATCAGCAGCTGGGAATTTGTTCTTCTGAAGATCTTATCCTCTTCACCGCTCTCAAGGAAGTGGAGGGAAGGTCAGGTTTATCCCTCTGTGCATCAGTTTGCTGTTCGTGTTTGTTACTCTTATTTACTTTAGCCTTTCTTGTATTCCTGGAGCTCCTTGTTCACTTCCTTTTTCCTTTTATTAGCCGCTTCTTTTGACTCGAAAATTAATTTTGAGTCTCCACCTGTCTCGGAATTTTGGATCGAGATTGCTCTTCTCATGCAGTCCTTAAACTAATATCAATGTTTGCTCGTCGACTGCGTGCTTGTAGCGATAATCTCGACTACAGATGCTAATACACCCATAACTGCAGGAGATTTTTGCTCAGGATCACAGAATTATGACGGGCGTGAATCGATCAGCGATAAATTTTCTCCGTAACATTATCCTTTTTAGTACTTCCCAATAGTGATAAACTCCCTCGGGACATTATCAGATGAATTCAAATTTTAAATAGATTTTAAAAACAATACACTTTGTTTTTCTCAACTTTTCGTTTTAGGGAGGATTCGATATGTGCGCTTAACGGGTCAAATACCCCCCACACTAAGATCCCCCTTTATTTGGCGGTATGTTGAGGTTCATTGTCCGTATTTTTCAACTTTAGTGTATGTAATTTATTGTATAATTTTCTCAAACCCATTTTCTGTAAAGTCATGATCGATTATAGGTATTTTGGAATGTGCACATTATGATGGAGGGTATATGGGAGAAATGTTTTGGTATGCATCGTTATGTGGTAGAAATGCCGAAACACCCACACATATATCGATTTTGTTTTAAATAAGAAGAGCAAAGGGTAATAACCCTCATAACCGACCGTATACCCTTCGATAATACTGCAATACCACTCGCCTGCAGCTAATGAATATTTCTAATTTTGTTTTTAATACTGTCATACGTTCCAATAATTTATTCATTGGCATTTCTGTTCGAAATATTTCTTCTGAAGTTTACTTGCTGTATTTTCAAACCGGCTGACAAAATTAATATATCTCCCTCCAACTAATAAAGGACAAAGAAATCAATTCCTTTACTACAGAACACACTTTTATCTTTTTCATATTTCCCTTTCCCACAATACATCCTTACACCCACAAGTGTCATATTGTCCCTGGCTGTTGACACAATGTCTTCTGCATCCTAAAGATATTTGTGTTCTCAAAACGCAGAAACCCCCAAAAATGGGAACATATGGCTTAAATTAGTATCAAAATTTAATTACTAATATCTCGTTTAGCCTACCAAAAAAACATCTCAATGGGTTCAATTTGCATTGACTTCGTTTTTTTCCTGGCCACCACCAACCATGCATCATCAGCAACAGCATCCTTTTTATTATTTTTTCTTAATATGTTAATGATGAGAAAATTGCCAAAAAATATTTGTTAACAACGACGCTGATGTTGTTGTTATTTGTCATCGTCGTCGTGATCATCACGACGTATCAAGTAACCCACATCCAATATGTATATACGTATGTATGTGTTTTGCCCTGCACATGCAGCTATTATCATTGTTATTGGTATTTAGTATTGAGTATGTCCGTATGTGGCCATCAACGACACATCATCTCATATACCACCTATAAAATGACCGAACGACGACCAGACATCAAGGCAGGTGTTGTAGGTGAATACAACAACACCAAAAAATATACACGAAATTAACAACAACAACATCAAAAACACACATTTGAATAGATTGAAATATTGAACGGACCCAAGAAAAATGTTCACACGCTTCTCGAAAATCCTACAATTCAACACTTGTGTATCTCAGATTTATTTTAAAAAATCAAAGCAACTAAACGTCGAAGCAATCTGCTGTTTAAAAGCAGAACAACAATGTTGCACATTTTCGGTAGGATTATTCGAGAACAAGTTAAAATGAAATCTTGTCGAGGACTACGAAGTTAGTTGGACCAACTTGCGCTAATTGAAATTAGTTTTAAATAATTCACTTGAAATGTAATATGATAAGTTTTATGGTTCAGATGTCAACGTACTTTCAAAACAATAGATTCATGTTGGCCATTATTGTTTACATTAATAAAAAAACTAAAGTCCTGAAATTGTGCGCATAAAATAATATTGTGTACAAAATATAATATTTTTGATATGTTTGTCGCCCAAACTGTCTTTAATTTTATATTTTGGAATATTCTTCGGATATATTCTGTGCCAGTTTTGATATGAATGATTGGTATTGAATATGGGATACATCGGGCTACATTATAGCCCCATTCCGTATTTTTGGAGGATTATCGAAGTCTTTACACCTTCAACCATAAGGTACATTACATTTGTCAATCCCTTTGCAACACACCGGGCCCCCCGGGCCGCCCCCCTGCTTACGTCCATGTATCGTCATCATAAATGCAAACGGACGTAACTGCAGAAAAATTCGGAATTAACTTTTTGTTTGATTAAATGTAGACATCTAACGTCAAAAACAGCGATCTTATTAAAGAAATTCAAACGGACATAACTAAAATAATATGTTTTTATTAATTCAAACAGACGTAGCTACACTCCGGTAAAAAATTAAAGCTCGCAATATTTAAGATAGAAATTCTGAACTTATAATAATGTTACTTCTGGGATGTTTGATATTGAAAATGAGATATATCGACCAATTTTTTATGGCAGCCCCATATTTCGGAACTCCAAATATAAAGTTTTTCTTAATTTTTTCAACTAATCAGCTATAGTTAGGTATTTTTGTATCCCACTGGGTGGAAAAGTACTACGTGCAAAGTTCTATCGCTATCGGAGAAATATTTAATGTATATAGTGCAACATTTACATAAAATCGGTCGAAACTGTATATGGGAGGTATATCGAAATCTAAATCTGAACCGATTTTCACGAAACTTAACACACATCACCCTAGACTCAATTCAGTACGCTATGCAAACTTTCGTGCAAATCGAAAGAAATAAAGGGGCTTTAATGCACCATTTACACAAAATCGGACGAAAATCTGTGTGGGAGCTATGTCTAAATCTGAACTGATTTCAATAAAACTTAATACACTTCACTCCTGACTCAATTTGGTACGCTGTTCAAATTTTAGTCTCAATCGGATAATTATTAATCACTTTGTTGTAGTACAATTGTGTTGTAGTTACGTCCTTTTGTTTCAGAAAATAGCAAGTAAAAATGACGTAACTGACATAAAACTTTAAAAAAATTAAATATTTTTCAAAAAATGAAGCACATTCGGCTCTATAGTGCGGTTAAACTTTAAAAAAATTTCCAGCCAAGCTCCATTTTTATAGATTTTATAACATTGTTTAATTCTGTAAAATTAGTAAAAGTGTAGTTACGTCCGTTTGCATTTATGAACGTTTTTGTATCGGTATTCACTAATATTCGGTATTATTGGCACGTTGTTTTTGTGTGTTTTCTCCTGACAGCAGTTTACCATTTTTCAACCAATTAGGCATTCCGCATTTTTTTAACTGCCCCAATATAAAGTCGTATTGACTTCAATATGGGATTTTGAGTTCTTGGAGGGGGAAAATGTCTCTCGTGAACCCCTTATAAATATTCCGCCACATTTCCCCAATTGGAATGGCTTTAATTGATGTAGAAAAAATATGTATATCCATGTTTCGACATACATATATCCCAAAAATTCCTCAAAATCATTTCTCTATTTTTAGAATTTTTCGCTATTTTTAGGATTTTTACCGCTTTTTCCAAACAAGCTTTTTTTTGCAAAACTATATATAGATGTATTGCTTGACATAGCCCCATATAATATTCTCCTAGCGTTTTAAGCATAGGCAGATATAGTATTGTTGGCGGGTTACTTGCAATAAAAAAATATGGCGGGGAGATAATTTAGGGTAAATATTTCAGGTAGTGCTTCATATAGCTTACTTATATTTTATAGTTTTATTTATAACTTTTAATTTATTAAACATTTATTAGTGTTCCTAGCTATGGTAAAAGTGGAAAAGAAGGAAAAGGAGATCAAAAATTGTGACCAAAAACTATCGTTCCAGAAAAAAAGGAAGAAAAAGATGCGTAAGGACTCGAGATTTTAAGAGGACATGTTGTACATAAATATTACTCAATTGACTGACGAAATGTCAACTCAACAAGTAAAAATACCCTGTGCATACCCTCAGCCTATGATTTGCGGAGGTCTATGGAATAGAACACAATTTTTGTTATTTGCTTCATATACAATATATGTTTTTCAAAGAGTTGGCCTTCTAGGAGGAGTGGACCAATAAGTTTCATCTTTCAACATTATACAGTCATGGTTACAATATTACGTTCTGCAAAGTTTAGTTCAAATCGCATAGTATTATAAAATTAATGTTCTGCAAAATTTTGACAATTTTGTGTAGGAGTTACCAGAAGGAGTGGTCCGGTGGGTTCCATCTCTCAACTTGAATTAAGTTTGAAAGAAATATTAAAATGTGCATATATGGCATCAGACCGGACATTTCACACCATTGTTAACACCATTGTCAAAATTTAAAATTTTTGACCCATTGTACACACACCAGAAGAATTGGAATAATGGGCCTATATCTTTGGATTCGATAACACACATAAAAATATTGCGATAAATTTGGATGAATTATGGATATTCCATTCGTTTCATATAAGATTCATAAAGTTTCAGAATTTTGACCCTTTGTGGGGAAAGTACTAGAAGGAGTGGACAAATAAGTCCCATCTCCCGACAATATACGGGTTTACTATTTTGTGGGTAAGGTATCAGAAGGAATGGACCGATTTCCCCCATATTACTTTTTAGTATATACATAGAATTACTTTTTGAGTCGATTTATGCATGTCCCTCCATCCATGTATTATTTTAAACAAGTTACATGTCACCTTTATGATCGCAACGGGATGAAATTTGGAAAATTCCATCCAATGGGCATGAAACTTTATTTGGTACATAGACGAGTCCTATTGATATTGGTCAAAATCGGTTCGGATTTATTTTTCTTTGTTTATTTACACCTAATTTTGCATTACGCATTGAATAGATTCTAAAATGATGTATCCTGTTCGTGCCCAGTCGTTTTTTTTTAAATTTCTTAAAAAATGTTCAAAAACACTTCAGTCAACAAATATTATGACACACACAAACATGTTTCAATAGTTATCGATAAATGTCGACAGCGACATAGGGAATACCAATTTGCAAAAAACGACTTTCTACGTCGTCGTTTTGTGTCGACGACGACATACGGTAATAAAATTAATTTTCAGCAAAATGTTGGTTATTTTGTGCTAGAAGTAGTGGACCTATATTCCCTATCTTCGAACTAAAACTAAGTTTGGAAGAAATATTAAGATGTGCAAAGTTTGGATGAAATCGATTATTCCCTTCGATAATTATCGTGTGCACCAGCGGGACGGACGAACATTTGTAAATCGACTCCAAATAGTCTGAAACGCATATGGTTCAAAGAAACATGGGATCTAATACAAATATTTCGAAAAGGCACATTTTTGCCGTATCAATGTGTATATTATTATAGCCACTAACGGTTCGTACCCCATGTTAAAATATTAAAACTTCAGTTTTAAATCTCCATAACTCCCAACAAATTGGCCCATGTTTCAACGACACTTATTTGATAGATAATTTTGTTCTATTTAACCCTTTGTGGCCCAATGTTGCCCAGAGACAACAAAATGTTTTAGCGCTTATATTAAATATACTGCTAGTAGATATATATTCTTTGGATTTCATATGTCAAGACCTGATTATGGACGACACATATCTAAAAAATTCAAATTTTTGGTAAAGTTATGAGCTTTTTAATAAAGAGAAGAGCGCAAAAATGTGTACAGTACTAATTTGTGTATACAGTCCAAATTATTTAAATCGCATCGTATTCGAAATATACGAATTCTGCCGTCAGAATTATTATTGTTTCTTGTAAAACAGAATATAGAGAATAATTTAAAATGATTTTTTCGTCGATTTTGCATTTGGTTTTCTTGATATTGGGCTTTTAATTTTCAGAAAGAATGTACTGTATCTCCCGAATGCAAGGATGTAGCGATGCCAAATTTTGTCCATATCTTATCTAGGATAGTTGCATTAAATCTGTGAACAGAAAATTGATATATGATTACGGGAAAAAATTCGGGGCTCAAAGGGTTAAAAATGTGTAAAATTTCTTATTTTGATTTTTTTTTAGTTTTAATAAAAAATAAAAAGAATTTAGATACATAAAAATAAATGTTTATATTTTTGACCATAAAAGGATCGTACCACATTATTAAACTTAATTTAGCAGTGAATGACATTACATTTTCCATTAATTAATGAATTTTTCTAATATTTATCGAATTTATAAATATATTGCACTTAAGCCATCGATTTATTGGAAGTGCCTTTAAAAAAATAATTCAGAACACTTAGGTTTTTTAAGTCTACATTTAAAACCACAAAATGGATAACCCTGTATGATTTTTCTGTATTATTAAGACCGGTCTTATAGTTTAGTAATTTTGAATACAATAATTCTATGCTTTACGTCACGAAACCATTTATATTAGCTAAAAATATTCATTTTTTAATTAAATTTATTGTCGTTCAATTATAATTTTGAGTTCTAACAATTAAAAAAAATAAATTTACGTTACGTGCTCTTTAAATAAACAACATGAATGTTTAATATTGTTTAAAATATTATTTATTTCAAATTATTTCTTAACAATTAACTAAGTGATAATTTATTTTATCGCTACCTTATCGTACATAATAGCTATAGTTTTTATCTCAAGCCCAATTGCCTACACACAGGTTATTATATAGTCAAACAAAAAAGCACATCAACTAAAATATGAGGCTATAAATAAATATAACCACACCATACAACCAGACAATCCACATGTGTTCTATTAAAAGAATTTTTATTTTCTCAGTGGTTATTTTTTATTCTATTATTAGTGTATGTGTGTGTATCTACAGTTTTGTGTCATTTGGAAAATGTGGGTAGCGTGGCCGAGCGGTCTAAGGCGCTGGTTTAAGGCACCAGTCTCTTCGGAGGCGTGGGTTCGAATCCCACCGCTGCCAAGATGATTTTTTTTATTAATTTTTTTCATTTTTTTTTTTGGTTAGGCCTGTTTTTATTCCCATAGCAACTTGTATTCATATATCACTGCTGTTTTTTTTTCCTTTCCTTGGCTACCTTTACGTGTCAATTGCACTGATCATTATCAAAGTTTATTTCGCAAATAAACATGATTTCTACACTGCAACGGCTATATAATTTGCCCGGACACTTTGCTTATCAATTAATGACCCATGATTAGCCTCCAAATTTGCCAATATCTCATTCGTGTGAGTTTGGCATCCATCTGTGCATTGTTTTTGTTGTTGTCGTCGTCGTTGATTTCTTCATAAAATTGTTTTCATCTCTGGATTTGATGGTGGCAGTGGTTGTTGGAATGCATCTCGGCTGGCCTTTGTTTTTTTCTCATTGGTTGTTCATCTATCGTCGTAATATTGTGGGGATTTGTAGCTTTCGGACAGTGGTTAGGAATTTTATTGGCAAAAAGGCCCAAAATGAAGATCCATTTAATGGAAAATGGTGAACTGGACAAAAGCTCTCAACGATTTATATATAATGGGAAGGGATACCCATTAACACGAAGTTATTTTCCGATTCGGGTCATATGGTAATATTTCTATCAAATGTCAATAATAATCAATAATGGATTTTATCATTAACTCCTTTGTTTAACTTTTGTCCGATTTTTGGAAAATATTATGTGTGTATATAGTCTGAAGTGCGTCAGAGATCACCAATTATATTTAAATATTTCATATTTCTTTGTTTTCTATTAATTTAACCCGAGACTGGAGCATCACTTCTCACAAAACTAACATCTTCTATCTGCCACTCCACCACTGTATTCCAGAAGTTGTTTTTAGCCATTGAACCCCAACTATTGAATTAATGCCGTTGCCGATCTTCAGTTGGGGCAGGCTTCGGTCGCTGAACAGACGACCAACAAACCATCCAACCAACAACAGCAGTCAACAAAAATATAATGAGAAAAAAACCTGGTTACGAAAGCCTAAAGAAAAAACTTCCGCATTCATTTAAGATCATTTCTGTCGTGTCTGTATTGCTGCAGCTACTTTACTATTTGCTACTACAGCAACATTTTGTTGTTATTGCTTCTACAAACGTTTGAATATTGTTAGTTGTAGCAAGTAGCAGTCGATGTTACTTACCAACAGCTTACCAATTTGGCAGTAGCACTATTGGTTGCTTCGTTTTTTTTTTCATTTAGATAAAACTTCCCATAACTGCCTCAAATATGAATGAGATATGTTTTTATATATAAATAGTGTGTTTGTTTTACCATTATATTTTATAAATTTCAGGGATAATGTCGTCATTAGGATATACTTACACTTATATGTGGTTAGAAAAATTAATATATCTGGTTGTTCAGTATACATAATGATATTGATATTGAAATAATTCGCGTATTAATTATTTTTCGCATTAGAATGTGATACAAAATATGTACTTTTTCCCTACCTCACCATTTTTTCAATACCAAATATATTCTCGGAATTTATTGTCTGATAAGTTGTATGTGATACCCTGACAAGACCATCTATCAATTCAACAAATGGAGATGAATGGCTGAAATTAAGGGGACCCCCCCCCCATTCTCGGGGTCAAAATTTTTTTTGATTTAATTCGAATCTACACTAATTCAAGAATGCCCCTACAAAATTTCAAGTGAAAATCTCAAGAACTCTTGAAGATATAGCCGATTTATTGTGTCAGCATCAAGTGACGGCTAAAGGGCTTCTCAAACTTTAAACGCGTTTTTCTCTTTTGTGAATGGCGGGCACGATAACTCAAAAACTAATAACCCAATCGATTCCAAATTTTGACACGTTTCTCTGTGAGTGTATCGCTATCGTATGAACTAGGATAAAGCCAATCGGTGAAGATCTTCCTTATTTTTTACCTTGGTTTTTGGTCAAAAATCGGCGATTTTTCAAAAATATTTTTTCAAAGGTCCGCTTTTTCAAAAATATTTTTTCAAAGGTCCGCCATTTTGTTAATTTTAGAGCGAAGTCAATAATCCTAGTTCATACGAGAGCCAGACATGTACTCTTTCTAATACCGTTGGAATTTTCGGATTCCGATGTTCCAGTGAGGAATTATCATGCCCGCCATCAAAAATAAGGACTTTTCTTTAATCACCAAAAACAACAACAAGACAACAACAAAAATTTTTTGTAAATTATTTTTCTTCCTCTTTAAATCTTCAAATATATATGTGCAAAGTTACAAACCTTAACAAGCATTGGTATTCATTTACCAGCCCATTTAAAATCTTAAAAATAAAAAATTGAGAATGGGGGGGGTTCCCTTAAGCTTTCTTGAAATAGCTTCCGTAGACTATCAAATGAGTGACAACAAGATACTTGTAATTTTGACTTCTTGGTGTAGACATAGGAAAGGGACGACTCTAGAATAATAACTGTTTGTCTGTGCAAACCTAGTATTGAAAACAGAATATTTTGTGTAAATTTTACTCTCCGCCATAAGGTGGTGGGTATATTTGCCATTCCGTTCGCAAGAAGAAGATTCGTCGGAGATCCCACAAAGTATAGATTATTGATCAGTATAAAATTCTATGTCGAATTAGCCATGTCCGCACATCTGTCTGCATATTGAAATAATGTTAGAGGTCGCTATATTAAAAATAGAGTATTTCAATTTCGCACTGACATTTTCTATTACTTCTAGGATGTTTGGTATTTCAAATGGGATATATCGATCCATATTAAGGTTCCACCCACTATCTGGAATTTTGAGGATTTAAGCCGCATTTCTATATGAAAATGCAGTAATGTGGTATTTCAGGGTTTTGGAGGCTGACATACATCTACACAGACAATTATCAATACAAGTCCATAGTTTGGAATAGGCCCCATATGCAAGCCTTCTCAAATTTTTTGGTTTTTAAGGGGTTTGCGACATTTTCCAACCGATATTATTCTAATATAAAAGTCAACCAGTTTTCAGTATCTTAAGGATTTTAGTCTAATTTCAGCTGTCGGCTACGATCATCTACGAGTTGACGGATAAGTTCCATCATTCAACATTATACAGGCTTAGAGAAGTTGTCGAATATATCATATCTTCGAATTCGGATATAGGTGTGCTATATGAAATATTACGATGTTCAATGGATTAAATCGGATGACCATTCGCTTCATATGAAATTTGCAAGGTTTTAAAATGTTGACCCTTTTGGGAATGGAAGGTACCAGAAGGAGTGCAATGTTCAAAGTTTGGATGAAATTGGATGTTGCAAATGAAATTAAAAAATCAAAATATTAATTTTCCGCACAATCGGATCTTCCGTTCGCGTCCCATTAAATTAAATCATTTTCAAATGTTGACTTTTTGGGGGAGGTACTAAAAGGAGTGAATCGAAAAACCCCATATTCAAACTTTATACAGCCATTGAAATTTATCCGATTGGATTTATCCTAGTTCATACGATAGCTATACACTCACTGAGTAACGTCCCAAAATTTGAATCGATTGGGTTATTAGTTTTTGAGTTATCGTGCCCGCCATATTGATTCGAGAAAAATGCGTTTAAAGTTTGAGAGTCACTCTTGCCGTCACTTGATGCTGACACAATAAATCGACTATATCTTGAAGATTTCTTGAGATTTTCACTTGAAATTTTGTAGGGACATTCTCGAATCAGTGTAGATTCGAAAAACTAAATAAAAATTTTTGAACCCGAGAATCGGGGGTCCCCTTAAATTAAATGTATAAGTTTATAGAATATTGTAAAGATAATTTGTTATGCAAAGTTTGGTTCAAATCGGACATTCCATTATCCTGATATTGCATTATATTTATAAATACTGAACATTTTAACCATTTGTGGGGGAGGTGAAAGAAAACCCTAGGACAAATTCGCGTGATGATAACACAACTCCCGAAGAAAAAGCTTAATTATTTGTTAGTGACTACTGCAGGTTTTTTTAGAGATGACATGGGTCCGTCTATATATTATATTTTATATACAAAGTTTTCTTGTTCACTCATTGACTTTTACTAAAATTTGATGGAGAATATTTTTGTCTTTGGTACCGTGGCTCTAAAATATGATCGGTTTTAACACTAAAATTAGTTTTAATACTTTTAAGGCTGATTTCTAGTTTTGGTATATTCTGTGACTTATAGTAGCATTTTATACCGAACATTTTTGTAGAATTTTTTAACCAGATATAAAACCATTTCATATGTGGAAAAGGGACCGAAAATACCTCTTCAGTCGAGTCAATTTAGAGTTACTATATAAGACAAAAATATTCCTCACATTAATATCAGTAAAACTGCCAATGATTGTCATACACCTAGAGTGCAAGGATTTCGAGAAATCATTTAAATCCCTTTAAATGGGGGTATATTGACCGCCACCTTTTTAGGTTAACTCCCGAACAATCCATTGGAATTTCCCGGTATTAATTGTTTGTGTTGCTCAGCGTTATAAAGAATTGCGGAATTTGCAAAATTACCATAAATATAACTTTATATCGAACACATTAATAACATTTATTGGCGAAACATATATACGGAACCCTAAATTTTTGAACCGGATTTTCAGATAATTAACCAAGTTTATAACAACCGTTTCTACTTATGTAGGGTAAGTGCACCAATAGTCGGCATTTTAAGGATTTGTTTGTTTAATTAAATTTTATTAAGTAAATTGATAATTATGTAAAATAGTGCTGTTTTGCTAATAGTCGTCACTTTTTTCTTAAGAAATATGAATTATCGCTTGTGTTGAAAACCCTCATTGACAAAATGCAAAACTTTTGCTGAATAAATGGTTGCAATATTATTGAAGATTATTCAAGGTTATTTGAAGTTATATACAACAGATGCCGACTATTGGTATATGCAGGTATTAGGAGCGTTTACCCGTTTGAAATTTAAAATCATGGAATACATCCCTGCCTAAGGTTTAAATAACTGTACCTACAGCTCTGCCTAGAGAAACAAATCGAAATATTATGGGCAAGCGGACATACATTTCGGGATCTATTTCGATCTTAGCGAAATCGCTCATTTACTGCACGATCGGCATAAATAAAAAATCGTGATTTTGGAGTTAATAATGCAGAATTGGTCGCTATATACGACTTCATATTGTATAAAAAATTCTAATGAATATATCTTTAAATAGAAAACTTAAAACGCATTTTCTGTAAAATATATTTTTTCATTTATGACGGTCTTGCAGCAAATGAGCGATATAAGTGATCAGTACACATAAAAACTTTAGGGCCAGAACAAAAATTTAAAATCCTAACATAATTACTGCATAACTTATAACAACATATTTTTTTCAAATGTTCGCTCGATCCATCAATACATAAAATGTCGTTCCATTTCATGCAATTGAACAACAATATCGCATAAACCGTTATTAGGTCAAACATAAAGGAATGTCCACTATTTACATGTAAACCCAGTTAGAAAGAAATCGTTTGCAGAGTATAATGCTTCCATCACAATGTTTGTACGTGAATGAGTCCATGGCAGATGTACTTTTTTTTGCGCCAAACGTTCATTCTTTCCTTTTGTTGGCTGTCAAAGTCACTGCATAATTATATGGCCGGCCGTATTCAAGACGTCGTCTGTCCAACAACAAGTCAATACAACAATTTATAGAAGAAGAATATATACTATAATTGTGCCACCAGTAGCAACAACAACAACTACAACAAATTTACATTTAGAAATGCAGTAAACCCGCATTGAAATATATCGGTGTATGCAAAAAAAGAACAACATTGCTGCTGTACCCATTCTTCATTCATTCATGCAGTCGTGCGTTCGTTCGTCGGTTCGTTCGTACCACCCTAGTTGTGGGAGCTATACTCTTCCCGCATACTTAGTATTTACTTAACCACAGGAGAAAATGAAAAAACCTATACCTAACAACCAGAACAAGACTGACAATGTGTAAACTTGCGTCGGGAACCCATACTTAAACCAAACAATTCGATTTGACTTAACTTTACTGACCAGTAAGTGCATAATTTATAGCACCATGTAGACCCATCTATGAGCATTTCTCTTAGCCTGCATTGTTGTTGTTGCTGTTCTTGCTCTAGTGGAAAGTTAAGAAGGAAAAAGGTAAAAAACAAAGATCATAAAAAATAGAAACAGTTTTGCCAATAGCTAGCTGCCAGAACCCATTGCATTTGTGGCTAGCTCGGTCACCTGAACCGTTAGTTTTTAGTTTAACTGCACACACAAAAAAGTCGGTCAAGAGTGTCTCATTCCTGTTGCCATTGCATCATCATCATATGCCGTTCTTTGATACGGGGTATATTTTCAGTTAAATGCCGGTTATTACTAAATGTTCAAGTTGTTGTTCTTCTTCGTCTTGCTGACAAGACTACTGCAGTTGTTTGGACGAATATCACAATTATCTATCTGAATCATTGAGAGTATATGAACTTTTTTGAGGTCAATATCAGTTACATTTGTCTGCCAGGAGCTTTTTTATCCTCTAAGAAGACGAAATTCAAAAGTAGAGACACCTATTTTGGAAAATTCCTTTATTATCCCCAAAATGTAGGAACTTTATGTGGACCTATGTATATTGAAATTTGTAGCCAATTCATTCATTCTTTATATGGAGGCTATGTCAAAATATGGTACAATAATGATATCTTCAGCACAGATGTTGTTTACTCACCAGCAGTGTTGCCAATTTAGCACTTTTAGTGCTAAATTTAGCACATTTTAAACTCGTTTAGCATCGAAAAATGTAATCTATAATTTTTAAAATCATTCATTTTTTAAAGTAATTCATTTGGTTTCATTAAAAAAAAAATCATTTTTTCGATTTCACAATGACGCATTGAAATTTAACTATGTTTCCCGGTGTTAGTTTCATTTCCCATGTTATAAACCAGTAAGGAAAGTAGTAGGGCCGACATTATGATACCCTTCACCACTTTGGGAAACCACTATCGAAACCGATTACATCAAAACTTGCCACTGGTTATGTTATACTAATTTCAGTATGTTTTGTGCATATCGGCCACATTTTGAGTTCTTGGTGCATCATGTACTTAAAATCGGGAGAACATATATATAGGAAGGAGCTCTATCCAAATCTGAACCGATTTCAAAACTTTCCACACGCTAGGTTATATAAACTTCAGTACGTTTGGCAAAATGTTGTGTAAATCGGCCTACCTACCTTGGGTCTTTGGTGAACCAATTAATTAAAATCGGACGAAACTATATATGGGAGCTATATCTAAAAATGAACCGATTCTTACAATACTTAGCACACGGTACGTTATACTAAGTTTAGTACGTTGTGCAAAATGTTGTAGCAAACGGCGTATCTTTGGGCCTTTGGTGCACCTTTTACTTAAAATCTGACGAAACTATATATAGCAGCTATATCTAACTCTAACTCGATTTCAACTAAAACTTGCCACACGTTATGTTATAGTAACTTCAGTACGTAGTGCAAAATTTTGTGCCGATTGGACCCACCTTGCAGAAGCATTTATATTCAATTTCTAGGTTATACTAACTTCAGTACGTTGTGCAAAATTTGTGTCAATTTTGTGTAAAATCGGACGAAAATGTATATGTAGACGCTATATCAAAATCTAAACCGATTTCAATGAGACTTGCCAGAGATTAACTTATATTAACTACAATTCATTGCACAAAATCGGACAAACCTTGGGTCTTTAATGCACAATTTACATAAAATCGGAAGAACAAATATATAGGAGCTATATCTAAATCTGAACCGATTTTCACGAAACTTAACACACATCATTCGTGCAAATCGAAAGATATATATCGACTTTGTTGCACCATTTACATTATATCGGAGGAAAATATATATGAGAGCTATATCTAAATCTGAACCGATTTTCAGAAAACGTAACACACATCATTCTAGACCTAATTCATTACGCTGTGCTAAATGTCGTGCAAATCGAAAGATATATAGGGACTTTGGTGCACCATTTACTTTAAATCGTACGAAAATATATATGGGAGCTATATCTAAATCTGAACCGATTTTCATGAAACTTAACACACATCATTCTAGACCTTATTCTTAACGTTGTGCCAAATTTCGTGCAAATCAAGAGATTTATAGGGACTTTGGTGCACCATATAGCTTAAAACGGACAAAAATATATATGGGAGCTATATCTAAATCTGAACCGATTTTTCCCAATTTCAATAGGGTTCGTCCTTGGGCCAAATAAATGACCTGTACTTTGTTTACAATTTAACATGGACAGACAGACGGACGGACGGGATAAATCGATTTAGAAAGTGATATTCTCAAAAGGAACCCTGTGTCTATCTCGTTTCCTTTTGCCTGTAACAAACATATGCACAAAGACATAATACCCTGTACCACAGTGTGGTAAAGGGTATAAAAATCTATTCTCTGATACTCCGGGAAAAATAATATTTAAAATTATACCCCTTGAAGAATTAGTACTAAAAAATCGAGACTTCCTGATATACCCCTTGAAAAATAGTAGTTTTATTTTATTACATTTTCTTATACACCCTGAAAATAGTATTGAACAAATTATAACTAACTAATACTCTTCGAAAAATGTTATTTAACAAATCTACGCTCTCAAAAAAAAAATAGTTAAAAAATCTATCTCTTGATTATTATCTCTGAAAAATATTTAAAAAAATTACGCTCTGATATGTTTCGAAAGTATTAATTAAAATTATTATTATTATTATTTATAATAAATTTTAAAAAGTACGCTCTTATTAATAATATCCTTGAAATTTTATTCATCTATTAATTTTAACATTAATTTTATCATTAAAAATATTTTAATAATCTGTTATAATTTTTTTACTTTCATTACAGATTGATGCTACGATTTGACTCCAACTTCGAATTAGGACAAATAGAAAATTACATACTAATAAATAAAATGTTTGATTTTAATTTGTATATTTTTATATTAAAAACGAAAATATAAAATAAAATAATAACAAGTAAAAAATGTATTTTATTTATAGCGGGGGCATCGTTTAAATCAAACAAAAATATTGTCTACGTTGTTTACATTTTACAAAAAAATAATCGATATTTCAAATAACTTTTAACTTTCACATAACCCTATTTTTTTCTTATATAACATAAGTTTTTATATATTTTCTCAATATGGAATAAAACTTAAGAATTCCCTCGAACCATTCGTGAAAAAATTATGAAAATCGGTTAAGTAGTCGCTGAGTTATTTGCATTTGAATTGAATGCTGTTCCCAAATATACCTACCGGTCGGTGCTGGTCGCCTATTACCTGAAAACGAAAAACCTCACAAAAATTGATGTTTTAAAAAGGGACATTTTCATTCATGATGGTTGGGCAAAGAAAAAAATATTTCCATTTTTATAAAACCGATTTTTGTGTGTATTTTCATTTTGAGGGAATAGGCGCCCAGAACAGAACAGTAAGTATATGTCGGTTGAATGACATGATTGAAAATCGCACTGCCAAGGCTGAAAAATGCCGGTCGTTATAGTATAATAAATTCTAAAGCATACTTTCAGGCGCTTCTTTTATTCTCTATCCCCAAACTATATGCTACATTTTTTAAATAAAACACATTTTGTGGTTATAGTGATGTTTGTTTTATTTATTTTAAAACAGTAATACTTAAAAAATACAAAAAAAAGGATAGCAAAAAAAAAAGAAAACAATACAATTTACCAAAATTGTAGTAAAAAACACATTATTTCATTCAAATCCCATAAAAGATCAAGTTTAAGATAAATGGGCCTTTGCCAATGCAATAATAGGAGCAGCTGTTGGCATCTTTGGATGTTCACCAGCACTGCCGGCAATATCCAAATGGGTATATTTCAATGGTTTCTCAGCATCCAAACCATGCTTATCCAATCCAGTCGTCTGCATAAGGAAGGCAGCTGGTACTTGATGACCACGTGGCGTACGAGTCGATGGTATATTGTTGCACTGCAATATATCTTCACCAATAACTTTGCCGTTATTAAAATCGAAATCATCTTGACGTATAACTGAAACTTCAAATGGTTCACCGAATGAGGTGCCAATATCTTGCAATTTACGTGCATGATCGGCGGCACGGGCAACACTGTTATCCATAATGATGGAATAACCCTCACCAGCCGAAACAAAAGCATGGCCGGTCAATGTAGCAATTGTGAAGAGATGTGGATCAGGCAAATTTTCCGAAACAGCAATTTCCTTCATACGACACAAGGCATCAGCCATACACATACGTCCTTCGGCATCAGTGTTACCGACGCGTACGCGTACACCAGCTCTGGATGTGATAACCTCATCGGAAACATAGCATTCTTCACCGACAGAATTGCGGACCATACACAGGGCAGCAATGACATGGACATCAGCTGGTTTTTGTTCCTTGACAATCTGAAAAAACACACAAAAAATTGATGATTTCTATAGTAATTTGTTGGATTAAAATTTATCTACTAACCTGCATGAAACCAGCAACAGCTGCTGCACCACACTTATCACGTGACATACCAGCCATAATGCCACCAGCTTTGATGTCAGCACCGCCAGTATCATAAGTAACACCCTTACCGACCAACATCAAGGTCTTCTTGGCAGGTTGTGGTGGCAAATATTCAAGGAAGATAATACGTCCCTGATGACGTTTCACCGAGTTGGCAGCACGATTAACGGCAGCAAATAGCGGATATTCCTTGGTAATTGTATCGACATCACTAATAACCGTTACCTTGAGACCATCGAATAATTTTGTTACATATTCTTCAACACGTGGTGGAGCCATACGTTCGGGATCGCCAACACCTAATGGAAAGTAAAAAATTGGATAATTAAATGTTTAATAGTAGAAATAGAAATGAAGGTAAATTAAAATATTCAATAAAATTTATATTAGTTTGTATATCGAGTTCCTGGTATATAGATTGCACTCTTGAGGAAATCTATCCTACAATAAATTTAAAGTTTTTCTTATGTTAGCATTTGTTAAGACGACGACTCTCTGTAGTCCTTGAATGATTTAAAAAATGTCGATCTCTGATACTCTTAAAAATGTGATTTTAAAACTCGAAGTTCTCTGGTACTCCTTGAAAAATAAGATTTAAAAAATGTAGGCTCTCTGGTACTCCTTAAAAATGTGATTTAAAACTCGAAGCTCTCTGGTACTCCTTGAAAAATATGATTTAAAAAAAGTAGGCTCTCTGGTACTCCTTAAAAATGTAATTTAAAACTCGAAGCTCTCTGGTACTCTTTGAAAAATGTGATTTAAAAAATGAAATGAAAAATGTGATTTAAAATATCTAAGACCGCTAATACTCTTTGAAAAATATTAGTTAAGTCTAGCTCTCTGGTACTCTTTGAAAAATATTTGCTAAATCTACAACTCCTACACTCCCTGATACTCATTGAAAATATTATTTTAAAAATCTACCCTCTATAATACTCATAGAAAAATAGGAATAAAAGTCTAAGGAGTATAATCCTTAAAATATATGATTTGAAAAATCTACGCTCTCCTCCTTGAAAAATAGTAATTAAAAAATCTACGCTATCTGATACTCCTTGAAAAATACGATTTAAAAAATAAAAGCTCTCTCATACGCCGATAATTTTAGCTGTCAGGCCCATAATATGGGGGTCTTCACAAAATGTATACAAATGTGTTTGGAAAATGCGACTATGGAAATGCCTAAAATGGCGAGAGTCCTTTGTATGAGGGGTATGTAAAAACATCAAGAAATAACAGTCACTTTAGTTGGAAAAATGCGCCTGCCATGCGCTGGTCCCATATATGGGGGACCTATGGACCTACATCGAATATTTTCTGCAAGGATATTTTTTCAATTTACAGCCACTTTGATTAAAAAATGTGAGTGAAACCTTCAAAACGCCGTAAATGAGGCAGTTATATGAGTCTATGTCAAAATATTAACTTATATTGTAAAGTGTTAGCGAAGGAGGTTTTATACCCTAAAGAGTCAGGAATGAGGAATAGTAGTCACTTCGTTTGAAAAATAAGGCAAAATAGTTGAAATCTAGGAGCAAAATTTCAAAACTAAATATCAACAGACAGCAAAAATGGTTAAACTGACATACATTTTTTGCTCTAATCAAGAATATAAAAATATTTTATATATGACGAATATTTCGAGGTGTTTGCAAATGGTATGCCAAATTTAATTATTTACCAGAATGACAAAAATAATATAATGGAGAGTATAATAAGTGAACGTTAAAATTCTTACTGGATCTGGAAGAGGGGGCATTTAAGAATGGTTCAATATAAGAAATTTCGTAACTTTAAATTGGTCTTGGTTCTCGCTGTTCCTGTCGATATTCTTCTAAACACAATAATCAATCCACAATGTGTAAAATATTTTATAACCTAAATTATATAGCATACTTTTAGGATCTAGTTTTGAGAAGAGTTGCTTTTAACCTGTTCTCAGTTTGTAAATATTACACCCTATAACATAATACTTACCAATATCACGAGCTACATATCGGCCAGATTCCAAAACCAAGGCTTCCTTAACAATTTCTTCTGCTTTGGGGCTTGAAATCAAAACAGATAAATTTTCAATGCGTTTACTTTTGTCTGGTACATCTTCACGTAATTGAATGGGCTGGAAGAATAAAAAAGGATGTTATAAAAAAATGCATTTAACAACAATCAATCTACAACTTACCACATAAAGTTCTTCCAAAGCACCCAAAACGGTACATAATTCAACATTTCTAAACTTTTTACTTTCGGGTATCAGCAGCAAGGGAGATTTGAAACCAGCCTTTATGGCTCTCTGCAGTGATTTTGCAGCAGCCTGTTGATAGGTACGCACATCATGATAATCGCTCAATTCTGGTACAGGTGAATAGACCACTGGTAAATTTAATTTTTGCGATTTAAAGCATGAAACCACACTGTCGAATGCCTTATCGAATGAACGGAATTCATTGAATTGTTCAACCAATTCCGTGGGAATTTGACGGTCAATGATGCAGAGAACATCACAGCCAGATTTTTGTATCATCTTAGCCACTTGGACTGTGCATGGTATTAATCTGTGAAAGGATGAAGTGGAGGAAATTAGTTTATTAAAAATAATGTATATATATAGCAATTTAAGAATATTGGCGGGATTAATGTTACTTGGTTATCTTCCATTTCACTTATCACATGTTCTAGTTCTAAGTATTTTACACTTTTCTTTTTTTGCCTATTAAACAACATAAACAACAAAAGCCGGCGTTTTAGACTTTAGATAAGCTATCAGCAGTTGACAATTTATAATATTATACACGATTGTCATAGATTAGAGTTATCAGATCTTAAAATAAAAATATACCTATATGTATATTGTATATAATAAACAGAAAAAATAACCAAAAACCAACAGATTTCACTGCAGAACCATATAAAAGCGAATTGCAATACTAAAAATAAAATGCAATGCAATTGTGGCGTTATCTTGTTTTGATTTTTATATCCAATGCAATAAATATTGTAGTTCGGAGTATTTCATTTTTCAATTAAACGAAAACATATTTCCAACAAATGAAAGTTGAACGACCAACAACTGATAGCAGTAAAGAATTATTTTAGTACAAACAAACATTATTGATAACAACTAAAATACGCCTCAATATCAATTGGAAATTTTGAACAAATGAGCGGATTCATGAATTGTTTGAATTAGTTAAAACTATTATTTATGAACTATTACAAATAAAATAGAAATAATAAAAAAAAATTTAACTACATTAATTTACAATGTTGTATCAAAGCAAAACAAAGCTGTAAATATGTTTTATATTGTATGTAATGTCATAAATTTCTGTTGGTTATCTTATTTATTGTTTAAGAAAATTAAATATGTCGATACAATCGCTAACACCCGATGGGAAGGCATGATAATGAAAGAGTAGTACTTCATAATCTGTTATAAATTCCGTTGACGTATTTGGAGAGATACTAAAGATATTTTTTATTACAATATTTTTTTTAATCATAATAGATTTTACAATTTTTTATACCCTACACAACTATATTGGATTGAGTTCGGCTTCTGAAATATATTTCCCAAAATCGTTTATTGTTTTTTTATTAAAAGTACAAATATGAATTATCGGGGCTCCAGGAAACGATATACAGCCAGAATAACTAGTTAAATATTGATAGCTGTATTTAAACTAAGCGAGATCTCTAAAAATAAGTTCTAAAAGATTCGTACAGACATGGTTGAAAAATTGTATCCACTTTTCATGAATCCATTGTTGACGACTGAAGCTAAAATCTTTAAATTTGTGGTGATGGTCACTCTTTGTCCAAAGTTGTCAGATAAGGCTGGAAATGCACGAAAAGTACTAAATGTGGTACCATATGTACTAAATGATACTATATTTGATACATTTTTTAGGTTTATCAATAGAGCTGGAACACTGACATTTGGAGTTAGGATCATTGTTGAGGTGTAGGATTGGGATATGTAGGAAGTTTTGTGGATTTTGGTGAACCGATGGAGTTGGGATCTTGAAATTTAAAGTTAGGATCACTGTTGGGGTACAGGCTTTGGCTATGTAGGAATTTTTGGAAATTTATACAAAATGGTACTAAATTTGGTACAATTATATTTAAGTGAAACGATCGGAATACTGAAATTGGGAAATATAATTTCTATTGGATTTGTGTGAAGCAAATTTGGTAAAATTAAGATTTGGGTGAACCTATATAGGTCGAATCATGAAATTTGGAATTAGTTTTGGAAATAAGTATTACAAGAGTGCGAAAGGTAATAAGTGGTACCAAAATGAGTATAGAGATAAATTTGGTATTCGATTTGTTTATTCGTTGCAACGAAAACGCCATCTGGCCAATAAATATCGCAACATATCAACAAAATATAAACCAGTACTTCGTATTATAAAATGCATCCTAAACAAACTTCAAACCAAATTCAATTGTATCTTAAAGCTATATAGATCATATATTACTAAAATATATGGATGGAATTGAATTATTATCAATAAGGGAAATTACCCATTACTAATGAAGGCAAAAAAATATTATATAAATAGATGGTACTTGTTGGAAAAAAAATTATTGTTTTAAATAAAGGGAAATTACCTAATACCAATGAAAAACAAATACATATAAATCTCTCTCCATTTTTAATTATGGGAAATTACCTACTTATAATAACAAAGAATTGCATATAAAACTATGTAAAATAACCCACAGTTTATATAATAAATAAAGATGAACTGCGTAAATACGCATTTACATATATATTTTTATTTATTATTATAAACATGCAAATGATTGATTAAATTGCTTCTTTTTATATTGCCATTAATTTATTTTATTACCATATTCAGTTATTACGTTGATGGGTTCGATGTTGTTGTTGCCATTCATTTACAAAATGTAAACAAAACTAACCTTGACTTTAAATAAGGAAATATGAGTACTGTCCAATACAGTCTGGGGCTATACAAAAGAACTTGGGCAAAGAAGAAATAAAATACAAAAAGAAAGCAAATTGTTTGTAACAAGATACGCCGCCGCCAAGTAGAAATACTATAAAATGTATTTATGAATTAAATTGTTCGCAGCTATAGTATAAACATGACTTGCAACTGCGCTTTGATCAATTAATTCGGCACGCTTTTGTAGTTTATTTAATTATACGACAAACAAATTTATTTGTGGGGAATTAATTACAATTAATTTAAAAGAGATTTTTTATTTATATTATAAATTATACGATTGCACTAATATGCCTAAAAATACTCTAAGTAATAAAATTAAAGAACCTATATATCTGAGATGTAGATAAAGTAGTAAGATCTTTTAAGCTAACTGCTTGTAATGGAAGGGAAATTTATATTCATAGAAAAGTAGGTGACATTCTTCTTGAATGCAGATGACAGAGCAAATTTATATGGTATTTTATAATTTAATTTCACATTTAATTACGAATCATTAAATGTGTAATGCACATTTGCATTTGGTTAACTGACCAAAAAGGTATTGATAGCAAAAATTTAAATAGGCACACAATTATTATTTATTTGTTGCTTAAATAAATTTGCTTAAGAACTAAATTTGCCTCAGCTATAATTTAATTTACAAATGCGCTTAGACCAATTAATTCGACACGTTTTTGATCTTTATATATTATATCAAAACCAAATTGAATTCATATGCCATTAAAGCGAATTAATTTAATAATGTGAATTAATTTTAATAATTTTCAAAAAATATTAAACAATTATCATACGTATGACAAAAATAAGAAATTATTTTATGGCTGTTAATTGTTCATAATTAATTTCTCTGTAAATGAAAAAATACATAATATGTATATAAAGCAGATAAAACAATGTAGGATATGCTAGCTAATTGCTAGTGAGGAAAGGTGGATCTCAATCGTTTTAAAAGTAGAACGAATTTAAGTGGTAAAAATAATATATAAAAAGTCAAAATGCCCGAATTATCCTACACCAAAAGAAAACAACGATACGTATGTTATGCCAAACTTTTATATACCTATTAAAAAAACCTAAAATGCCGATAGCATATAAATTGTGTGCAGGGAGGACCTTCAAATTCATCTAGGACCTTCAAAATACCGAAAATGGGACGAGAAGTTTATACATGAACAACAAATTTTTAAAATTTCCGCAAAACGGTAATTCTGAAGAATTACAAAAAAGATTATTAAAATAAATATAATAAGGCGGAGTATCGCACATTTCCTGGATATGTGTTTTTCATCCTCCAAAAACACGAAATGCCTCGGTTGGACAAGGTGGTTAAATAATTAAAACGGTGAGTATGATCAAAAGAGTGTCTCAACAGCCAGCCATGGGTTAAATTACCTAATGTAACCCAGGAAAAGTCAAATATATAATAGCTATATGAAGAAAAAATTGTTTTCAATATATATATATATATAAGTTATACTTAAAAGGAGAATCTGTCGCGTAGCCATTGCAGCAAGTCTTAAATCCCCGGTCGAACGACTGCCTCCTATAAAATCTATAGTATTTAACTGAAAATTCGACCGTATTTCCATTTAAATATAAATATATAATAGTTGGCAGTCGTTTGACCGGGGATTAAAGACGTGCTGCAATGGCTTCGCGAGAGAATCTCCTTTTAAATATAACAATTTTTGTGAGTGGCGGCCCATCCAAGGATTTAGGTATAAGATGCCAATACGGGATATGCCACAGAATTTTTAATCAAATATTATGAACTTCATCGATAAAAATAATTACATTTTTAAATCAACACTTCAACCCTTTTAAATTCATGTCCATATTGCATTAGTGAATTTTAAAAAGTATGGGGAAAGCATACGTTTTCTCACTGAACTTTGGAGGTTCATATATCATAAATGAATTTCAGCATGAAATATATAGCGTTGTAATCAGGATCCAAGAACTACTTATAGTAAAAAGTATGGGAAAAGTATAAGTTTTCCAGCTGAACTTTGGAGGTTCACATCTAAGGCAATATGAATTTCAGCAAGAAATATATAGCGTTGTTATCAGGGTCCAAGAACTACGTATAGTAAAAATTTCATAACAGGTATTCGACCTCGGCATTTATTTTAATTTATACTAATTTAAATTAATTCAAACCAATTTAAAGTATTCAGATTTTTACATGTCTAATTAAAATTAAAAATAAAGCATAGATACCTCCTCCCCTAAGTTCAACACCATTAGTCCTATTATTTGTATTTAAACTGAAAAAAGAGGCAAGAAGCAATAAATAGCTTCTGGGGAGAATATCTCAACAAAAAACTAAGGGAACTGATGAGTATCAGTGGCGAGATCCGAAACTATAGTCTTCCCTGCCTTACCCCTCGGCGGACAATGCCATACTTTCACCACTAATAAATAGTTGTTGTTTTTTTATAAAAACAACAAACTGGGATTCAGCCTGACTATTTTGCAAAAAAACAAAATAAAAATTCCTATCATTAAATACGGAAAGTAAAACGACGTTACTTAACGTAAGTTAATTTTTGTGTGGTATTATTAATTGTAACGTGCCCTGTTCCAATTTAAATTAATAGTTAAACATTTTCAAGGAAAATATTTGTTTATTTAGTGGTTAACTTAATATACCACTTTTTTGTCTAAAAAACGCCAAAAATACACTGTTGAGGCCATAAGTCCCCGTCCCATCTTAATAAACATTATAAATTCACAAATCTTTCAAGAATATATATTACAATAATTAACATTCCAATATTTTGTTTTGACCAACAAGTATTCGTATTTATTTTTAACAATTCCAGCTACGTTTGCACTGATGTTATTCTAAGTCTCGTGTTTCTATAAAAAAAGCAAATATCTCTGCTCTAACAACAAACAAAACGACGAAATTGGGGTTAGCAAGAGAACACAATTTGTTTTTACTTGTTTGTAAATTATATAAACTTTTTTGGTAAGAGAGAAATATTTGTATATATACTTACTTGTCCAGTCCCATTTTTGAGAGGGTTTTGAAGAAGAATTTTCACTTGATCTTTACAATGCAACCGTAACCGTATGAGCACAGACCACAATGTGTTCCGAACAAGCCAATAACTCGAAAGTAACTGAATGAATCTAATGGCAACAGCAACTGGAAGTGAAATTGCAGTGATGTGAATTTTTTTCTTTCGCCTGCTTATATGTATGAATGTCGTCGGCTAGCTGGCCTGCTGACTGACTGACAGCAAAACGTACGAACGAAAGAAGAACAACAACTAATCTCGATACGCGTTATAGTAGTAGCTGCTGCTTATCACCTACTTTGCCAAGTGTTCCAAAACAATGGCCAATACGCTGCCTTTATACTAGGATAGTTGTAAGTTACTGATAACACTTGTAATGCAATGCTAATGACAGTCAGGCCAGTGAGTAATTTCTTTGTTGAAGCACAGAAGAAAAAATAAACAATAAGAATAAATTACAAATAGACGAATGATTGTTTGCTGTTGGTATCTTTTGTTTGGCAAACACGTTATAAATAAATGCTACAACAAACACACACATATGTTCATACGTTCGTGTTATGTGTGTATGCGAAAATTGCCGGTTACCGATAAAAACAAAAATCAGCTGATTTAACAGAGAATGACAAACACTAATGAACTGTTATAGTTCATCTTAAATGATGACGTATAACGTAAACGTTAATATAACAAAGAATTTATGCAAATCAGCAATATATTTTATTAATATTTAAAAAATAAATACTCAATATTTTATTTGTCTGTTTTTCATTACGAATATTCCGAATTACTTAGAATTTTTATTTCACTCTAATAAAACAATGTACTCCGATATTAGCCCTACATCGAAACTGTTATACTAATTTTGTTATAAATGTATAGTACGATACACCCACAATGTTAACATTTTGAAATGCTGTAAAAAAATAATGATGGATGAGGATTTCTTAATTTTTTATGATAAAAATAACAAATAATTATACAAACAGTAAAAAAATAACTTAATATGATACCTTACAGTCATTAACGTTTCCATATTACATCTATATTTTAAACGAATTCGAATGTTATTTATTGTTATTTCCGTGGTTATTGGCGATGATTTTTCTCATGGTGGCATGTTTTATAAAATCAATATAAGTATAATGGTATCAATTAAAATCCAAATACAGGGAAGTACGGTTATAGCGAACTAGTAGGGGCCAAGCAAATTTGTTCGTTATAGAAAAATGTCGTTATATTCAAGGTAAGGCAAAATATGGACATAGCATAGAACATATATATATATTCAGTTATTGGCCCCATACAAAAGAAACTAAACTTTACACGGAGAATGAAAAATATGATCAAGAAACAAGCTTGACTCTTTTCATGATAATCAAATCAATATTTTGGGAGTCAAATGGACTCGCATCCGCCACAGTTTGAAATTTGTTCGGCCGATATTATTCAAATGTTTATTTAAAATGAAAACACCTTTCGTATCTTAAAAACAAATGAACGGAGCAGATTAGTCGTACCGCGCCGATTACTTTCTGTGGATCTATATCGCTATTTGGGCCCTCTTGACAGACTACAGGCTAACAGCTCCTCTTCTTACTATGGCATCTTAGATTTAAAAAAAAAAAAATCAGCAGAAATGATTTGGTAGTTCTTGATTAAAGAGAAAAATCCAATATAACAAAGGTAAATGCTTAAAAAATTCTTTCAAGGGAAGCATATGGACGTGGATTTTTAATTTTTTTCGAGCATCAAAAATTAGCCACACATAGAGACCATATAGCCGAGATTTTTTAAAATTACTTATTTCATGGCCATGATTGTTAAAAAACATAAATTATTCAGAAAATAAATATAGGCGTGAATTTTTATATTTTTTTTATAAATCGCAGAAAAGTCTCAATTAAAAAAAATCAGGGATTTCATTAAGGCTTGGATTAAGGAACTACATAAAGAGGTGGATTCTTTAAAAACCGCCTATATTTGGTGGATTCTTTAAAAAAGTTTTTTTCGGGAACCACACACAGGCGTGAATTCATTAAAAAATCGGCGTTGACTTTTTACACATCGGCGTTGACTTTTTATATTATTTTTAAGGAACCACAAATATGTGTGGATTTTTTACATTTTTTTAAGGATCACAAATAGGTGTGGACTTTCTAAACTTATTTTTTTTCGGTGAAAATTCTTAGACTTTCTAAAATATTTATTTGTACATTCGGTTCGGTTGTTTAAGGTATCATCCGGCTATTCTGCTTCACTTACTGGTTATTTTATATTTCACTTCGCCAATTTTTTTTCTCAAAATTTGAGTAGTATTAGTTTATCAACTGAATTATTTGTAATTTGGCATGTTCGTTGGGAAGCAAATCGCCGTATAAGTATGGGTTCAGGTTTCCGAGTAGACTATACATACTGATGCCCCAAATATAGGTATCTTGGGCACGTTTTTTAACCGAATTGGCAATAACTTTTGGGTTTTCATCATGGTGTAGCAAATCTCCCTATCAAAAAGTATCAATCTTGATTTAGTTTTCACTTCGACAAAACACCCATTTTTTGTATTGGTTGTGTCTACAAATGTTAGGTTCTTTTCGGGTATTAAATTTTTGTGATAGGCCCAATATTATGTTACACCCTATTTTTATATAATAAAATAGTTAACCTAAGCTATTTGTTTTGGGAGCCCTTACTCTATATATTTTAAATGTTAATGATAACCATTCTATATCTCCTCAGATTAATTGACTTTAGAAGAAAACATCAAAAAATATCAATTATATTTGCAGATGTTTTCAAAATATATACATAATTAAATTACTTTAACCTATCATATTACTAATGACAACAAAATCAAAAGAAGGGAATTTACCTATAAGAATAAGAAGACATTAAAAAAATAGAAACCTATAGGTTATGTTTAACTAGCTGAGGCAGTTGCCTAAAACATTGCAAAAATGAGTTCATGAGGCATTTAAAAGTATTATATTATAAATTAAGGGACATTTCCTATTACTAATGACAACAAATGCAAATAAATCGCCTTATCCTATAGATAAAGGGAATTTACCTACATAGAATAAGAAAAAATTGCAAACAAATATAAAAATTAGGGAATTTACCTACTTAGAATAAGAAAAAAATGCAAACAAATATAAAAATTAGGGAATTTACCTACTTAGAATAAGAAAAAATTGCAAACAAATATAAAAATTATAACATGTATATTTCATATTTAACCAGTTGATGTGGTAAAAGTCTGATGTCAGACTGGTATTACAATTATACAAGACAGGGTATGTTTTGTCAACAAAGAAAAAATACACCTCTATGTTATCGCCTATACTGCCACAATAAATGAAAATGAACAAATGCCGATCTGTTCATTAGACATAAAAGATACCTACTTTGTATACATGAGTTTTGTACCATGAATTTTATTGTTGATTTATTTATTTCAAAAAAATGCAATTCGAAGCCAAAGCTTCAAATATTAAAATTTTGATTCATGTTGTGAAATGAACCCATTTGCAATTTTAAGGATGTAGCTGAATTCATTTGACATTAAACATTTATTTCTCTGCAATTTTGTTGACTATTTTGTGGGGGAGGACCCAGAAGGGGTGGACCGATATTCCCTATTATCGAATTTGATATAAGTTTTGAAGAAACATTAAGTCAATCGTGAATACAAATGCTTCATTCAGTTGTCACCAATAAAATACAAATTTTAAAATATATATTATTTTCAAATTTAGTCATTTCACTTTATTTTATTAAATCTTAAAAAATTAAAAAAATACATTTATACATATTCAAAGTATGTATATCTCACAAGTTGTTATTATCTTCCGAAGGTAATTTATTCTCCATTAATATATTTCTGTATATCGAGTATTAGTTGTGGCAAATGTTTTGCATCGAACAATACAACTTTCCGATAAGGTGTCAAATTAGCATCACCTTCTAACCAATCACCCGACATGCCCATATCACATTCATCAGCCACCGAGTATTCAAATGAATTTACTGCATTTGTGGCAATCAGTTCCTCCTCTGCATTAGTATAGGTATCTTCTTTTGGTTTACCCTTCTTCGCTTCTTTACGATAGAATTTAATGATCATTAGGAAATAGACAAAATTAAATGGCATTCCCTTTTGTTTGGCTGCGTTAATTTCCTTATATAGACTTTCCAATAGTGGTACTGATATTTGAGCTGGGATATTTATAAAACGTTCATTGATCAAATACCCTATGGGTCTAGCTTCATTGCCAAGTACATCACGGAAATGTGTAAGCACAGAATCGGGGGCATGTTTTTCAGCCTTTTGTACAATAAAGGAGCGGAATTGATCAATGCAGGGAGCATTTTTCTTGGCGGTAATATTAAGAACTGTTGTAATACCGAAAATGGTACCGTCTTCACACATATCATCAGCATCGCTTTCCATGCCATCGTCACATTGACAAATTACACTGCCAACAAAGTTTTGGGCTAAAAAGAACAAAAACCCAAGAATGTTATTATAGATTTCAAAATCCGTGTAATTTGTCCATACTCACCAATAATCATATCAGCCATTTGCATGGTATTAATATGAGCCTTAAGAAAAACTCTTTGCAATAATTGAGAAATGCCATGACAATCGGGATCAACAGGGGCCCGCCCTTCAAAATCGATTTGAACTTCCTACAGAACAATTTGAATAGTCAGTTCCTGACTTCTAGTTAATATGAATATAAATAAACAAACCTCATTTCCTGTATAGGCATCAGGATGGGGACCATTATCTTCATCATCATCACTAGATGTTTCTGAATCCGAATCACTGGGATCTTCTTCCATGGCATTCAGATTTTTACGTTTGCTGGATGACATTTTGTGGTTTTTAATTTAATAATGCACTAAAATACTTTTTAAGGGAACTCTTCCTCCCGTTTTTGTTTTTCAAACACGTTTTACAAATCAGCTGTTTGTTTATATTTTGTTTTTGATGTTGTTCGCCAGGCACGTGTAACGTGCGGTATGGTTATTGGTTACTTAAATGCAATTCGGATAATAGAAAAAATATATATACAGTGAGGGACTAAAGTGTAAATACACTACGCCCATTTAAATTATACATCATCCTACAGTAAAATTGAACATCTGAAAATAATTTCTAATTCCGCTCATATAAATACCGCTATATTTCAAAATGTCTAAGATCAAAGATCCGACACATTTTCGGCATGTTGAAAATCCTCCCTCACCAAAGTGTCCTTAAAAAATCTCCTGGCGCCCAAATTACATTGTAGGTCAATTTTTTCACACAACCCCATGTATGTTTCTCGACCGATTTAGAGTATCTTAAAATTCTATCCTTAATATATACACGAAGTTAGGTTATCGATTTAAAGCAGTTGAAGCCCTAATTACAAATTTGAGTCCCATATCTCAGGAAGTATGGACTTGTTCGATAAGAAAATTAAATTTTTATAATCAGAACTTCAAGCGCATTAAGATAATACCCATATTCCCTTAGTAAAATTTATATGCTCATAGCCGCAAGAACATTGTATCGTTTTAATCAGGGCCTCAAGGACTACCTATTGTAAAAATGTCAAAAAGATCCGCGACCGGGACCTAAACTAAACTTGTTCCTTTATTAGACATATATTTTCGTATGTAGTCACACATCTTTAAAATTATGTGGTTCACTGTATAACAATTGTAAGAAGTCTTGTCGAAAGTTACGTTTACGTTACGTCTTGCACTAATCAAATCACCGCACAACAGCTGAGCATGCTAACATTTCTGTTTATTTTACACGTTTTAGACAAATGGCTAGAAAGAAGCAGCAATTCTAAAAACATTGAAACATTTCCGAACTTTTATAGACTAGCTGCCGGTTCTAAGGCATAATAACCCTTTTGTGGACCTGAATAAAAAATGCACACAGATTTATCGCCACATCTTCATACACCACACTGCAACGAACTGATTGAGGCGTTGAAAAAGTGTCACGAAGAAGTAAGTGTTCTGAACATCTCCCCAGAGGAATTTCAATTCCTTCTTGTGTTTATATAACATTTTAGTATTTATTTATTATTTTAATTTTACTTTTTCTAGCATAAAGTCGGAAAATTTGTGGGATATTGCAATTCATTCGATAGTGCTGTTGTCAAGTGTTTGAAACAGGAACGTATAGCTCGTTCAGCTGCCAACAGAGCTAAGGCACGTGAAAGACAAGCCGAACTAAAACGTAAACTAATCGAAGAGGAACAAAACATCTAATACATCATGCATACCGATCCATTGGCCGCATATTACTTTCAACATGAACCCCAGACAATTTGTGGCCAAGAAGTTAGCGCCATAACCGATGAATATGTCGACAATTATCCCTCTGTTGTAGATCGTTTCTTTACCCGGTATTATTACATTAAGAAAAGTGGTAGCGATAAATCAGCATATCAAGTATTGTTCCATTCAAATCGTATTTGTTTGATATCATTGGCACCAGAACATCCGGCATATAGTCAAGGTATTGCTAGCCTTAATTTTGATATTGGACAAACGGATAGGGCCAAAAATACGGTGAAAGGTAAAGGAAAGAAGGGTGGTATGGTACTACAACATGATTCCACGTTGGCCCTGTTGACAACTAAATCCGGTGAAGTTTATAAAATTCCAAGTTGTGTACGCAGCAAACTTGTTGAAGTCAATACAGAAGTTTCGGATAATCCTGAAAGCTTGCTAACAGCTGAAGAGGGTGCAAATTATATAGCCATTGTACTGCCAAAACCTGAACATTGTGAAGATATTAAGGCTAGTCTTATGACTCAGGAACAATATGATGAATATAAACAGCAATTGAATGAGACACCAGCACCAGAGGTGAAAGAGTAATATTTTAACGTACATATAATAATTATATTTATAGAGTATTGTTATAAGTTGTCTTTCTTTTTTTAAATAAATACTGTAATTAGTTGTAAACATAAATACGATTTGCTATGGCATAGAATATTATTTTAGTATTAAAATATAAATAATTCAAAAATAATAGGCTACACATTTGGTGGTATTTTTGATATTGAGCGATGTTGTGTTGTATGGAACTGGAAATTTTCTGATAATTGTTGTAAAGATTTATTCTTCTACTCTGGGTTTGGACAAAAGACTACAATCACGGACCTCTAGTAGAGTGGAATATATAAAAGGAATACAGAAGACTTCACCATCCTGAATTTAAATACAATGGATTATCTTATCAACTGACTCCAAAATATTAAATTTGACATTCTCTTGGCAACACCTCGAAAAACTATCTATAGAAGGCATCGAAATAATGAAAAATGATATAAGCGCAATTTTTAATATATTTTGAATAAATATCAGAGCTATAAGCGCATTTTTTTAAAGGTTAATGTGACTATCAGGGCTACAGTATGGATTTTTTAATAATGTATTATCTAGTTTATATGCGTGGATTAAAAAAATAAAGGACTATAAGGTTTATAAGCGTGGACTTTAAAAATATCTGTCGAAGGACTATTAGTTTTATATGTCTAAAAAATATTTTGAAGGACTATCAGAGCTATAAGCGTGGATTTTTAAAGAATATTTTTGAAGGACTATCAGAGCTGTAAGCGTGGATTTTAAAGAATATTTTTGAAGGACTATCAGAGCTGTAAGCGTGGATTTTAAAGAATATTTTTGAAGGACTATCAGAGCTATAAGCGTGGATTTATAAAGAATATTTTTGAAGGACTATCAGAGCTATAAGCGTGGATTTTTAAAGAATATTTTTTGAAGGACTATCAGAGCTATAAGCGTGGATTTTTAAAGAATATTTTTTGAAGGACTATCAGAACTATAAGGGTGGATTTTTAAAGAATACTTTTTGAAGGACTATCAGAACTATAAGCGTGGATTTTTAAAGAATATTTTTATGGGCTATCAGAGGTTTAAGCGTGGATTTTTAAAGAATATTTTTTATGGGGTATAAGAGCTATAAGCGTTAATTTTTAAAGAATATTTTTTATGGGGTATAAGAGCTATAAGCGTTAATTTTTAAAGAATATTCTCTAACGCCTATGAGAGCTTCTAAGCGTTAATTTTTAAAGAATATTTTTTATAGGGTATAAGAGCTATAAGCGTTAATTTTTAAAGAATATTTTTTATGGGGTATAAGAGCTATAAACGTTAATTTTTAAAGAATATTTTTTATGGGGTATAAGAGCTATAAGCGTTAATTTTTAAAGAATATTTTTTATGGGGTATAAGAGCTATAAGCGTTAATTTTTAAAGAATATTTTTTATGGGGTATAAGAGCTATAAGCGTTAATTTTTAAAGAATATTTTTTATAGGGTATAAGAGCTATAAGCGTTAATTTTTAAAGAATATTTTTTATGGGGTATAAGAGCTATAAGCGTTAATTTTTAAAGAATATGTTTTATGGGGTATAAGAGCTATAAGCGTTAATTTTTAAAGAATATTTTTTATGGGGTGTAAGAGCTATAAACGTTAATTTTTAAAGAATATTTTTGAAGGATAGTTTTTTAAGGACTTTCAGAGCTGGTAATGTGGATTTTTCTTTAAATATTTTTAATAATGTTATACGATGTTTATAGTGGTTTATGCGAGGATATTTTAAAATAGTTAGGGTTATAACAGCGTATTTTTTTTAATATTTTAGAACGACAATTGTGTCTTGAACAACTGTTGGTTCTATAAGCGTAGATAGTTTTAACATATTTCTTGAGAGACTATTCGGGTTATGGACATGGATATTTAAAAAAAAAGTAATATAATACAATATTTCCATTCTGAACATCCCCACCTTTATACGGAAGTTACAAAATCCTAAAGAACGTTTGTGAATATGTAACAAAAAAATATACCGCTTCCTTATAAAAACACACACACACATAATAAAAACCAAAATTTATTTGTAACAATCATCGCTGATCGACGACAACCAAATGCCAGAAATTCAAGATCAATGTTATTATTCACAATTGCCAATATTATTCATTAAATAAAAAAATACATATATTGTCTAACAAATTACGCATACACCAACAACAATAACAGTATAAAGAAAAACGTGAACGTGTCATGCCAGTATCAATTGGATGGGGATGGTGCCAAGTCATCTACCTACTCTACGTTTGTCACTACTTTACAATGGAAGAAAGATTTACTCGTAATCTCATTATTGAAACTGCACACGTTTGAAGGTATCGCCCATAAACTTGTTATTAATGACACTTTTTTTCGTTGGTGCTTTTATGCTTTTGTTTCGTTATCGTTTTTTGAAAGGAGAAAATCATTTGTTATGTTTTTAGCAAATTGGCCAAAATATATTTTGTTTTCAATATATTTTGGATTTTTAAATGTATCAATATTGATTGAAATTCCTTATCAGATGTTCTAATTCGGAACTTTCTAATGGACTGGCTATGGTGGAGGATTTATGCCAAATTCAATTGGATCTTATTTACATAATCGTGATCTTGTTACTCTCAATTATTTGAAAACGATTTATGATCTTTCTAATGAAAATGAAATATTCAAATTTTGTCACACGAACAATAATTCATTGGCTAAAAGTGTGGTTTTTAATGGAATTTAGAAAAAAAGTAAATGTGTTTTTTGTTTTGGAGATTACTTTACTTTCACCTTCTATGTGTTTTTTTTTACAGGAACGAAATATGTTATACATTCAAAGTTGGTAAAACAATACTACATTTTTTTCAAATATCAGAATTATAAGAAGGAATATTTGAATTATTTCTGAAAGAAGTGTGGATTTTTAATTGTTTTTTGAAGGACTATCAAAAATATAAGCGGGAATTTGAATATTATTAATAAAGAAAACAGGAATTTTTTAAACCATTTTCGACTATCTCGCCTATGTGGCGTTTTTAAAATAGTTTTTATCTATAAGTGTGGATTTGTTAATAATATTTTTTAAGGACAATCAGAGCTATAAGCGTGGATTTTTAAATAATAATTTTTGAAGGACTTTCGGAGCGATAAGCGTGGATTTTTAAATAATAATTTTTGAAGGACTTTCGGAGCTATAAGCGTGGATTTTTAAATAATATTTTTCAAGGACTATCCTCCTAGTAGGCGTGGATTTTCAAATAATAGTTTTGGAAGGACAATCCATCGGCGTGAATTTTTAAATAATATTTTTGAAAGACTATCAGAGATATAAGTGTGGATTTTTAAAGTATATTTTTGAAGGACTATCAAAGCTATATATATATATTTTGAAATATTTTTTGAAGGACTGTCAGAGCTATAAACGTGAATTGTGAAATATTTTTTGAAGGACTGTGCTGAGCTGAGCTATAAACGTGAATTTTGAAATATTATTTTGGGTAGACATCAGAGCTATAAGTGTGGATTTTTAAATAATATTTTTTGAAGCCCTGTCAGACTTATGAGCGAGGATTTGTAAATAATATTTTTTAAAGTCCTGTCAGGCTTATGAGCGAGGATTTTTATATAATATTTTCTGAAGGACTATCAGACTTATGAGTGTGGATTTTTATCAGAACTATAAGCGTGGATTTTCAGATAATATTTTTTGAAGAACTATCAGAGCTATAAGCGTGGATTTTAAGAGATTATTTTTTTAGGGCTATAAGAGGTCTAATCGTGGATTTTTAAAGAATATGTTTTGAAGATTCTTTTTTTTTAACGGAGCGGGATTTTTAAAGATTAATTTTTGAAGAACTATCAGAGCTCTAATCGTGGATTTTTAGGTCTATCAGAGCAATAAGTGTGGATTATTAAAATATATTTCTTGAGATTTGTATCGAAGCTATAAGCGTGGATTTTAAAGATTGTTTTTTGAAGGGCTATCAGAGCTATTAGCATAGATTTTTAATATGTTCGAGATTCTAGATCAATTTTCCAAATATGTAATTTGTATTTCGTTTTCTCCTGGCAGCAATTGACCATAGCAAAAAACGATTTCCGATTCCAAACGATTAAGCGTATTTTGTATGTCAACTCATGGTGAACTTTGGTGACTTTTTCTTTAATAAAAATAGGATTTAATAAATATAAATTTTATAACACCTTTAATTCCTTTTTAATGCGTTTTTTAAATGTCTTTTTAATGTATACCTCATCAACAAGGATTGTCCATTAGGTCATTGGTTGATAAATAATAAATAAATAAATTTAACTCGACCTACCTTAGTATTCGTTTTCGTTTATATTCATGCAGATATAACAGGAAGATGCATTTAAATTCGATCGAGTTGTAATGTCATTGTCCGATTTTTTTAATATGAAATCCATATTTTATCTAAATGTATACGGCAACAGGTTTGTTGAAGGTTTTACAGTTTCTCCGTTGATTGATGCGAATGTTAACCAAAAATTATAAGAATACAATGAACTCAAATTTAAAGCTTGCAGCAAAAAATGTTAAATGTGTCCAAAACGAAAGATTTATTCTAGATTTAATAATTAGTTTTTAATTACGCAAAATTACAATCTCTTTCATTATAATAAAAATTGTTCATGTAAGAAATGCTTTTAAAAAGAATACAATAGTTTGCAATGTATCATCGCAATTTCTAGGAAAATATTCACCATAATAAATCCTTAAGATGTACACAATTTTAATGGGAAAGAAATTGTCACCAATCTACTTACTCATTCCTTTTACAAAGGTTTGATTATAAAAACCAGTTTTATTTATACGTCATTGTCAATAAATAATATTTGAAGACACAAAGCGACTTCTTGGCTTCCGATTTGATTAAAATTTCACATCAATTTTCCTTTGTTCCCCACAAACAGATTCTTATGAATGATTAATAAACATTTTTTATTCTCCGTTTTGAGAAAATGTAAATAAATGCAATTTCCAATAAATTTACACAAGTCTACATTCGTAAAATTATCACAAGTTACAATAATAGCAAAGAACAGATAATAAATAAAAATCGTGAAAAAAATGAACGAGATTTTAAAAATAAGATAACCGGAATATTTTTAAGGATGACAACTTTTAAGTTTTTTTGCTTAATTACATGCGCTTCACTTTAACCTTTTAGATTGTTCAATGTCATTAAGGACTCATTCACCCAAGACAAAGAACTGAAGGGAGAATGATATCGGAGATTTGGTTTAAAATTTAAACTGATCGTATAATAGCATACCATTAAGGCTGTTGGGTGTTGTGTAAATATTGGTACAATAGTTGAATAGCTTATTTTTTAACAAAAAATATATGGAGAGTGAAGAAGAATAAAAGCGTGAAGTTATTGAAAACATTATCTGAAGGACTGCCATGTATTTAATTGTTTTTTTGTAAGAGTAGTTTACGCTTACAGAACAGGTAGTACTAGCGTATATTTTTGAAAAAAGAATTTTAAAGGTATTCGAATATTTTTATATCACTATAATGGTTAGTGAATTAGCATAAGTATTAGGCGAGGATTTTTAAAGAATATTTTTTGTAGAACTATCCGAGCTCTAAGCATGGATTATTAAGGAATATTATTTGTCGAACTATCACAGCTATAAGCGTGGATTATTACCGAATATTTTTTTGAAGGTATATCGGAATTATAAGATTTGATATTTAAAGAATGCCTTTGGAAGGACTATTAGAACTATAAGATTGAATAATTGGATTTTTAAGATTATTATTATACGAATATTTTTTATAGAACCATAAAAGTTATACGTAATACAGTCGACACCGCTTTACTAAAACGGAAAAAAATCTGTATGTTTGTTTCAGTTATCCGATGTTTTCACTTAAGCGGAGTTCGATTAACTGAAAATAATTTCAGTTATCCGAACTTATAAGTTTTAGGAATTTCAATAATTCATATTTTATATCGAATTCGTAGGTTTCGAATTTTATGAAAATAGACGATAGAAATTGGAACTGGTTGGCATGTTCACTAGGATTTTTATTATGAACTGTATTTTTTATGCGTATTATTAAAATGCGCGGCTTGTAACGAATCTTACTTATTATGTGGTCTATAATATAATATTTTTGATTGATAGATAGATAGATTTTAAAAACGGAATATATCGGTCCTTGTCATTAAAAAGGTTTCCTACTAGCCGATTTTAGTATTTTTAATAGCTGACATGCCTCTAATGTGGGATTGTGAATAATAGATTCACATTATTACTTTGTTCCTATTTAAATTTTGGTTATCATCTTCAAGGATTTAAATAATATCTTGGAGTAGTTAAAAGTGGACGACCTCCTCAAAAATTTTTTAATTATATGGAACCTCGTTTTGACATTTCCCCTATATAAAATATAGAAATGCGGAACCGAGTTTTTTTTTTTTAAATTTTCCAAATGGTTTTAAAAAATTGACCAAACAAACTTAACGTTCATCGACGTCAAATCATTAATTGCAGAAAAATATCTGTTAGGGCGGGCTTTGAATATGTTTATTCCTCAATGCAAAATATTCTGTCATTATCTTTCACTCTCATGATTTTCAGTAATACGGAGTGATTTAAAAGGTAATTATTTGACTTCAAAGGCTATTTCAGTTATCCGATATTTTCAGTTATGCGAAGTTTCACTTACACGGAGTAAATTGTGGGCGATTAACCTAAAATGTAATGGTGCAGGAAATCAATTTCACTTATCCGATATTTTTCAGTTAAGCGACTTATAGTAAAGCGGAGTCGACTGTAATATTTTTAGAGGACTATAATAGTTATAATTGTACATTTTTAAAGAATATTCTTTATAGGATTATATTAGTTATAAGCGTTGAATTTTTAAGGATATTTATTGTAGGACTATAGGATTTATAAGCGTGGATTTCTAATAAATATTTTTGTAGGTTATAAGCATGAGTAGCAAAACTGAATGCTATCGGTCTTTCACCGTTTGCAGTCAAGGTACCGGTGACCTTTTTGAGCGGATGGTGGAAAGTTGCCTTTTTTGAGCGGTTAGTGAAAAGTTCCTACAGATCAAAAAGCCCTATATAACAATTTCAATGGCGAGCAGTGGAAATTCGAGAATTAATCATCCCATAGAAGCGATGGATGATTAATCAGCACAAGCAACCATCAAACGTGCCAAGGTCAATGAAGTCTTCGACAAAAATATGGGGCAGAGACTCGATTACCAATAATGAAAATAATGCCAGGGAATAATATTATAAAATAATTTTTCGGGAAAACTTCCAAAATTTTGTGAGGAAGGCATCAACATCATTGGGCCTAGCAATATCGAAACCGACTCCAAATCTATATTAATAAAAGAGTTAAGAGTGAAGTTAAAATCTTGAAATTTGGGGTGAGGGTCACTCTTGGTCCAAATGCTGGGTTTTTGGAAATTCGTACTTTAACGTCACGAAAAGTACTAAATGAGGTGAATCAGTAGAGCTACAACTCTTATATTTTAAATGAGGGTCACTGATGGAGTGTAGAATAGTTGTAGCAAAAGGTTTTTTGGACTATAACTATCCGAAAACTACTAAAATGTACAAAATTTGGAAGAATTTTTGAAGAACGGATGGAAGTGGAAAATTTGAAATTAATATTACCGTCTGAGTATAGGATTAGTAGTTTGTGATATATGTACTTATGAGTATGAAAAGTACTAAATAGTACTATATTTGGTGCAATTTTGATTTGAGGAACTGATAGAGCTCGAACAGTGAAATTTGGAAATAACATTACTACTCATGTGTACCAAATTTGGTACAAGTTGAATTTTGGGTGAACCAATAGAGCTGGAATTAGGTAATACGATTGCCATTGGATTGCAAGATGTGGGTAGTAATGAAAATTTGTAAATGTTTACTAAACGTTACTAAATTTGATAACATTTGAATTTAGGTGAATCAATAGAACAGGAATCCTGAAGTTTGGTATCAGGATTGGGGTATGTGGGAAATTCAGTACTAAATTGAATTTGGATATGGATAAGTACTGAATTAATTTGGATTTTGATATATTTTTCTATGATTTAATGTCAATAATTCACCAAAGAGGTCTAGAAATATATGTGAGTCATGTTTGGTATGAACAGATTAACATAGAACGTCCATATAAATCGACTTATATGACCATTTTGCACCTCTGCCGCTATAATATAAAATTTGGTACAGGCAACCAAACTGAGTGCAGAATCAAGTTTTAATCGGTTAAAATTTATTATGACAAAACAAAAAAAATTTACTTGTCCGAAATTCCAAATCTGCACTAAACATCAAATTTCCGTAACCAAATGGGAAGTACATAGACAAACCAAAAACATTATTTTTAATATTTTCATTGAACAAGAAGTATCAAAATTTTAATCAAAATTCTTGCTACAATTTATTACTTCCCCTACTTGTGTGCACAATAAAACATCTAAATATTTCGCAAATATTTATCCATGTCATTTGCAATTAATTGACAACAATAATAACATAACAAATATTGAAATTATTCTCGGGAATCACCTGTAGGGTGTTGTATACAATATACAATCACTTGATATTAAAAATATGAAAAAAATACTTTTATTTTACCTGTTTATATTTGTATGTATCTGTGTGTGTATATTTTTTTGTAGTTATGTTTATAAATTGTTTTGTATCATCTTCATTTCAATTCAAGTTCATTCATTCCGAGAGTCGGTGTATTGTTATTAAGAAGAATAAGAAAACAGAAAAAACAACAACAACTAAAACAAGCTGCAAAACGAACAGTCACTCACTATCAATAATAATATTAAGACGAAGAAAAAAGTCACAGAAAACCCGTCACTTACTTACACAATGAGATGCTGTGGTCGATGATAATGAAAAGTAGATGTCAAAAAAAATCTTTTTTTTTGTAGTTAAAACCTAAAAATAATGAAAAAATCGAATTAGTCGATAAAGAGCAATAAACGGGAACGTACGAACGCATGCGAACAGCATCTTAAACAAAAAACAAGTGAATAAAAAAAAACAAAATAAATAAATTTAAATACAATTCGGTTTTGTGTATAAAACGTGCAAAAAATAAAAACAAAAAAACATTATCATAAATCTCATAATTATTTTTTAACACTGTGTGTGCAGCTGCTGTCGTTGTCAAATCGAATGTGAAAAAATGCACAAGAATCCAATAGTAACGGTAATTTGATGCATGGTGAAAACAACATCCACATATAGTTGCTGTTTAACTCTTAACCGAAAAAAAACAAAAGATTTAAGACACAAACTTGGCTAAAAATATTTCACCGTGATGGAAAAACACAATAAACGATAAAATAAATCGACCAAGAAAAAACCCAAAAGCGTGTATGAATCAACCAACATCTTTGAATGAATTCCCTTCAATCGGCTTAATTAAAAAAAAACTTTTTAACCAATTTTTAAGACCATCAAAAATATAACACTTAATGTGTTGTTGTTGTCTCCGCGGAACCTAATGTGCCCTCTGCACATTTATTTTTTATGTTAATTAATGCAATTATTAATAATGGTGTTAATGTTGTTATTGTTGTTTTCATTTTAGTTTATATGTTTGTTAGCCATACACTCGGTTAATGTTTATGGGAAATCTTTATTCGGATCCAAGTAAGTTGTATATGCGTATATATATGCATAAATGTAAACTAATCACCATAATACGTAGCCGTTATGATAAGTTTGGAAATTAATTGGCATTTATAGTGCAAAATTTAATGACTTTGTTTTGATCAAATTGAAAAAGAAATGTTAGAGTTATTTTTTAATTTCAAATAACAGCTGGACCTGACTTTATGCTACCTTTTCACTTTGCACTAAAGATTCACATTACAATCCATATTGAATTTAAATAAATGTTATTATTTCAGAAAATACACCTGAGATAAACGCAGACGAAGTGTCATTTTCACACTTTATTACAGGAGAGAACCAAATTTTCCTGTTCGGAATTGATATACCACACTAACCATATTAAATTCAAATAAAACTAATTATTTTAAAGACAAGAACTAATAGAAAAGAAAAGTATACGTTATTTTAAATATTTGAATGAACAAATTTTTATAGGCTGATTATATCATACAATAATTCTGTATGGAAAAATATTCTGAAACTAAAAAAATACCATACCATCCGAACGATTCTGTCCGAACGAAAATTGTGGGAATTTTTTAAGTGAGCCTTTAGTCTCCATTTAAATGTTGACAATTAACAATGCGATGGTAAATAAATCGAATATACAATATACAGCAAGTCACAGTCAAAATATCCACTTCGTTTATTATACCCTTCGCCACACTGTGGTACAGGGTATTATGTCTTTGTGCATATGTTTGTAACAGGCAAAAGGAAACGAGATAGTCACATGGTTCCTTTTAAGAATATGCATAGAATAACTTTCTAAGTCGATGTATGCATGTCCGTCCGTCTGTCTTTCCATGTTAAATTGTAAACAATGTACAGGTCGCACAAAGTAGAGGTCGATTTTAAGTAAATGGTGCACCAATGAAAGCAACTGACAAATGAAAACAATAGTATAGGTTGCATAATGGCATGTGTATGGATTCAATTTCATGTTAATGGTCCTTCAAAAATGTGACGTCTGTTATGATTCATCTTTTGAATATACCCAAAGTGGTGAAGGGTATCATATAGTCGGTCCCGTCCGACTTTACTACTTTCCTTACTGGTTTCATTATAAAAATGGCATAAGGCCATGTTAATTAGGGAATAAAATGTTACTCTATTTTATATATGAGCATCGTAACTTAAAATTAATGAAATAAAATAGTCAATATTTATATAAATCCAATATAAAAAATAAGTATTGTTAAACAAAAGCACCGTATTTATTTACAACTTTATAACGGTTAAAAATAAAAAAAATAAAAACCGAGAATCGAATTTGCAACAAGCCGAAAACCAGTGAGAAAAATTATTCAATATAAGAGACAAAAAGTGGTTGCTTCGACAAGTGGCCGATAATTCAGAGCTAAGTGCACCTAAACTTGCTGAAATATCTGGAAAATAAATGTAACACAGGAACATGCGTGAGCATGGTCTTCATGGTAGAATTGCACTGAAAAAAAAACATTCATAAACCCCAAAAACCAGAAAATACGATTGGAGTTCGGTCAGGAACATGATAAAAAATGATTTAGTATTTTGGAAATCTGTCATTTTTGCTGATGAAAGCTAACTTAACATGTTTGGGTCGGATGGATCAAGAAAGGTATGGCGCAAGGCGAATAAAGCCATGGAATCTAAGCTCACTGTAATGGTATGGGGCGGCGTAGGAAATCTCTTTTTTTTAAGGAATTATAGATAACATTTATTTCTTAAACATTCTAAAAAATAATGTAGTTCTAAAAAAATGGTTTTGGGATTTTATCAAGATAATGACCCCAAACATAAGTCCTGGGTCGTTCGAGAATGTATGCTTTATTATTGTCCAAAAGTGATTCAAACAACTCATCAGTACCCGGATTTGAATGAATGGACTACTTTGGACAAAAATATTAGAAGCCATAACACCTCAAAAATAACAAGACTGAAAAATGCTTTACAACTAAAATGGGGAAACAATTCAGAAATCTTACACGGAAAACTTGTTAAAATCTATGCCGGAAAGCTTGAAAGCTGCTAATGATAATAAGGGATACTAAGTATTAAACATCCAACAAAAATCCGTTTACTAAACAATTATCTTGGATCACTTTATTTATCAATAATTATTTTTTATTGAATTAACGTTAACTTTTGACTATGCCTCACTGTATAAGTTTGTCATTAATTTCGGTGGGGGCGTGATTTCCACCCATTGCACAGCGGCAGATGATTTACATGCAGTAGTACCACCCCTTCTGTGAGGGGTACTAGAAAAAAAATTGGCATGTTTAATGAATGTTTGGTAAAATATTACGATGTGCAATCAAAATCGGATCAAATTGGTTACTCCATTCACTTCAAATGAAATTTACAAGATTTAAAAATGTTGACCCTTGAGACACATTTTTTATTGAGCATGGTCTTCATGGTAGAATTGCACTGAAAAAAAAACATTCATAAACCCCAAAAACCAGAAAATACGATTGGAGTTCGATCAGGAACATGATAAAAAATGATTTAGTATTTTGGAAATCTGTCATTTTTGCTGATGAAAGCTAACTTAACATGTTTGGGTCGGATGGATCAAGAAAGGTATGGCGCAAGGCGAATAAAGCCATGGAATCTAAGCTCACTGTAATGGTATGGGGCGGCGTAGGAAATCTCTTTTTTTTAAGGAATTATAGATAACATTTATTTCTTAAACATTCTAAAAAATAATGTAGTTCTAAAAAAATGGTTTTGGGATTTTATCAAGATAATGACCCCAAACATAAGTCCTGGGTCGTTCGAGAATGTATGCTTTATTATTGTCCAAAAGTGATTCAAACAACTCATCAGTCCCCGGACTTGAATGAATGGACTATTTTGGACAAAAATATTAGAAACCATAATACCTCAAAAATAAAAAGTCTTAAAAATGCTTTATAAGTAAAATGGGGAAACAATTCAGAAATCTTGCACGGAAAACTTGGTAAAATCTGTGCCGGAAAGGTTGAAAGCTGCTAATGATAATAAGGGATACTAAGTATTAAACATCCAACAAAAATCCGTTTACTAAACAATTATCTTGGATCACTTAGTATAGTATATTTACCATAAGGTTGAGTGTAAATGCAGTTATATCGTGACAAAACGTTCAATTATAATGGATAATTCATAACAAGTAGAAATATCGTTAGGTTCGACTGGGCCAAACATGCTATACCCTCCACCAAGAGGTTGATATTTAAATACCTGTAATGGTTCGGAACTTTTTTATATGGTGAGGTAGGCCATGGTAAATTTTTAGTAGGAAGATTTGAAGATTTAACACCTAATGATATGACAATATTGATAACTCTTGGCAGGAATATGTGTTAACAAATGAAAATCCAAAATACAAAACTACAGTTAATTGGGTTAAAAAATTGCCCATACTTCTTAAAATACCGAAATTTGAGAGGGACATTTTTTAAACCTGGAGCAAGGAGAATTTTTGGTAATGAGATGTCAGACCCAATAAGAATTCAAAATTCCAAATTACAGCTAATTCGGATGAAAAACTTGTCCATACTCCCAAATTGAAAACTATAATGACTCAGAAATTTTAACGAAAGAGAGAGATTTTTTAAACCTTGAGCAAGGAGAATTTATATGTATATCTTCGAAATTTCATGAAAGTAGGTGAACAGGGATACGAACTACGATAAGATGAATATGTGGAAAACTTATATGAAATGTAATCTTCAATGTAATGTCAAGAACAGCAAGTCACATGTCAATTGAACCCCCAAATCATAGCAAACTGAAGTTAACAGTTTGCTAACGAATATTTTAACTAACGATTAGAGAGATTATTTACACAGATTATCAGATCCAAATATCTTCTTTATTCGTTTTTAACAATGTAATCTATCTTATTATGAGAAACGTATTACAAATATTAAATTATAATTTAAACATGTAGCATGGATTCCTCCTTTGTTTATCGATAACATCCATTACGTTTCACTGCTTATGATTATACCATCCTGAGCATATGGTAGATTTAACCTTTCACTCCTCGGAGATCCCTTTTGCTTTCTGGTGCATACTATGGCTCTCTCCACTACGCTTTTTTCGTTCTATTCCCTTCAAAGAATTTAAATTTTCTTTATATATGTACAGACGTATATAATTGGGAAAAAAGCTACAAATTAATATGACTGGCTGCCTAATGAAGATCTACATATGAATACAAACATACATATATAGCCATCAAAATAACACACAAATAGATATTTGACACATTTACTTTTAGAACCATTCAAATAGCTAAACAAATAAACAATAGCCGAAGAAATGGTAGGTAGCTGATTTATATTAATAAATTGTTAAAACACTAGACAATGTCAAATGTGTCCGCTTTTAGTGGGAAGTCCAAAAAATTAACACAATATTGACGGAATGACTAAAAAAGTAGAACAACAAAATATTACTTTGACAGTTGATGATGATGAGTTTTTCTGATGGTTCTATTTTTATGCACAGGGTTACACGACACTAATCAACAATATGTTTAGAATATATAAAATTGTTTGTCGATGTTGAAACATTAGAATTATGTAATAGTCTTGTATTATGGAATGTGGAAAGGTGTCAAAATGTCGAAAGGTCGAAAATGGAAAAGGTGTCAAAATGTCGTAAAAAACTTACCAAGAAAATAATTTGAAGAAATTGGACTAGGAATTTTCATCCATCTGTTTGGCCAACGACTCAAAATGTAATCTGAAAATTTAAAAAGATATTTTCTTATGTTAATTTCAGAATCGAATATACGAGTATTATATTATTATAAAAAGCGTTAGCATTAAAAAATTAATAGGAGATATAAATAATTTATATATTATTAAATTAAATATACGTATATCATATTATATATTTTTAAATATATTTAAATTCCAAATGATTTCCAATATTATTAAATATTTCCATACTAAAATTGAAATATTTATAAAATTTCAATCCACAGTTCGGATCCAGAATATGGTTTAAAATCCGAAGGAGCCACAAGTTATTCCAATTATTGGCCATATCATGATGTAGGGTCAAGCTATAACCGTTATGGGCGACATAAACCGTATAGTCATTTTGGTGAAGATTCCGATTACGATGATGATGATGACGACGATAATACATTCTATGGACATCATCATGATTATGATGGTCACTTTCATAGTGGTTATCCACCAAAGCGTATACCACATCCAGTGTATGGGGAAATTCCATCAAAACCATTTGCCGATAATAGAGGCAACCCTCAGTTTGGAGGCTATGGTGGATCACCAGGCATAAATACAGGATATAGAAGACCTCAGCCACAGGGAGGATATGGTGGTCGTCCATCATATCCAGGGCGTAAGTTAAGATTAAATATATCATTTGAAATAATTATTACAAATTATTTTTTTTTTTTTTTGAAATTTAGATATTCCCCCTCGATTTCCTCCTCCGCCGGTTACCGATCAAAGTTTTATAAACCCCTGGCAAGGCCAACCGCCAACAAATACTTGGATTCCATTTACTCCCGCCACTGGTAATCGAGATGTTATCTCTCAGATTCCAAATATTCCCAAAACAACACCCATGCCAATATATGTGCCAAGTATTACTGCATCCTCAACAGAACCGCCAACTAAGGCACCCACAAGAGCCCCACAAACATCAACCACAACGACGACAACGACCATTGGTCCTCTCGATATAGATTTACGTTCTGGTTTTAAGTAAATTATTTTTAAGTTATAAAATAAAATAAATATCCAACAGATTTGTGGAGTGTTTCCTTTGGTTCAGTTTCTTGAAAAAATACTACATATTTAATAATCACCTAATTTAGTTAAATGGGTAGTTATGTTTTGTTGCAGATAATGTGGAAATATTCCTTATCAGCAAAGTCAATGTAACTGAAATTGTAAGCATACTTGAGGGGAACCCCGGGGACCCCCCACCCCTCATTCACGGTTTAAAAAAATTGATTTTAAACTTTTATTTTGATTTAATTCGAATCTACACTAACTCAAGAATGTCTCTATGAAATTTCAAGTGGAAATCTCAACAACTCTTGAAGATATAAGCCGATTTATGGTGCTAGCATCAAGTGATCAAGTGAAGAGGTATTCTCCAAACAGCGTTTTTGCGAATGGCGGACACGATAACTCAAAATCTCATAATCCGTTCGATTCCAAATTTTGGGACGTTTCTCTGTGAGTGTATAGCTAACGTATTAACGTATTAAAAAGGATAAATCCAATCGGTCAAGGGCTTCCTTATTTTATAACTTGGTTTGTGGTAAAAATTAAGCGTTTAAAAAAAAAATATTGATTTTTGAGTGAAGTCAATACGAGAGCCAGAAATGCACCCTTTCTAACACCGTTGGAATTTTCGGATTCCGATGGTCCAGTGAGGAGTTATCATGCCCACCATCAAAAATAAGAACATTTCTTCAATCCCATAAAAAAAACAAAAAAATGTAAATTATTTTTCTTTTCCTTTAAATCTTCAAATATATATCGGCAAAGCTACAAACCTTAACAAGCTTTGGTATTGATTTACCATCCCATTGAAAATCCCTTTCCTTAAACGTGATAAAAACACCATGAAGCCATTTCTGTTGACCATAATGTACCGTTAGAAATAAAAGAAGAAGAAGTTTACAGTTATAAAATTAATTTTCGAAGTGACCCAGAAAACCCAAAGGTATTTTCGTGGTCCATGGACTCCAACTAAACAGAATTGATACATCAGAACCCCTGAATAATTTTTGTTGTTGTTTTGTAGCACAGTGTTATTAACAAAACACATATTTAATAAAAAACAGTAAGGAAAGTAGTAAAGTCGGACTTGGCCGACTATATGATACCCTTCACCACTGTTCGCTCTGTCGAAGGACATTGACATGAAATTTAACGGACGTAAATATGTGATCTTTATCTATATGTGAAGTGACTAACATAAATCCGTACATATATTCTGAAATCTTTGTTTAATTTAATTTCATGCGGGCAGATATAGAATCTATGTCTGCATCTGCACCAATTTCAACAAAACGCAATAACGTAATTGTAATCTCAATTTGGTACGCCACATTGTGCCACATTTCGTGTCAATCGGACAAACATAGGTGTTTGGTGCACCATTTGCCTAAAATCGTACGAAAATATATATGGTAGCTATATCTAAATCTAAACAGATTTCAACGAAGCTTGCCAGAGGCACATTGTACAAAATTGTGTGCCAATCGGACAAACTTTGGGTCTTTAGTGCGCTTTAGTGTCAAGTTTCGTAATAATCGGTTCAAATTTAGATGTAGCCCTATATATATTTCGTCCCATTTAATGTGAATGATGCAACAAAGTCCGAATCATCACACATCATTCTAGACTCAATTCAGTACGATATGCCAAATTTCGTGCAAATCGAAAGATATATAGGTACTTTGGTGTACCATTTACCTTAAATCGGACGAAAATATATATGGGAGCTACATCGAAATCTGAACCGATTTTCCCAATTTCAATAGGGTTAATCATTGGGCCAAATAAATGAGCTGTCCCAAATTTCATCCAATTCGAATCATAAATGCGATTTATGTTTACAATTTAACATGGCCAGACAGATGAACGGACATACATAAATCGGCCAAATTTTAGGCCGAATGCCACAAAATTTTGCACAACGTACTGAAGTTAGTGTAGTCTAATGTCTGCCAAGTTTTGTTGAAATCGGTTCAGATTTGGATATAGCTCCCATATATAGTTTTGCCCGATTTTAAATAATAGATGCACCAAACTCCTCCTCATGAATAATGTAATTGCGTTTTGTAGAAGTACAGACATAGCCCATATATATTTCCGACCGATTTCGTGTTAATTGGAGTCCAAATATTCAAGTGGTGCTGATTGATATTTGCTTTAAGGGAACCCCCCCATTCTCGATTTTAATTTTTCAAGATTTTCAATGGGCTGGTAAATCAATACCAATGCTTGTTAAGGTTAGTAACTTTGCACATATATATATATATATATATATATATTGAAGATTTAAAAGAGAAGAAAAATAATTTACAAAAACATTTTCTAATTGTTTTGTTGTTGTGTTTTAAAGAGAAGTCCGTATTTTTGATGGCGGACATGATAACTTCTCACTGGAACATCGGAATCCGAAAATTCCAACAGTGTTAGAAAAAGTACATGTCTGACTCTCGTATGAACTAGGATTATTGACTTCGCTCTAAAATAAGGAAGATCTTCACCGATTGGCTTTATCCTAGTTCATACGATAGCTATACACTCACAGAGAATCGTGCCCGCCATTCGCAAAAGAGAATAACGCGTTTAAAGTTTGAGAAGCCCTTTAACCATCACTTGATGCTGACACAATAAATCGGCTATATCTTCAAGAGTTCTTGAGATTTTCACTTGCAATTTTGTGGGGACATTCTTGAATTAGTGTAGATTCGAATTAAATAAAAAAATTGACCCGAGAATGGGGGGGCCTTAAATAGATTTACATAATTATTTCCCATTGTAACAAACGAATGACATGCTTATGGAATTAGATAAAGATCGCATATTTTAGTTTATCCAATGTCATGTTAATGGACCTTCATGTTAATGGTCCAATGTCCTATTAATGGTCCTTCTGCTAGGATGCATCTGTCCAACTATTCTACTTTCCTTACTGTTGTTTTTGTTAGATTTTAATAGGCTCGAATGGACATGCATATCTATATATACGTATATACATATATGAAGGGATTCTATACATATCCTCCAAAGTTACTATGGGTTTATCACGTTTCCTTTCGCATGTTACAAACATATGCCCTGTACCACACTGTGGTGAATGGTATACAAATTATAAACGTCGTTAAGTTCGGACGGATCTAACGGCCGAAATACTGAATTAAAGCCAATTCGGTTGAGAAGTGCCCCAGAAATAATCCTGAAAATAGGACCAACATTGATATTTTTATTAGGGAGACTTCTAACAATGATATATGAAATTAAACAACTTATTTGTTAAAAATATGTTCCAAAATACCGAAATTTTAATAAATATTGATTCGTTACAAATTACAGCCAATTAGGTTATGCGTTCAACATATTTTTAATATAAAATATTTAACAAATTTACAAAACTTTATATATTATGATTTTAACGGAAGGGCATGACAGCTATAAACGTTAAAATTTAAGTCAAAATTCCCCGTGTAGATTACAAAAAGTAGTAGTAAAGTAGTAGTAGTTCGTTATTTGGCTAAAAGTCCAAATATGCGGAGGTGCCAATATACACTAAACGTGGACCGATTTCAATAGCAAATATCCTAAGAGTTGTAGCTACGGCGAGTTTGCGCAAACTTTCATAATATCTATCATAAATATTTCAATTTCTATGGTGACTTCAAAAACCGACAGGCGGGCATTTTTAAATCTCACAATGATTATACATGTAAAACGATAAATATTTCCAAGTACTTGATACACACTCCACCTTATGTAGGAAGGTATGAACAACATTATTTACGGGGATAATAAATGTAATAGCAAGCTTACTTTACTCTATTCCTCATTACATTCCATCACACATCTAAAGGAAATGGGAAACAATTTAATTATTTGAAATCTGCTTTACGCACTATATTGTATGTTCTATAACTAATAACTAAACGATTAACTTGAACGTGTTTTCCTGAACATGCGAATATTAGCTAGTACTTACAATAGAATGAATAATGATAATCCCAACTTATATTCTTAAGTAGTCATTTCCAATAAAACATCACATTACATTGTAACAAAACAAATTCCCCCGAAAGGAGATGATATTGAATATCGTTTACGATATTTCGATATGTCCCAAACGTACACACGCCCGCACGCATACGCACTTCTACTGACCGTTGTACGTTCGTTTGTTTATTTGTTTTCTTTCTGGCATTGACTAGTCGCCAGAGAAGTTCCATAACGTTCGTATATAAGCCGGCGTTTTATAACACTTTCAAGTTATTTCAAATCAGACATTCGTGCAAAGAAGATCGTTATTTTTTGTGTAGTTTCGTTATCTGTTTTTAAGTCATAATGGGTAAGCGGAAAGAAATTTTTCATGTGAAGTGAATGAAAGAAAGTTGAGAACCCAAGAAAGAATGAATGGTGGAGTACGAAGGAAACCTTACAGAGAATATATTATTCCATAAATGTGGCCGCAGAGAAATTGTTTGTGTTGTTGTACAAAAAATAATGATAATAATAATGAAAAAATAATTGAATCATGTGAATAAAGCCAAACAATTTTTTTATGAAACTATAAAAATGTTACCGCTAACGAATCTCACACTCACAGAGAGACATTGGTGTTAATGAACTTGAGCCGATTCATGCAATGGCCGATTGAGTGATGATGCATCCACCTGCATATACCCACCCATCCAACTAACCGACCATCCAGTCATCCACCCATCCATCCATGGGAGTTTAAAAACAACAAAGAAAAACTGTTGCAATCATAACTCTTTCGCTTGACAATCACCAAACAGAGGAATCACTGACAATGGCATTCCATTGTCGTGTTCCAGAAACAGAACAACTTCAAGAAGTGTTTAATAAATAACTGAAGAGAAAAAAGAAAGAAGAAGAATATTTTCTGATTGTTGTTAACCGCAACAACAGAGTAATGAAGAAAAAAACAGAAAAAAATATTCAATAACGTTTTTAAAATTTTAAATAAACTTTTGGATCGCCAAAAAATGGATTTTTGTTTTTTTGTGGTGTTATCGTGCCGAGCGTGTGTCCAATTATGTATTCTATTGGCGTATTTTGAAATAATTATTTGTTGTTGTATTTCGATAATGTTGTTTTTGTGTACATTTCGATTGTAAAGTGGTACTGGTGGGGGTGGTTGCGTTGATGGCAGGTCGGTCCCAATCAATTGCTTGATTCCTTTCCGCTTTTGGCAACGTCAAAGACATTTTGTTGATAGCGATGGATGTCCAAGGAATAAACACGTAATCAAATGACAAAAAAACTATATAAATATTGTGCAGTTAATTGAACCTGTTGTGTTAAAATATTTGTAATGCCTAATTAATGTTTCGGTTTTGTTGATAAAAAAGAAAAAAAAAAATATTTATGTTGACTTGATGCCAATTTGTGTACATTTCGAGTTCATTAACAGATATAAATTTCAATATTAATCTACCAAGCGAAATCTATGAACAATCTAAAAAAATTCAAATTTTAAAATCAGTCATTGAGATTATGGGGTGTTTGTGGAGAAAATTATATAAAATTGTTTTTTTGTCGCCACTTAGACTGTGAAGTCAAGTAATGAAATCGGTCGAAAAGTAAATGTTGGAGCAATGTATAAATCTAAACCTATTTAAAACAAAATTTCTAAAGTTCGTGTCAATTGGACAGGCATATTTTGTGCACCATAACGAACATGTATATCTAACTATACTTTATGTACAAAAATAACTAAATCGTACTATAATTTGTACAATTTTGATTTGAGTAAAACGATAGAGCTGGAACATTGAAGTTCGGAAATAAGGTTACTTTTTGAGTGTAGGATTGGGGTATGGATGTAGTTTTGGAAATTCATACTTATGGATACTAAATTGGTGGATATGTTGGAAGTTTTGGAAATTCGTACTGTTATGTACTAAATTTGGTACCATATTTGGGTGAACCGATAGAGCTGGAATACTGAATTTTAGAAATAGGGTTACTGTTGGAGTTTGGGTGAACCAATAGAGGTAGGATCCTGAAATTTAGAGTTAGGATCATTGTTGGGGGTAGGATTGGGGTTATGTAGGAAGGTACCAAATTTGAATTTGAGTGAACCGATAGAGCTGGTTTTGATAATTCGTACATATGAATACTAAATGTTACTAAATTTGCTACAATTTGAATTTTGGGAGAATCGATAGAGCTACAATTTTCAGTTAGAATTCCAGAAATTTGGTGTTAGGATTCCTGATGGGGAATAGGATTGGGATATGTAGGTAATTTTGGAAATTTGTATGAAAAGTACTAAATTTGATACAAAGTTCATTTTAGTGAACCGATAGAGCTGGAACACTAAATATTTGGAATTAAGTTTTTGCCAAATAGTCAGGCTGAATCCCAGTTTGTTGTTTTTATAAAAAAACAACTATTTATTAGTGGGGAATGTATGGCATTGTTTGCCGAGGGGTAAGGCAGGGAAGACTATAGTTTCGGATCACGCCACTGATCCTCATCAGTTCCCTTAGTTTTTTGTTGGAATATCCCAATATCTGGGGAGAATATCCCAACAAAAAACTAAGGGAACTGATGAGGATCAGTGGCGAGATCCGAAACTATAGTCTTCCCTGCCTTACCCCTCGGCAAACAATGCCATACATTCCCCACTAATAAATAGTTGTTTTTTATAAAAACAACAAACTGGGATTCAGCCTGACTATTTTGCAAAAACAAAATACAAATATGGTATCCCAAATAAACCGCCAACACTACTGAAGTTGTAGACGCAGGCACGGTTAAACTGTTTGGTTTGTTGCTGTACACTAGCAACACCAACAAAGTCGTTGTGTGCATTTGTCGCGATGTGACAACACACAACAGTGGGAAAGGTGTGGTGTTGTTTGTAAATGCCTTGTTAACCTCGAAGTGAGGCTCCAGCGAAATTCTCATGAAGTTTATGTCGTTGGTCAGCTAAGTACTTCGCTTTGTTACAAGAGACATTTGGGTATGAAAGGTTTTTTGTATAGAAGCAATAGCTTCTGGGGAGAATATCCCAACAAAAAACTAAGGGAACTGATGAGGATCAGTGGCGTGATCCGAAACTATAGTCTTCCCTGCCTTACCCCTCGGCAAACAATGCCATACATTCCCCACTAATAAATAGTTGTTTTTTATAAAAACAACAAACTGGGATTCAGCCTGACTATTTTGCAAAAACAAAATACAAATGGTATCCCAAATAAACCGCCAACACTACTGATATTTGGAATTAATATTACTGTTGGAGTGTGGAATTGAAGTATGCAAATAATTTTGGAAATTCGCACTTATGTGCACTAAATAGTAGTAAATTTGATTTTAGGGTTAACCGATAAGTCTGGAATCCTGAAATCCTGATGTAGGTAGTAATGGAAATTTGCACTTATCTGTACGAAATGATACTGAAATTGATACAATTTGGATTTAGCTGATCTAATAGAGCTGAAAAGTACTAAAAATACTTTTTAAGTACATTTAGTACTGTTCAAGTGTAGGATTGGGGAATGGGTGCACTTTGAAAATTTGTTCTTATGGGTACAAATTAGAGCTAAAAACTGATATTTGGAATTAAGATTGGGGTATGTGGGAAGATTTGGAACTTCGTATTTATGATCGTTAAGGTACATAGTTATGGAAATTTATATTAATGCGTACTAACTGGTACTAAATTTGGTTTGTGTGAACCTATATTTGAATTTTTTTTTGGCAATAACTATATTATTACGTAGAACGTAACTATATGCATAAGTCCCAAATGTCAACATTAAAATATTAGGTTATACAGTGTTTAGTTCAAATTTTCAGTAAAAGTTTGACCATTTTGTGGGAGAGGTAATAGACCGATATCCTCCATCTTCGAACTTGATCTAAGTTTGGGAAAAATATTTTCGATATGCAAAGTTTTAATAAAATCGGTTACTCCTTTCGAGATTTATCGTGCGCACCAGCCGGTCAGAGGCACAGACGGACGGATGGACATCGATTCCAAATTGTCTGAAACGGATATGGCCCAAAAAACATGACGTCTTAAACCAATATTTCGATGAGGCACATTTTTGCCGCAGCAAAGTGTATATAACCTCATTAGCCATAAGACTGAGGGTATAAAAATGATCAATATTGGGACAAGCTTAGTTTGTTATTCGGTTATTGATAGTACTCGTAGTTAACTATTTTGTTTTCAATGGGTGTTAAATGTTCCTACTAAAATTTGTGAATATTGCTTTGCTTTTTGGCAGCAATTTACCTCCTTATAAATGTCCCAATCGATTTTAGATGGATTAAATGTCCATCATTACTTGTTATAGACAAATTCTTTCATTTTTGCATTCTAATAAAATTTTCACAATAATCTATGTTTTTTCGGTTCTAAAAAGTAGAAGAATATAGAAACTGATCTTTAAAAAAACACACACACATATTAAAAATGCGATTCTTTCGTATGGGCTCTTTAACAACATGTATGGCCTCTGACATATATGATTTTCTTTGCATATGTCTCCAATTACGAAATATTTATGATGTCATATTTTTTGGTCGAAATCCATAAAATAAAAGCATTTTTTGAAATAAAATATTTATATTTAATTTCGAAATTTATTATATTTTTATGTTCACGCCCTTGTCAACTAACATAAATACGTACATATGTACTTGCATTTGTATTTATACAAAAAATCGTATATATACATATAGTAATTAAAATGGTGTGACAAAATGCAAGCAAATAATTTATACATACCCACATACTGACATATATATCCGTATATCCTATATTCGTGTTATAATTTGTCGTGAATTTGTAAAAGAATAATATATAGTATGTAGATATTTTGGCGACAAACAAATGAAATATAAGTTAAACCTATTTTCCTAGGCTATTTTGCAAATTAATTATTTCGATTATTACGAAAAACAATGAAATAAAATTTAATTATTATATGTTTATGTTTGTCTTTGTGTGTGTAAGGCTTGGTAATCTATGGCATTTTCAATTTCGTTTAGCAGCAATTTATTAGCATAAATGCCCATAATAAAAACGGGAAACAATGTCGAAATACTATCAACAGCAAAGGTTGCAAAATGTTTATTGAATGTTTCAATAAATCATTTAAAATGTGCTTTGGACATTGCCCAATTTATTGTAAGAAATAATTTTTATATTCTCCTTCGAAAATGTTTATGAAAAACGGAAGCTAATATAAATCATTAAAATTTAGCGCCATGTTTTGTTGGTCCAATTGAAAAAAATTATTTAAAAAATTATAAAAATCCCCGGCTTGCTGGTCTTTTGAAAAAATTTTAAAATCCAAGCCTTGTTGGTCCTTTGAGAAAATATTCTTAAAAAAAAAATCCGCGCCTTCTTTGCAAAAATATCCTTTAAAAAATCCACGCCTTGTTGGTCCTTTGAAAAAATATTCTTTAAAAAAAATCCGCGACTTGTTGGTCCTTTGCCAAAATATTATTTAAAAAATCTACGCCTTGTTGATCCTTTGAAAAAATATTCTTAAAAAAATCTACGCCTTGTTGATCCTTTGAAAAAATATTCTTTAAAAATCCACGCCTTTATTACTCCTAAAAAAATATTCTCTAAAAATCTATGCCTTGTTTGTCCTATAGAAAAAGTATCCTTCAAAAGTAATCTCTCAAAAATTCACTCTTACATGAAGTCGTTTTTGTTATTTTTTCTTTCCAGCCAAAAGCCTTCTCGTAACACTCCTCGTATTGGTGGGAGTTGCACTGTCCTCGCGAACGACAGTGGAAGCCACCGAACAACCAGCTCGCATTGTTTGCTATTTCAGCAACTGGGCTGTTTATCGACCAGGCTTGGGACGTTATGGCATCGAAGATATTCCCGCTGAGATGTGCACCCATTTGGTGTACTCGTTTATTGGTGTTGATGACAAATCATGGGAGGTGTTGGTCATCGACCCGGAGATCGATGTTGATCAAAATGGTTTCCGTAATTTCACCCAGCTGCGTAATACTCATCCCAATTTGAAGTTGCAGATTGCTGTCGGCGGATGGGCTGAGGGAGGTTCCAAATATTCACGAATGGTAGCGGTACGTGAAAATCGTCTTCGATTCATACGTAGCGTTGTGAATTTTATGAAGAAATATGATTTCGATGGTTTCGATTTGGATTGGGAATATCCTGGTGCCACCGATCGTGGTGGTAGCTACAGTGATAAGGATAAATTTTTGTATTTTGTACAAGAATTGCGTAGAGCATTCGATCGTGAGGGCAGAGGTTGGGAAATAACAATGGCAGTGCCGGTGGCGAAATTCCGTTTGCAGGAAGGTTATCATGTTCCGGAGTTGTGCGAGTAAGTTGACTGCTTGAAAATATCCACTTTGAAATATTCATATTTATACCCTACACAACTATGTTGTCAGGGTATTATAGCTTTGTGCAGCCCCAAAAGTTTGTAACGCCGCGAAATATTGGTCCTAGACCCACCTTTAAGTATACCGATCGTCATATCTCGACTAGCTGAATCGATCTAGACATGTGTGTCCGTCCGTCCGTCCGTCTGTCCATTATAATTTGTAAACACGATACAGGCCACAGTTATGGACCAAACTTCACGAAATTTTGCATGTAGGATGGGTTCTGGCCAATGAAGACCCCTATTGTTTTTGATAAAGATCAGTTAATATTTAGGGGATGAAATGGACCAAATACTAAATTTTTGTCGGTTTTTCTGGTCGCTCCAGAGGCCGAAATTATGGCGCGAACATCGCGAAATTTTACATGGAGAAGGGGATCGGGCCAAAGAATAAGCATGCCTGTTTTGGTAAGGATCGGTCAATATTTAGCGGGTCAAATGGACCCCGACTTTTGTGTGAAAAATTACAAATTTTGTATTCTATCGCTTATATATTTGCCCCTGAAGGACAAAGACCCGAGAAGCTGATTGTATATCCAAGAGGAGTGGTTGACCTTTAAATTGATACCAATTATATGGCCGTACGTACTCAGATGTGGGATTTACACTTAAATATTAACAGGTGCTTACGTACTGAGATATTATTTAGTAACCCATTACCACACAATAGGGCGGAAATATGGCACTGGTCGCTCTGAAATTTTCCAGTTGTGGTCAAGGACAACGCCTAGTATTTTCGGGGATGATCAGATATTAATTTTGGGATCTATTGGACCGAAGACTTAGTTTTTTGTGCTTTTTATACCCTACACAACTATGTTGTCAGGGTATTATAGCTTTGTGCAGCCCCAAAATTTGTAACACCGCGAAATATTGGTCCTAGTCCCACCTTTAAGTATACCGATCGTCATATCTCGACTAGCTGAGTCGATCTAGACATGTGTGTCCGTCCGTCCGTCTGTCCATTGTAATTTGTAAACACGATACAGGCCACAGTTATGGACCAATCTTCACGAAATTTTGCATGTAGGATGGGTTCTGGCCAATGAAGACCCCTATTGTTTTTGGGAAAGATCGGTTAATATTTAGGGGATGAAATGGACCAAATACTAAATTTTTGTCGGTTTTTCTGGTCGCTCCAGAGGCCGCAATAATGGCCCGAACATCGTGAAATGTAGCATGGAGACGGGGATCGGGCCAAAGAATAAGCATGCCTGTTTTGATAAAAATCGGTCAATATTTAGCGGGTCAAATGAACCCTGACTTTTGTGTGAAAAATGACAAAATTTGTATTCTATAGCGTATATATTTACTCCTAAAGGACATAGACCCAAGAAGTTGATAGTATATCCAAGAGGAGTGGTTCACCTTTAAACTGATACCAATTATATGGTCGTATGTACTCGGATGTGGGATATTATTTAGTAACATATTACCACAATAGAGGAGGGAAATATAGCGCTCATCGCTTTGAAATTTTCCTTGAGAATCCAGGTATGGTCAAGACAACAGAATATTGAGATATTCGGAAAATATGTATTTGTAAGGAAGATGTGCTGTTAATCTGTAATCGGTCAAGAGGGTGCAAAAATCACGAAATATTGATCAGGCTCGAAATAAACATACGCAAAAGTTAGAGTTCCGTGGTAGTTGTGTAGGGTATAATATGGTCGGCCCCGTCCGACTATACTGCTCCGCTCACTGGTTTTTTGTTGTGGTTTTTTGCAGAGCCTTGGATGCCATCCATGCCATGACCTATGATTTACGTGGCAACTGGGCCGGTTTTGCTGATGTCCACAGCCCCTTGTACAAACGCAAACACGATCAATATGCCTATGAGAAACTAAATGTCAACGATGGTCTGGCCTTGTGGGAAGAAATGGGTTGCCCCGCCAATAAATTGGTGGTCGGTATTCCCTTCTATGGCCGCACATTTACCTTAAGTGCCTCAAACAAAAACTACAATATGGGTACCTACATCAATAAGGAAGCTGGTGGTGGTGCTCCAGGTCCCTTCACCAATGCCAGTGGTTTCTTGGCCTACTATGAAATCTGTACGGAGGTGAAGGACAAAGCCAATGGCTGGACTGTTGAATGGGACAAGGATGGTATGGTACCCTACACCTACCGCGACACCCAATGGGTTGGCTATGAAAACGAAGCTTCGGTACAAATCAAAATGGATTGGATCAAACAGAAGGGTTATGCCGGTGCCATGACATGGGCCATTGATATGGACGATTTTCATGGTTTGTGTGGTCGTCCCAATGGTTTGATGCATATTCTATATGAGAATATGAGAAATTATCGTGTGCCGGAACCAACACGAGAAACAACGCCTAGGGTAAGTTGTCACATATTATGTGTCGCAAGATGTGAGCAGGTGCCAAATGAATTTAGATTTTTTCTTTTCATTGTTGGTTGTCTGCGATTTTTATTTATAATTTTTTTGATTTGCTTTGGTTCTTGTTTTCATTTTCTTTATTGTGTGTTTTTATCTTTGCGGTCTGTCCTACAGCCTGAATGGGCCAAACCACCAGCAACGCCACCAAATCCCGATGAGGGCAGTCTAACAGTGCCAGAAGCAACAACAACCCGACGACCAAAACCCGTCACAACAAAAAGACCCGCAACAATGGCACCAGCGCCAACAGCACCAACCAAACCACCAACAACAACATCGCCAACCAAGGTAAGAGACCCCGAAACAAAAAAAGAAAATGTGATTTCAAATCACACGAGTGAAATTCTCAAATATTGAGCAATAGTTCGATCGGATGGTCTGAATATATTTAAATATTTAGGTATACGTATTGCCGAACATTTTTAGCACGTGAAACGATTTCGTCGGAACTTTAAACACATATGGACCTCTAAAAAAATATTTTTTAAAAAGTCCTAGCCTTATTGGACCTCTAAAAAAATACTCTTTAAAATATCCAAGCCTTATTGGACCTCTAAAAAAATATTCTTCAAAAAGTCCAAGCCTTATAGGACCTCTAAAAAATATTCCTTAAAAAATCCACGCCTTAATGGACCTCTAAAAAATATTCCTTAAAAAATCCACGCCTTAATGTACCTCTAAAAAATATTTCTTAAAAAATCCACGCCTTAATGGACCTCTAAAAATACTCCTTAAAAAATCCACGCCTTAATGGACCTCTAAAAAATATTTCTTAAAAAATCCACGCCTTAATGGACCTGTAAAAAATATTCCTTCAAAAATCCTCGCCTTAATGAACCTGTAAAAAATATTCCTTAAAAATCCACGCCTTAATGGACCTCTAAAAAATATTCCTTAAAAAATCCACGCCTTAATGGACCTCTAAAAAATATTCTTTAAAAAGTCCAAGCCTTATTGGACCTCTAAAAAATATTCTTCATATCCACGATATATTTTTATACCCTTCACCACACTGTGGTAAAGGGTATAATGTATTTGTGCATATGTTTGTAACAGGCAAAAGGAAACGAGATAGAATCACTTTCTGAGTCGATTTACGCATGTCCGTCTGTCCGTCCGTCCATGTATTTTTGTGAACAAAGTACAGGTCGTATTTAAGATCCGAGTTGGATGAAATTTGGCATAGGTCACTTATTTGGTCCAAGGACGAGCCCTATCGAAATTGGGAAAAATCGGTTCAGATTTAGATATACCTCCCATATACATTTTCGTCCGATTTAATGTAAATGGTGCAACAAAGTCCCTATATATCGCTCGATTTGCACGATATTTGGCACAGCGTAATGAATTAGGTCTAGAATGATGTGTGTTAAGTTTCCTGAAAATAGGTTCAGATTTAGATATAGCTCCCATATATATTTTCGTCTGATTTAATGTAAATGGTGCAACAAAGTCCCTATATATCGCTCGATTTGCACGATATTTGGCACAGCGTAATGAATTAGGCCTAAAATGATGTATGTTAAATTTCCTGAAAATCGGTTCAGATTTAGATATAGCTTCTATATCTGACCAAATGAAAAATTTAGTATCGGCTGCAGAATGACATGTTTATGCATCCAATTTTATTTTACTGGTCCTTTCAAAATGCGATGTCTATTACGATTCATCTGTTCAATATACCCAAAGTGGGATATCATATCGTCCACCCCGTCCGACTTTACTACTTTCCTTACTGGTTTTAATCATATATGTATTTTTAATATTTCAGAAACCCATGAAAGCCACCAAGAAACCATTAACCACCACAACTGGTGCCCCAGTCCCATGGAAACCTGATCCAATGGAACCAGAAATAACAGTTCAGGGAAATACAAACACGGATTTAAGTCATATCGATTGTAGTCACAAAGATTTTGTACCACATGAAGACTGCAGAAAGGTAAGACACAATTTTTTAATTTAAAATCGAACTTATTTCGAATATCAAATGTCTTATTTCAGTATTATCGTTGCGTGCACGGTATGCCTGTTGAATTCGAATGCAAAGAAGGCACCGCCTTCCATACCATCTCAAATGTTTGCGATTGGATTGAGAACAGTGATCGGTACTATTGTACCCAAATGAAGGGCAAAAAATCTGGCAATGATGCCTAAGGCCTAACATCGAAGCAGTGTTGATGGTGTAAATTGTCACAGATTTTTTATAGACACATTTCTCATGTGTGTGTACACACACACACTCACACCATTCGACTTTGTATTGCATTTGTGTACTGGTATTCATTAGGTTTAATTAAAAAGGAAAAACTATTAATTTAAAATAAATTACATTTTAAGATACGTACATATATATTTTTTAATATAGCATTTCGAAATTTAAGAAAATAAATCAAATCTCTATAAGATAAAAACAAATTGTATTTTTTTGTTTTTTTCGCGTGTGTGCGTATTATTTATGATATGCAAAATAAGTATACGCCATTATAAAGGAGTGTCTTGGTATTTAAAATTGTTTGTGAAAATAAAATTTGAAAAATAATAAAAATTCTAATATAATATTATATATATGTATATATATTTAAATTTTCCTTAAAATACAAATTTCACCACAATAAAAATTGTATTTGACTTTTCTTTTTGAAATTTTTAGTATCCAAATAACCTTAAAATTTGGTTAATATTTTTATATGGATTCTCATCTCTTTGTTGTTTAGTTTTTTTTTCTATTAAAAACTATTAAGGTATTGATATAGAAATTCATCACATTCTTTTGTTTAATCCCTTTTCAAGAAATAGGAATTTATGTATGTATTTGCCATATCAAAAATGAAAATTTCTCGATAAACATTTTTAAAATTCAACGAAGCATTGAGAAAATGTCAGACAATCAGAAAAAATCAAGGCTGTTTTCTGATCTGTGGTATACAAAAAAGAACATCATATTTATAGAAGACATTTTTCAATGTTAACTAATGTATAGGGATTTTTAGTTGAAGAACTAAGGTAAAGAACTAGGGCGGTATGATAATGAATAGGAAACTGTATGGAATGCAATAAGAAACAAAATAATGAAATCATTTATATCTATGATGATGGTGCCAGTGTCAGAGCTATCAATCGTCACGACATTTTGCAAGTAGGATGAATGCTGGCAAAAGAAGGTCCCTATTGGTAATGATCGGTTCATATGAACCAAAAACGTTATTTTTGTCTGTTTCTATGGTCCCTCTAGAGGCTACAATTATGACCCGAACATCACGGAATTTTACACAGAGAAAGGGGTCTGACCATGGAATAAGCATACTTGTTTTGATAAATATCGGTTGATATTCGACCCAGACTTTTGTGTTAACTATTATATAACCTGTATTATACGGCGTATATGTTTACCCCTGAAGAACATAGATCTGAGAAGTTGCAAGCATATCAAAGAGGAGTGGGTTATCTTTAAATTATATTGTTGTGTGTACTTAGATTTGGGAGATTTACTTAAATACTTACAGGTGTCTACATATTCTGATATAGTTTAGTATTACCATTACAACACTAAAGGACAGGAATGTAGTGCTGATGGCTATGAAATTTTACATAAGGTTTCGGTTATGGTCAAGGACGACGTCTATAATAATTATTAATGATTAGATGATATTTCGGTGATAAAATGTACAGACATTTTTATTTTTTAAGGTTTTCTTGTCGCTCTAGATCCCACAAAAATAAGTCGAACGTCAACTAATTCGAATGATTGTCATTACAATGAATAGTCGTAAAAATTGAAATTGACATGATTCTCATTACAATGAATAGTCGTTGACAAATGAACAAAACTTTTTTGTGCAAAATAAATAGAATTTCCGTAAAAATATGATTCGGAAAATATACATCATAGGAACTGTTGTCCTCTAAACAGTCAAGAGAGTTCAAATATCACGAAATATTACCCAGGCTCGCAGTATAAACATTCATTTTACACCCTTAATAATAAGGCTATATACAGCCTGTCTGGATGGAGTGCACAATACATTGCGTCCAAACTTTCCACATCATAATATTTCTTCCAGTCCTTCCCGATTCGATTTTTATACGCTCCACCATAGTATGGAGGGTATATTAATTTTGTCATTCCGTTTGTAACTCATCGAAATATTCATTTCCGACCCTATAAAGTATATATATTCTTGATCAGGGTAAAATTCTAAGACGATCTAGCCATGTCCGTCCGTCCGTCCGTCTGTTGTAATCACGCTATCTTCTGAAGGAATTGAGATAGGGTGCTGAAATTTTGCATAGGGTTGTCTTTTGTCTGCAGGCAGGTCAAGTTCGAAGATGGGATATATCGGTCCACGTTTAGGCATAGCTCCCATATAAGGTTACCCGCCAAATTTCGGTATTTTGGGGCTCTTGAGCGCGTTTTTCAGCCGAATTCGCTGAAATTTGGTACCTTGGGTTATTATTGGATACTAAATGTCTCCACAAAAAATTATAAGTATAGGTCCATATTTTCTGGTCGCCCCCATATAACGGTACCTCCTAATTTTCAGTATTTTGGGGGTTTTGGTCGTATTTTCCCACCGAATTGGCTGTAATTTATTATTTTAAGTTCTTAATAGGTACCAAATCTCTCAACAAAAAAATTATTAATATAGGTCTATTTTTTCGGATAGCCCCCATATAAGGATACCCCCAAATTTTCGGTATTTTGGGGTTCTTGAGCGCGTTTTTCAACCGAATTTGCTGTAATTTGGTATTTTGTAGTCGTATATGGTAACAAATCTCTCTACCAAAAATTATTAATATTCGCCCCCCTTTTTGGGGTAGTCCCCATATAACCCCCTTTTTTATATTAAAATAGTTATCTGATTTGTTCCGTTTTGAGTTTGGTTTTAAGACTCTATTTATAACCATTTCACCTGCGGAGGATAGCGAGATAAAAAATTAGAACGTAAGGTTCGATAATGAACTATAGCCGCACTTAGACCTAGCCCCTGTGTTGAATTTTCAGAAGGAGTGGACCGATATTCCCAAATCTTCGAATTTGAATTATCAATTAAAATTTTCTGAAATCTGTATTGTGGTTAACATTATGGTTTACATAATCCGTTTTTAGACATGTCGGTATAGGTCCACTTTTTGGTATGTTCCCTATATTTTCATTTCTAGTACCTTTCAGTATATCTATGGTGGAGGGTATCCAAAGTTCGGCCCGGCCGATTTTTCACTTGTTTCGATTTTTTTAGAACTTCGAAAAAAACTCGGAACAATTTGTTAGCTAGGAAGTCACATTACCAGGTAGGTGGCAATGCCCTATCTTGTAACAATTACACCATGGCTCGATCCATATGTAGGTCGGGTGTATACATTTTACTACGGTAAAAATGTTTCCCATCGAACTATTGGTTTTAGACCCCATGACCAAATCCGTCTTAGACAATTTGGAATTAATTTACAAATGTCCGAACGTCTGCCTGTCAGGCTGGTGCGCACTATACCTTTGCGAAGGAAGTAATCGATTTCATTCAAACTTTGCAATATCCTAATATTTATTCCAAACTTAAATAAAATTCGAAAATGGGACTTCTCCTCCTTCGGGTACCTCCTCAACAAAATATTGCCAAATGTTGCTGAAAATAAATTTTTAATAACACGCGAACAACAACATCATATATTCAGGAATATAATGTTGAAAGATGGGTCATATCGGTCCACTCATTCTAGTACGTCCTCCACAAAGGGTCAAAAATTTGAAAATTTATATATCTCATACGAAGCGAACGGAATATTAAACTTTGCATTGTGTACAAAAATGGGACACGTCCCATTGTCAATACGATTTCCTACGAATTCATAACACACTTTTACCAAACCTAGATCAAAACCGAATATGAGGTACATCGGTTCACTTTTTTTGGTACTTTCCCCACAAAGGGTCAAAATGTTAAAAACTGTAAATTTAATTTGAAGCTAGTGGAGTAACAGATTTGATCCATTGGTTGCACATTGTCATATTTTACCAAACCTACGGCGATGTGGTCAATGGGGGCAACATCTACTGGTACCTCCCCACTGATGGTCAAGTCTTTGATAAAAACATATTTAAAAAAAACATACATATGAAGCGAATTGTGTGTATTTTCGTAGACAGCCGTAAACCCTAGGCTGATTTTATATGTCTATCGGCAACACCAACTGACACTTTTTTAAGGTCTGCCATCCAATGAGAACTCAAAATAACAAATTAAAACCAGTAAGGAAAGTAGTAAAGTCGGACGGGCCGACTATATGATACCCTTCACCACTATGGGTATATTAAACAGATGCATCCTCACAGACCTCGGATTATTATTATGACATTGGATGAACTAAAATATGTGACGACTTAGATCAATCCATATACATGTAATTCGTTTGTTACAATGGGACAAAAGTAGTAAATCGATTTCAAAACGAGAATATGTATGTGAGCTATATCCAAATCTGAACCGATTTCCACGAAACTTGGCAGACATGACTCCAGACCCCATTCAGAACGATGTGCCAAATTTCGTGCAAATCGAAAGATATATAGGGTCATGGATGCAACATTTAGATTAAATCGGACGAAAATATATATGGGAGCTATACCTAAATCTGAACAGATTTTCACGAAACTAAGCAGACATTATTCTACACTCAATTCAGTACGATATGCCAAATTTCGTGCAAATCGAAATATATATAGGGACTTTAGTGCACCATTTACCTTAAATCGGACGAAAATATATATGAGAGCTATATCTAAATCTGAACCGATTTTCAGGAAACTTAGCACACATTATTCTTGGCTTATTTCAGTAAGCTATACCAAATTACGTGCAAATCGAAAGATATTTAGGGACTTTGTTGCACCATTTACCTTAAATCGGGCGAAAATATATATAGGAGCTATATCTAAATCTGAACCGATTTTCACGAAACTCAGCACACATCATTCTAGGCTTAATTTAGTACGATGTACCAAATTTCGTGCAAATCGAAAGATATTTAGGGACTTTGGTACACCATTTACCTTAAATCGGACGAAAATATATATGGGAGCTATACCTAAATCTGAACTGATTTTCACGAAACTTAGCACACACCATTCTAGACCTAATTCATTAAGCTGTGCCAAATTTCGTGCAAATCGAGAGATATATAGGGACTTCGGGGGACCATTTACATTAAATCGGACGAAAATATATATGGGAGCTATATCTAAATCTGAACCGATTTTTCCCAATTTCAATAGGGTTCGTCATTGGGCCAAATAAGTGACCTATGCTAAATTTCATCCAAATCGGATCATAAATGCGACCTGTACTTTGTTCACAAAAATACATGGACGGACAGACGAGAGACGGACGGACGGACAGACAGACGGACATGCGTAAATCGACTCAGAAAGTGATTCTATCCATATTCTCAAAAGGAACCATGTGTCTATCTCGTTTCCTTTTGCCTGTTACAAACATATGCACAAAGACATAATACCCTGTACCACAGTGTGGTAAAGGGTATAAAAACTGGAAAACATCTCCTGATCATAGGCCGATAGTGGCAATTTAAAGTATGATGGGGGTAATAACAAAAATTCGATCAATACTGATCAATTATATTGAAATCTATAACTAAAAAATTACAATTTCACAATATAATTTACCAAAACTCCAAAAAAAGTAATTAATAAATTATGAGGACTACTGTATAAATTTGACCAATAGGGATCAAATTAAAGTCAATTTGGTTGAAAACGTGCCCAAAATTCCTAAAATCTTGAATATCACATTTTTAATACCTCAGCCTATGACATATCGCATGTAGTATACAGTAATCCTAATTTTTGTGGGGGAGGTTGGTATAAATATTAAGGTCTGTATGATTTAAATCACACCGGATTTACATATCGGTTTATATTCTGAATGTGGATGCTCTATATTTCTGTATTTCATATGACATTTAAAAATTCTACCTTCTGTGGGGGAGATACTCAAAGGAGTGGTTACCTTAAATATTAATAGTTCTGCCGTGATAGACGGTCATGAATAAATTAACATAGAATTTTACCTTTGAACAAGCATATTTGGAATACCCGGTGAATATTTCGAGGTCCCATAATCGAAGTGATGCCTCCCCACAAAAATCTCAACATTTTCTCTCAGAGCTCATGCAGAATACCTCGCAACTACAATTCAACTACGTCAACACAATTCTTTCAAATTACATTTTATTTCGCTGAGATTTATGACTACAAATAGACGTTTAACCTTTCGCCAAGAGTTTATTAGAGCTTGTGTAACGGCGACGGTGCTACTTTATAATGACAGCAAACATTAATTTTGGGCGTTGTAAACAAGCTGCAGTATTTGTTAAAAGTCAAATTTTGCATTTTGCTAAGAATTTTGCCTTCTTTTTTGTTTCGTATTTGCAGCAGTGTTATTTCGTATTTCCCTTCTTCCGGCGTCACATTAACAAAATAGAAAAAAAACATTTTGATAATTTTCACAAGAGTCCAATCATAAACGACAGCTGTTGTGTAGGTTTTCAATACGTTGTTTTTTTCTTGGGGTTGTTGTTGTTATTATTTTTAATTTGAAAATTAGAAATCTGTTTCGCTTTTCGTCGCTAACCACCTAAGCAGGCTATTTAGCAATTTCTGTGCAGATTTCTTTCTTTTTTTTGTTTTTGCTCTTTTTTTGACGATTTAATGTGACGTTTGTCGCGATGAAATTAAATCATTTGTGGCACATAACAAATCACTTTTGGGCTTTACCATGGGGTTCTATGTCGAATCTTTGCAAATATCTCAAATTTTTGATGGTAAATTGTCTTGTTCTTCTTCCCCAAAATTCAGCATTTAGTGTTATTTTGTTTTCACACTTTGCCATAGATATAAGTAACTCGGTCCAATGTCGGTGGACTTGAGCATTGCTGTTTTCAATTAAGAAAAAGCCATTCACGTCAAACCATTGGTAATGGTGGTCATTGTCGAGTGTACACCCCAGCCTCTTTTTGTCACTTTGTTTGCTCTTTTGTTTTTTGTTTTTGGCCAAGACGTTACAGCCAATATGTTGCTGCTGCCGTGATGAGTCCACGCAAAAGAAAACAACGAACAGAGAACTTAAAGAAATCGCTTGTCTAAATATAAAATTTGAGCAACAAGTGTATGACGGCAACAGACGACAAAAACAAAAATGTATTATTTTGAATATCTTTGAGAAAAATGTTTGCCCCAAAGAATTATTGTTCGAATATCCCTGAGTACTGAAATATTAGGTGGATCATTTTTATTGACAAAATTTAATATTACGATGTGCAAATTTTCGATGATATTGGATATCCCATTCGCTTCATATGAGGTGTACAAGTTTTCAAATTTTGACCCATTGTGGGAAGGTACCTGAAGAAGTGGGCCGACGGGTCCCATCTTCGGACATAATTTAAGTGCGAAAAAATATTAAATGAAATTGCAAAGTTTAAATGAAATTCCATATTTAAATGAAATTCCAAATGAAATTCCCTAACTTCATATGAGATGTAAAAATTTTCAAAAATTTGACCTTTGTGGGGAGAAACAGAGGGCCGATAAGCCCCTTTTAATGGTTAAAATATTAGGTTGTGCAAAGTTTAGTTCAAATCGGCTACTCCGTACACGTGATATTATAAAATAAATTTTCAGCAACATTTTTACCATTTTGTGGGGAGATACCAGAAGGAGTGGACTAGGAATAAGTAAATCGACTCTAAATTAATCCATTAATCGACTTTTTGTATTGAAAAGTCAAGGTCGACTTTTGAAATCGCAATGTCGACATTTTAAGATTTTCCATTTTCTTCATAACTATTTGCTTTATTATCACATACCCCAAATTGATTAAAAATTACACATTCCAGAATTTTATATTATCTGCTAACAATTCGTATAAAAAATCCTTGTAAAAGTCGAAAATCGATTTTGAACGGGTTTAAAAAAATCTATCAAAAACTCGACTTTTTAGTCAAAGACAAAAATCGACTTTTTGGCCTAAGGTCTAAAAGTCGATTTTTGGGTTCGACTTCGTATCTCAATAATGGGCCTTTGTCTTTTTTGCAATATTAGGTTCTCACTGAGTGGAAAAATTTCCTAACAAAAATGAACAAAATATGTATAGCTCCCAAATGTATAGCTCGAGATTTTGGTGGATGTGGATGAAATTTGGCATTCGGTCTTTGTGTGAAATTATTTTTCAGTCGAAAATTGTCAACATATGTTTATAATTTCATATAAAGGTTCAGCGGCATTTCCTGTATTTTCATGGTAATGGGCGCATTTTTGACTAGCTGAGTGTAATTTTGCATTTCGTTATGTATAAAAAATTAATTTGTAACATTTTTTTAAACACATACTTGTTGACTATTACCTCCAAATAAAGGCCTCGCCTGTGTTTAGTTATGTTGAAGGTTCTAGCGGAGCTTCTGTAATTTGGAATTTCATGTTCAGAGGATGAAGAATCGCATAAATATAATGACAAAGTTCTGACAAGTTTGGCCCTGCCGAACTTTAATATTTTTATATCATCCACCAATCTGTGGTACAGAGTATTATGTTTTTGTGCATATGTTTGAAATAGGCAAAAGGAATCGAGATAGACCTATGGTTCCTTTTGAGAATATGCATAGAATCACTTTCTGAGTCGATTTATGCATGTCCGTCCGTCCATGCATTTTTGTGAGCAAAGTACACGTCGCATTTATGATCCGATTTGGATGCAATTTGGCACAGGTCACTTATTTAGCCCAAGGCCGAACCCTATTGAATTGAACTGAGCAAATCGGTTCAGATTTAGATATAGCTCCCATATATAGATTCGTCCGATTTTAGGTAAATAGTTCACCAAACTTCCAATACTTTGAAACAAAATTTTGCACAACGTACTGAATTAGGTCCTGATTGAAGTATGTGAAGTTTTGTGGAAATCGGTTCAGATCTAGATATAGCTCTCATATATAGTTTCTTCCGATTTTATGTAAATCGGCCATCATACTGTCAGTATTTGTCCGATAGAGACAAAATTTTGCACAGCGTACAGTTTGATGTATATGAAGTTTTGTTGAAATCGATTCAGATTTAGGTCCGATTTCGTCCGATTTTTATGTAAATGGTGCATCAAAATTCCAATATTTTTTAGATTGAAACAAAATTTTGCACAGCGTACAGAATTAGGTCCTGTTAGATATTTGTGAAGTTTTGTTGAAATCGTTTCAGATTTAGATATAGTTGTCATATATAGTTTTGTCCGTTTTTTTGGTAAATGGTGCACCAAAATTTCAATATTTATTACGATGGAGACAGAATTTTGCAGAGCGTATTAAAATAGGTCCACATTGATGTATACGAAGTTTAGTGAAAATCGTTTCAGATTTCGATATAGCTCCCCTATACCGATTTTTGGTAAATGGTGCATAAAACTCCCAAGGATTATCCGATTTATACAAAATTTAATTTAATAAAATTGTGAACAGCGCTCTGTGCTGCAGCACACCAAACGGTATATGCCACGGTTGCTCAGTTAGGTCCACATTTACATATAGCTCCACATACATTATGTTGCTCGATTTCATACAAATGGTACACAAAAGAATCCGATTGACATAAAATTTTTCATAGATTTCAGAATGGTATGTGCATTGAGTTTTTTATTTGATTCACATATCTATGTAGATCACACATTTATTTATGTATCCAAAGTGGTGAAGGGTATCATATAGTCGGCTCCGTCCGACTTTTGAACTTTCCCTACTGGTTTATCTATATATTCTGAAGGACCAACATAGTTGTAAATGTGGTTTTGTATATAATAATAATAATTAAAGGAATAATGTAAGATATTGGCCTGGATCTTCTAGGAATGTATTTCAAAAATATTATAGAATATTTAGGCAATTTCACAAAGGCATAAAATGTGGTGTAGGGTATACAAATTATTGGCTTGTTTCGTTAAATATGGACTTATTTTTCTTGATATTGGACTATGTTTTCTGAGAGATGATCAGTTCAATAAAAATAGGAATGAATGAGTTATTATAATTTTTTTAAATAACATAAAACCACCCTAATATATTGTATTTGTCACTCATAATGCCAAATATAAAGTGACAAATTTGATGGCACACAACGACGAGCGCATCATCAACGAGCTCCTGCTCTCTATTCATTTAACCGTACCCCATTCTCCCCCATCGCCCCAACCTACAAACGAACATTAGATGTGAATACGAATGTTTGTCATCATCACCATCGCCGTGTGTGTCGCATACTTATTGAGTGAGTAGTGGCAACCAAATCGCTCTCAACGTGAAAATGCACTCAAAATGAAAATATATTTTCTGGTGCGGCTGTCGCTGCTATTGGTGGGGAAAAAATATCATTTCGACATTTCGTTTCGTTTGCTGCGAAAAAATTGAAAAAATTTTCGCGGTCACTAGGTAAATTTGTGGCGTCTCCTTGTTGTGTTACGAATTGGTTTTGGACCGGGAGAGATCGACTCGTATACTCGTACTCGTACATATTTAAATTTTTATTGTGAACAAGAATAAAAAATATATAAGAATTTCTATTTTTTATTAAATAGAAAAAAATAAATAAAATTATTATTCATAGTTTTGAGAAAAATAAAGAAAAAAATAGTCGAACAAAAAATATGATTACGCATAAAAAATATTGAAACAATGAGTTAAAAAACGAATTTGAAAATTTCAATTCAGTAAAATAAAGTTTTTCGAGATAAAAAGAAAAGAAAAAAATTTGACGAGCTATTAAAAAAAAAATATTAAAAATTTAAAATTTTTGTGTTGTTGTGGCTGCAGCAGTCGTTGAAAGGGACACCAAAGGATTAACCCAGAAAACGATTGTTCAGCTGAAATTTAATGAAGAAAAAATATTTTAACGAATTTTAAACGGATTTATTTTTTTTAAACGAACAACGAACGAAGTGAAATAATTTTTTTATTATAAAAAAAATATTAAAAATATTATTTAAAATATATTTTTAAAATATTTTTGTGATTTTTTGTTTTGTTAATAAAAAATAATAAGAGTGATTTTAATTTTATTTTAATTGTTTTTTCCCACAGAATACGAGAGTGTTATAAATAAAAATAATAATAAATTTAGATTTTAAATAAAACATAAATTATAGTAATTTATGAGGTGATTTAAAGTACTAACATTTCATTCAACTACAACTGATTCCTGGGATACTGGAGTTTTATTGTGAATTGTTATGGGGCGGATTACATTTTGGTTCCTATTGGGACTAACGTTATTCGCCGTCTCTACTCAGGGTAGGTATTAAAAAAATTAAAAATAATTTATTGTAAGAAATATAATAAAAAATATTTAGTTATAAAAAAATTAATAAAAAATATTTCTGTTTAAAAAAAAATATAAAAAATATTCCCCCCTCTTAAAGAAAACACCACACAATAATTATATAATCAAAAATTTTTAAAAATATCCATACACGATGGCTGGCCACTGCCGCCGTCGCAGCATCATCGGCCATAAAACCAGACAAGAAAACTGCCAAATCCCTTACGCGTAGATTGTGTAGCTAGCCTAGGCTAGCCAACGTTCTGCTTGTCTCTAAACATTTAATATAGTCTGCAGAAGAAGAAGAAAAAATTGCCTGTCAGCCACAACGGTTGGGGTATAAATATAACACCACCACCAAAAAAACCATTCAAGAACCAAAAAATAAAATATTATGTTTTTTGCTCATCTTCTTCTTCTCCCAATTTTTTTTGTCAAACTTATGAAAGAGCCAAAGAAAATTATTATGCAATTTTTTCTCGTTTGCTTTTGCTTTCGGTTGGTCCACCACTTCGTCCAACCAATTCATATTTTCTTTTGTGCGGATACTAAAATGCCAAGTAGCAAAAGAAGAAGATGAAGAACACCAGCAGCCATCAAAAGATGCCTCCCTCCCATTTCCCGCGGATACCTCATCATCTCAGTAGACAAACCAATGACAACAAAACTCAAAAAATTTTATTTTTGTATAAAAAAATATATTTTTTTGAAATATATACACACATGTATTTATGTGTGTACGTTAGCTGCTAGTACAAATACTTTAGACTTGTTCGATCATACTCATATTTTGCATTTTGAGTATATTTATATGTGTGGTGTTCAGTTCAGTTTTTTGTCTTGAGAAATATTGAAATTTCCTCTATACCACTGTCAAATAAATGTACGTTTGGTGAAAGTTAAGACCAATTTTTCTACACTCACACATTTATATATGTTCATTTTAAATATATATCTAAATATATATTATTTGTTTTTATCTCAAATCATCCATCTCGTTGAGTAGAATGTTGAAATAGCTCATTAAAAACATAATTTTAATATTATGAAAATTGTATAGAATAGAAAATTCTTAACCCTGAGACCAGCTAGTTTTTTGCGAATATTGAAATATAAGGATCGAACCTAATTCAATGTGTATGCGTACGAAATACCCATATTTTCGCCTAAATACGCAAGGCTATTATGTTTATTTTTGTCAATTGAAAAGGGAGGAAATGGAGAATTTTATTTAAATTTATCGAAAATTAGTCACTTTTTGAGGTAAATAAAAAATAAGCATACGATCCTTAAAGCTCGAACTAAAAATTATATTCCCCGAAATTCGTATGTCTAAATCTGAACCGATTTTAACAAAACTTCGCAGACATCAGTCTGACCTAATTAAGCACTCTGTGCACGATTTTGCCAAAATCGGTCAAATATTATGATTTTGTTGTATCATTAACAAAAAATCGGACGAAACTATATATGGGCGCTATATCTAAATCTAAATCAATATTGACAAAACTTCGCAGACATTAGTCTGGACATAATGCAGTACTCTGTGCAAAATGTTGTCCCAATCGGACAAATATTGGGAGTTTGGTGCATCAATCACATAAAATCGGATGATACTATATATGGGAGCTATATATAAATCTGAACCGATTTTCTCCAATTTCAATGCCAAATTTCATCCAAATCGGATCATAAATGCGACCTGCACTTTGTTCACAAAAATACATGGACGGACAGACGGATATGCGTAAATCGGCTCAGAAAATGATTTTACGCATATTGTCAAAAGGAACCAAAGGTCTATCTCGATTATTTTTGCCTGTTACAAACATATGAACAAAGACATATTACCTTGTACTGCGGTGAAGGGCATAAAAAGATATCAACAGACTGACATATATTCTCACAGGACATCTCAGCCTGCAGACACATTTACACAAGATTGGGTGTGAGGGAAGCAGCAGGTATAGAGTGTGTTGAGAACCCAATTATTTGGAAATGATGCTTCTCACGAACTAACCGAAAACAAGGTGTGAATGGAAACTATTAAAGGACAAGGTGTGAATAGAAACGCTAGAACGCAAAATTGAAGTGACCAATCTCAAGATGGTTTCTTCTAACTTTCTTTTCACTTTTCACTGCCTTAAGTGTATGCCCATGCGCATTCCTTGAGCAGTTCCTCATCCTCGGGTAAAATATTGTAATATTCGGGTCATTATTGTTATCTCCTGAGCGATCAGAAAAAAAAACAGACAAAAACGTTTCTAAGGTGTCGTCTTTGGCATACACGTAACATTGCGTGGCCAGATCGATTCAGCTAGCCGAGATATCGGTATAATAAAATGTTGGCCCATGACCAATATTCGCTGCGTTACAAACTCTTGTGTCTCCATAAACGTATAATAGTTTCACATCATATTTGGAGTAAATATGGTATAGTAAAATACAGTCAAATGTCAAAACCAAGATTGAATTAAAAATTCGCATTGCTGTTAATTTATCGATAAAATTAAATCAAGAATACTTATATGTTGACTTTATTCTCTAAGCGAGCTCGATCTAATACTCAATTTCGTAGAGATCAGCCTAAGATTATGACTTATAATTTGATAGCATACGTATATAGAATCAGTTATTTAATGGCCAGAAATTTTTGAATTAAAATACCGTTGCAGGATAGCAGTGTTGTGCTTAAAACTCATATGGAAAGGACCAACGTTTGATGGATATGACCACTTATGGCTTAGGTCCAAAGCTCTTAGTTTTAATACTATAATAAAATATACACACGACTCGGCCCTCTATGATCAACTTTGTATTGTTTGGAAGGCTTTAGCATTTTGGAATAAGATAAGAATAGAATGAATAGGATAAGAGAATTAATTGACCTTACCTATTTATTGAGCACAAACTGAGTTAGAAATTAAATCTCAAGTTCATACGATAGTTACATACGTACAAAAAATGTGTACAAATTTGGAAGGATTCGATAATTAGTTTTTGATTTATCGTGACCGCCATTTGTAAAACCACTGCTTCGAGAAACACGTGCTTAAAGTTTGAGAAAAACTTCTGCCGTCGCTTGATGCTGACACAATAAATCGGCTATATCTTCTAGAGGAACATTTTTGAATTAGTGTAATTTCGAAACAAAACCAAAATTAAATTTTGGAAACCGAAAAGTGGGGCCCCCTTAAAATAGTTTAAATCGTTTGAATTAAAGCGGTTCAAAAATCTGGATTATAATCTGAAAATCCGGTTCAAATCTGCCTCCCTCGTATGTTAACGTGTTCAGTATAATCAGATATATTGTGGAAAATTTGATAAAAGTGGAAAATGATGATGAAACATGCGAAAATCGACTTCTTGTTTTTTGAGATTAAAAAACTCATCTGGAGTTATTTACATTATGGTTGAAGAAAATAAGAACGAAAAAGAGACACAAGGACTCGAGATAGAGGAGAATTTACAAAAACATTCCTCCTTCGATTTTATTAAAGACATGTCATCTCAAAAATTACCTGCAATAGCCACAAACAAATATATGAGTGTTTTATTTTGGAAGTTGTTTAAGTCCAATGTTTCTGAGATATTTAAAGGTTTGGGTTTGATTTATTTGCCCTTCATAAAATAGCATATATATCGTAATATGTTTTGCAAATGTTTCAAGAAAACCAAAATTTGTATCACAACCTTTTCTGCGTTAGTTTTAGAGTTATCAGCAAAATACTCATTACGATATAACGCAAAAACTTGGCCTGTGGCTAATTTGTCTTTCTGGGCTTTCATCCCTTTAAGGATTTTTCCACCCCATGTATTAATTATCCATTTTTATCAAAAATCATTATCATTAAAAAAGATAGTAAACTTGGTTCTGGAACAAATGGTATAGCCCACATATAAAGGATTGGATAAGGAGCTCTAAAACCCAAATTTGGTCAAAGGATTTAAAGTATTGTTTTATCTCCCAAATTTGTTACCTCAAAATATCAGCATAAATAGTTTTGGGACAAAACGTCCTGAAATTTTTACATATTTATTTTAATTCAACAACACAATTTTAAAATCGTGCGTTGTTTGGGGCATTTAAGGGTTAATTTAAAAAATACAAAAATATCTCTAATAATGTTGTTGTTGTATTTTATTAAAAAAAAGAAAAGAATCACAAATAAAATAAATTAAAAATGACACGCATCGTCGACAGATTCGCATTTATGTGTGCATCAGTATTCGAAATCATCGCCAGTCCTTCTCGTATTTGTAATCGTTTATATTTAGATGGGTTCCTTTTTATATTTAAAGACATGTAGGTGCCTCCGGCTATTAGCTCTCATAATAAGAGAAAAATCAAGTAAATACATATATAAATTCTATCTACGAATATATATAATTTTTCCTATACACATATTAAAGGAGCTGAGGGAAAATGTTGTCATCCAACAAATCATCATAAATTTATATTTATGATGATCGCCTTTTTTCTGCAATACTCAAAACACACACACATATAATCGAATGCAAATTATTGTCTAATTGTTGTTATTGTACAAAACACGTCAATTTATCATTCACCATTTAGTATGAATTTCTTTTTTAAATAAACATTTTTCGCTTGGTTTATTTTTCTTTGTTTTTATTATGTATGCATGTATATTTTCTATATAAACATGTTTCGAATATGTAATGTAGCGATACGTTTTGGGGGAATAAATGGGCCTTGAAATTATTGTGCCCTTTCCGCAAACTGACAAGATTGTTGAACAGACACACGGAAAAGGGGTTCTAATAATCCCAAACAGGAAAAATGATTTTTAATGTTATAAAAATGATTAAACAATTTTATACTTTTTCATATACCCGATTTTCAATGGTGTATAAACAATTATTTTACCAGAATGTAAAATTAAAATTTTTGACTTCAAATAGTTAAGAATTTTTATATCGTTTTAAAGTTACATTTTGAAATTATATATTTCAAGCGCCCAGTGCGAGTGCAACCTTATACGTTATGTTATTACAGATCTGTCAGAACACGTGTCTATATATATTTGTTTATTTATATAAATTAGAAAATTGCAAATAATATACCCGTGTATATGGAGAAAATGTATATTTTCTTTATTCATGTTTATCGAATATAGATATGGGAGGTATTAAATATCGAATTTATGTTTAAGGGGACCCCCCCCCATTCTCGGGGTCAAAATTTTTTTTGATTTAATTCGATTCTACACTAATTCAAGAATGTCTCTGCAAAATTTAAAGTGAAAATCTCAAGAACTCTTGAAGATATAGCCGATTTATTGTGTCAGCATCAAGTGACGGCTAAATCTCAAACTTTAAACGCGTTTTTCTCTAAACATTTTTTTGCGAATGGCGGGCACGATAACTCCAAATCTAATAACCCAATCGATTTAAAATTTTTACACGTTTCTCTGTGAGTGTATACCTATCGTATGAACTAGGATAAAGCCAATCGGTTAAGATCTTCCTTTTTTTTTAACTTGGTTTTTGGTCAAAAATCGGCGATTTTTCAAAAATATTTTTTCAAAGGTCCGCCATTTTGTTAATTTTAGAGCGAAGTCAATAATCCTAGTTCATACGAGAGCCAGACATGTCCTCTTTCTAACACCGTTGGAATTTTCCGATTCCGATGTTCCAGTGAGGAGTTATCATGCCCGCCATCAAAAATAAGGACTTTTCTTTAATTACAAAAAACAACAACAAAACAATAACAAAATTTGTTTGTAAATTATTTTTCTTCTTTTTTAAATCTTCAAATATATATGTGCAAAGTTACAAACCTTAACAAGCATTGGTATTGATTTACCAGCCCATTGAAAATCTTGAAAAATTAAAATCGAGAATGGGTGGGGTTCCCTTAAAACATTTTTTCTTAATATAATTTTTAATTGATACAAATTATTTCGTTCGACATAAACAATCAGTTTTTTTAATAAATAAAAGGAGAAGGTCATAGTCGAACGGAGCCGATTATATTGTACCCTACATTACCTTGAGTGCACCTACACATCATATTTTAAAGTATATGATACATATTAGAGTTATACCTTGCTATGAACCTATATAATACACAATATACATAAAATTAAGACTCTTTATAATGGGGTTAATAGAAGAAGTGGACCAACACAAACTTCAGACGTGACCTAGAATTGGTAAACTTATTACGATGTGCAAATATAATTGGAGATTTCATCGCTAGACATTGGATTTACAAAATATTCAAAGTTTGAAGCCTTTTTGAGGGAGTAAACAAATAGTCTCTTGGACATGAGATTGTACAAATTTTGGGTAGGATATTTCGTTCGCGTGGTATTATAAATTTATTTCTCAGCTAAATTTTGACCATATTATGGGAGAAGTGCTAGAAGAAGTGGGCCGTTATTCCTTATCTACGAAAGAGTTTTCAGAGTTGAAGAAAAATACGATGTGATTGGTATATGTAGATCGACTCCAAATTGTTTTAAATGAATTTGGTTCGAAGACAATTGGACCCTCATTACGCAAATATGTTTTTACACAGACCATGGATCAGGGTCTCCACCATGAGCTGGAAATTACCTGTAATGTTTTTTATATATATATCGTGAGCTGTTTCATAGTAATTTATTGTAGGAAGATTGGACACACGATGAAAACAAAATTCGCGTAAAAATCCTAAAATACCGAATAAAAGCCGGTACCGTTATATGGGAGCTATCTTAAAAAGTGGTGTGACTGAAAACATATATTACCAAAAACGTACCAAAAATTCCGTATCGATACATTTTGTTAGAAAACTCAATGAACAAAATACAGCCAATTCGGTTGAAAAACGTGAAAAAAAATTCCGAGAATTTTGCGGTAACTTTGTATGGTATTTAAAATTAACTGTCTAAAGCTATGATTATGTAGATGACTTTGCAAAAATATTTTTAAGAACAACCAAGTTTAAAAAAAAAACTGTATAAAAGGAGAATTGTACGAAGTCGCTCCTTTAGCGAGCTCTGAACACATCAATGCATATCCAGGTTAAGATAAGCACATGGAAAGTAATTGAGTGCTTCGAAGGATTATTTGAAATATTGACCGCGACTTGGCCTCAAATGATCCATCCGCTCAGTCCAATTTTGGCATACTCTTTGCAACAGTTCGGCCGGTATCTCACGAAAAGTGATTCAAAATTGTTTTCCAATTGGTCAATTGAAATGGGTTTATCTGTACTTGTCTGTCTTGACATGTGCTTTAACACAAATATAGTCTAAAGGCGTAAAATCGCACGATCTATGCGTCCAATTTACCGATCCGAACATGAAACATGTTTATCGAATGGTCAAAAAAAAGTTGGGTATCACTATCAATGGTAGTGCTCTGCTTACTTGCTTACCCATTGAGCTGAACAAAACTTTTCATAAAATATTGGACCTTGGATTTTTGTCACGTTGGGGTAGACGGCGTGACCGGGCCGAATAAACAATTATCAAAATTTCCACTTCTGAAAGGCTTTAAACCTAAATCCTTGCACAAAAATTTCCACATTGTTGGGAAGAGAGGTTCAACAGCTGTTAACGGCGACTAATCGATCCTTGATCGATTATGATTATAGAATTCAATGATTAGCACGAATTGCTCGTCTATTAGGCCATTCGTGATTAACTTACAGACCAAACTGAAAATTTGTTGACAGTAAAACAAAATACGAAACATGCGTACGCTGTTTAAACTTCTATTACTCAAAATCACCCAATTTACCGGGTCTATATGCATAGTATAGCACACTTGAAAAGTCGCTAAGATTTACCCAAACTCGGAAATTGGCTCCGCTATTAATTCTGTAGAGTGTTATATGTTCAGCTATGTCAATGTAAACATATTAATTAATAAAATTCGATCTTCACATTCAGACCGACCAAACATAACCCTGATAACGCCAGAGATTTTATCTTTAAAATCTTTAATTTAATTTTAAAACTTAAATATTTTTAAATTTGTACTTCCAAATAGGAACACAAACTATAAAATTACAGCCGATTCGGATGAAAAACTGGCCAAAATGCAGAATATTTAATACCGGAATTGGGGGCTGTACGAAGCATGGGACCGATCAATCCGATTTCAAATACCTAACATCTAAGGTGTGATGGCAATGTATGTGCAAAATATATACTATCAATCTTAAACATTTCAAGCTCTAGCGTAATATTAACAAGCGACTGTCCGTCCAGGCAAAATAGGCATATCATTCTATTCTGATCAAGAATATAAATACTTTATGGGTTCTCAGGTTAGTATTTCTAGGTGTTGCAAATGGAATGTCAAATTTAATATACTCTCTTCCTTATCGTGGAATATATACCAAAATACCAATATTTAATGGCGCTGAAAGAAACAACACATGTAATCTAATAACAGCCTACTGTGTTAAAAATTAATTAAACTGCAGAAAAAATGAGCGCATAATTAATTATAAATAAATAAATTGCATAAACAATCATTAAATATGTAGAAAATAATTAAAATTCTATATTATGTATGACTTGGGATCTGCAATGAAAAAAAAAAAAACTATTCATTTTTTTCATACACACATACATTCCTAAAAAACCTAACTATAATTTGTATACAAAGCTTAAATTGACAACAACAAGAATAAATTTATATAAAAAAACATAACCATTAGATAAATGCACTAAACTTAGGTGACCTCAAAGTTCTGAGTGCGTGTGTCCGTTTAATTTCTTTTTTACCTAACAACTATTCAAAAAAATATTAAAAATTGTTCTATTCATATTTGCAAATGTGAAATAATGAACAAATGCAATAACAACAACAGCAGCAACAAACATTAGCCATGAAAGACTTACGCAAAAGAATCGAATAATGAAATGAAAAACAGAGATGTGTGGAAAGAAAACTGTGTAGGAAGTGATGGGCATAGAGCCAAGGAAAAAACAACGAAATGATCGTGTGCTGAAATAGAGAAGCGAGCGGGGAGAGAGAGAGAGAGCAGCAATAGAAAATTTTTAGATAAGTGAAACATCGACTATAAACAAAATATTTAAACAAACAATTTCAATGCAAATAAAAACATCTATAGAAGACATATGTATATACGAATGTATGTATGAATGTCTCTTCTTTTTTTATAATACCTATGGGAAAATTCATTTCGTACACATGATCTGAAAAATTTATTTTAAAATAAATACTTTCACATACAATACACATATATGTATGTATGTGAATTAACAATTTAGCGAATTAGTGTCAAGTTCGTATACAAAACAAACAATGGAAATAAATAATAAAAAATTGAAAAATATTTTGTCACTTGGTTACCAAAAAAGATGTATAAAAATGTATGAATGAAAAAAATATTTTTTCAAAAAAATTAAAAAAAAATAATTTTGAATAAAATCTATCTACCTTTTCAATGACAATTAAAAAAAAACTTAAGGGTTGTGGCCACATGTTAACAGGAACAGTGGGACTCCTTTAGCCGGGTATAGTAAATAATGTGACTGATGGAAATTATATTCTGTCGAAAAAGGTTTTTTATACGTTTCTATGGGCTCAGATGTTTGTAACATATCCCGTCTAGCTGAATCCATTACAGTTAATAAGTAAAGCACATACAGTAGCTTTTGAGTAATATATTCACAGAATATGGTTTATACCGTCAGATTATATACCCTAAGGGAGTAAATGATTTCACCATGCTTCGTACAGACTTAAATCATCCATGACAATGCGAAGAACGCGATCCAGAACATAGTAATGGTAATTGATGATTATGCGTGCGGGGTAACTTTTTCTCTCTTTTAAGGCAAACATTTTTTTTTTGTTTAAATCGAACCTACACTAATTCAAGAATGTCCCTATAAAATTTCATGTGAAAATCCAAATTTCCAAATGTTTACATGTTTCTCTGTGAGTGTATAGCTATCGTATAAACTAGGATAAATCTAATCGGTCAAGATCTTCCTTATGTTTTAACTTAGTTCGTGGCCAAAAAAAAGCGATTTAAAAAAAAAAATTCAAAGTACGAAGTCAATAATCCTAGTTTATATGAGAGTCAAACATGTACTCTTTCTAACGCCGTTGGAATTTTTGGATTCCGATATTCCAGTGAAGAGTTATCATGCCCGCCATCAAATATAAGGACTTTTCATTAATCTCAAAAAATACCAACAAAACAACAACAACATTTTGTAAATTATTTTTCTTCCTTCCTTCTCTTGGCAATGTGCTGCAGAAATTTTAGGCGTTAGACGACGTGTATTCTCAGAGTCATGCGACTCCGTTCACTCAACGGGGCTTCAACAATTGCCATGTTGCCTCTTGTCAGGTTTTCTTGATCTTTTTTACGTTAGTCATATTTTCCTCTGAGGCCCCAAAATTCCTGCATCTATCTATATTGCCTGGAAGAACCGAGAATGCTAATTTATATCCACTTAATTCTTCTGTAGATTTTTTCTCCCTCCATCGAGGGTTATACCAACACGTTAAACAATATATCCATAGGATGCGATTTTTTTCTACAATAAGTTTGTTTTTGCAACTCCGAAAATGTTCTATCTCAACTTTATTTATATGGCAACTACAAATATTTTCAATTGGGCGCCACTGACTGGCTGTAAAAATAATGAATTAACAAAATATGCACGCAATCGTTAACACATAATAATTTGTTATTTTTTTATTTCTTTCAGATGTGTTAGCTAGCTCTGATGTTGGACCTACTGAATCCGAATGCCGTCCTTACATTGAAAAGGCTATTAACGAATTAAAAACAGGTGATGACAAAGGTAAGGATTATTCATTTAAAATTGTAATCCTATATACCTATTTCCAAGATTATTCGTGATTAACCGGAGACATAAATTATACGGGAACGAATAATTGTCATTTTTGTTTCATAAATAGAAAAAAAAAATATTATTCCGCCCATCACTGATTTTCAAGATTTAGCTATGTCTTTACTCCTTCTTTCACAATCACCCTAACTAATTTCTCCAAAAATATATTTTTTTCAGAAACATTAATCCCTAGTCCCGATACGACTTCCGGTGAAGAAGAAACGAACAAAGCTAACGAACAATATGGAGAGTCCGGTGAAATGCAGGGAGATCAACCTGTTCATGCTGCTGATGAAAAGGAAACTGTTGAAATTGCCGATGTAGACTCTGTGGAAGAGGCTAAGGCCCCAATTGATTTGGATGGTGATGGCATTCCCAATGAACAGGACAGTGACATCGACGGCGATGTCATACCCAACGAACAAGATGAAGATATGGATGGTGATGGCGTCTTGAATGTCAATGATGAAGATATTGACGGTGATGTCATACCCAATGTTAAGGACTCTGATATGGATGGTGATGGTGTGGCAAATGTACACGACGCCGACTTGGATGGCGACGGTGTTGCCAATGTTGTTGATGCCGATTTGGATGGTGATGGTGTCGAGAATGTTGTGGATGCTGATATGGATGGTGATGGTGTGGCCAATGTTGTGGATGGCGACATCGATGGAGATGGTGTACGCAATGTCAGTGATAATGACATAGACGGTGATGGCATTCCAAATGATGAAGATGACGATATGGATGGTGATGGCATTCCCAATGATCAGGATGATGATATCGATGGTGATGGTATCCCCAATACCGAGGATGATGATATCGATGGTGATGGCATTCCCAATCATGAAGATGATGATATTGATGGTGATGGTATTCCTAACCATGAAGATGACGATATTGATGGTGATGGTATTCCCAATCACGAAGATGATGATATTGATGGTGATGGTATTCCAAACACTGAAGATGACGATATAGATGGCGATGGCATCCCCAATGATCAAGACGATGATATTGATGGTGATGGAATTCCTAATGATCAGGATAATGATATCGATGGTGATGGTATCCCTAATGATCAGGATGATGATATCGATGGTGATGGTATCCCTAATGATCAGGATGATGATATCGATGGTGATGGTATTCCTAATCATGAGGATGATGATATTGATGGAGATGGTATCCCCAATACTGAGGATAATGACATTGATGGTGATGGTATCCCCAATGACCAGGATAATGACATTGATGGTGATGGTATTCCTAATGATCAGGATAATGATATCGATGGTGATGGTATTCCCAATGATCAGGACAATGATATCGATGGTGATGGTATTGCCAATGAAGAGGACAAGGATATCGATGGTGATGGCATTCCCAATGAAGAAGATCATGATGTCGATGGTGATGGCTTGCCCAATGAGGAGGAACCCAAGAGTTTAGATGTCGACAATGATGGCATTACCAATGACGATGATCACGACATTGATGGTGATGTGGTCCACAATGAATTGGATGCCGATATGGATGGTGATGGTATTCCCAATACCAGTGACAAAGATATTGATGGTGATGGCATTCCCAACCCACGTGATGAAGATGCCTACGAACAGGCTGATGTCCAACCAAGCGCCAGGGCGAAACGTAGCATTGGTGACCTTGATAATGATGGCATTCCCGATGATGAGGATGAAGATCGTGATGGTGATGGCATTCCCAATAATAAGGATGAAGACATCGATGGTGATGGTATTCCCAATCATCAGGATGAAGATATTGATGGCGATGGTGTACCAAATCATGAGGATAGTGATGATGATGGTGATGGTAAACCCGATGAAGAGGCCAAAACCGAAGAGGAAGATACTAAGCCAGAAGATGAATTATTATGGGTAAGATTTAAATTTATGAAAGAAAGGACCTGCTTTAGAGCGCTTTGCCAGCTTGTAGAAAGAGATTAGTGCGTACTACATCCTGGATAATGGGGTCGATCGATTGATGTGAAGAAAACCGAGAAATTATTATCTGAAATTATTGGGAAGGGGATATGAACTTAAAAAGGGTTTGAAGGGAAATTTCTTTGAATTTTCAGTCCAAGTTTTAGGGTAGATTTTTTCCTTTAAATTCTTGTTCCACACTATAGTAAAAGAATTTGAGTATTATTATGGAAGGTTTCCGGAAAACGTGGAGATCCTAACGACATTGATGGCGATGGCATTCCAAACATACACGACGATGACATGGATGGTGATGGCATTGCCAATCATGAAGACAACGATATGGATGGCGATGGTATTCCCGCCGAAGAGGATACCGACATAGATGGTGATGGGACACCCAATCACCTGGATAATGATATTGATGGCGATGGCACACCCAATCACTTGGATGAGGATATTGATGGTGATGGCACACCAAATCATTTGGATGAAGATATCGATGGAGATGGTGTGTCAAATGAAAAAGACAACGATGTTGATGGCGATGGTGTGGCCAATGATGAAGATGACGATATTGATGGTGATAATACCCCGAATGATTTAGATGATGACATGGATGGTGATGGTATATCCAATGCCCATGACATGGATGTGGATGGTGATGGGGTACACAATAAACAGGATGATGATCATCATGATATGGACGGTGATGGCATCCCAGATCATAGGGATGATGATCGCGACGGTGACGGTGTGCCAAATCATCAGGATGATGATGTCGATGGGGATGGCATACCAAATAGATTGGATAGTGATATTGATGGTGATGGTATACCAAATGATCGAGATGCCGATCGTGATGGTGATGGTTTGCCAAATGAACGCGATGATAATGATGGTGAACATGACGACAAGAAATGGGTAAGAATTGTGGGTCATATTGTTGTTGATTCTTTTAACTTGACACACCTACAATGATCACTTCTATGGCACACAATCACTTATGATATATTTTTGAATGCACGTTCCGGCACTTAAACACGAGATTTGAGCAAGAAAAAAGAAATTTGAAAATGAAAATTCACTGTTAAACAATTTAAGACACTTTCTGTTCACTACTTCTTCTTACAATGGTTTCTGTTCGCACAAAATTACACAGTTTCACTGAATTATTTGAAATTGAAATATGAAAACAAAACAAAAAAATCGGAAATACTTCTTCATGATTACAACATTCTTCAGCTGCATACACGACTACCTACTTTTCATAAAGAATATATTTTTATTAAATACAAACAATTGGAAGGTTTCCAGAGGCAAGGACATCGACGGTGATGGCATACCCAATGAACATGACTACGACATGGATGGCGATGGCATTGTCAATAGCGATGACAATGATGTCGATGGTGATGGTATACCCACCGATGAAGATACCGATATCGATGGTGATGGGAAACCGAATGCCGAAGATGATGATATCGATGGTGATGGCATATCAAATGAACGTGACCGTGATGTAGATGGCGATGGTATGCCAAATGATCAGGAACCACATTCCTTGGATATCGATAAAGATGGCATACCCAATGATGAGGATAGTGATATAGATGGTGATTCGATACACAATGAATTGGATGAGGATATGGATGGTGATGGTATACTCAATTTACGTGATCGTGATATTGATGGCGATGGAGTGCCCAATGTCCACGATGATGATCACAGAGATATGGATAAAGATGGTGTTATCGATGAACATGATGCCGATATCGATGGTGATGGTATACCTAATGATAAAGATCATGATATAGATGGCGATGGTATACCGAATCAACAGGACACGGATCGAGATGGAGATGGTATACCAAATGTTAAGGATTCGCGTGATTATGAGGCGGATGATAAGAAACTGGAAAGGAAAACGAAACGGGTAAGATGGCAAGACACGAAAAACAAAGAAAAATAAATTTCACACTGATCCAATCATCAATGGTCCCATGACACTTCTGATTCTGGACTCTGCAGAAAAATTAAGAATTAACTTTTGATTTTTGGGAAGATTTCTAGAGTTCGTGCAAATGACATCGATGGCGATGGTATACCCAATCACAAAGACCAAGATATGGATGGTGATGGCATATTGAACCATGAAGATTCCGATGTAGATGGTGATGGTTTGTCAGCGGCCAAAGATTCAGATATAGATGGCGATGGCAAAGCAAATAGTGAGGATGAAGATGTAGATGGCGATGGTATAGCCAATGACCAGGATGAAGATATTGATGGTGATGGCATTGTTAATGCTGAAGAACCTCACAGCCTTGATATCGATAATGATGGCGTAGTGAATGATGATGATAGCGACATTGATGGTGATGATATACCCAATGAATTGGATGATGATATGGATGGAGATGGTATGCCAAATATACGTGACAAAGATATGGATGCCGATGGGATACCAAATGCCCATGATGATGATCATCGTGATAGTGATGGTGACGGTATCATTGATGAACATGATGATGATATTGATGGTGATGGTATTGCTAATCATAAAGATACAGATATTGATGGTGATGGGATACCAAATCAACATGATTTAGATCGTGATGGTGATGGTATACCGAATAAGAAAGATCGTCGTGATGGCGAAGCGGATGATAAGAAATCGAAACATAAATTGAAACGGGTAAGAAAAATAGGGGGTCATATTGAATTTAATTTTTTTCACCAATAATCGTTCAAAAACTATTCTGAATTGCAATCTAAAAAAAATATCTCTCAAAATCATTTCTAAAACTTAAATAACTACAAATACAACAGCATACGAAAGTCTTTCGGAAGCTATACTGAACCTCAACTCGAACATAACTAAAGATCTTTCCAAATCATTTATAAAAACTGGAATAAGTACAAATACAACAGCATATAAATCGAAATTAAGTACCAAAAATATTATACTAAGAAATATGGATCCCGATTTCAAGTAACAAATTAACGATCTCTCAGTTTCCACTTCAAAAAATAATACAAAGGATCTCTCAGACCTCATTTCACTAGATCTACAAAATCATCAAGAATTTCAACAGTAAATTAAGGATTTATCGATCTCTATTTGCAAATTAAATACAAATACAAAAATATATTTAAAAAAATGGCATAAATTAAAAAATAAAATTAAAAATGTCAACTGCCCTCCCTCTATCTATCTACACTACCATCCTGTTGTCCAGAGTTCATTAACACGATTTTTACGCCGACGACATGCCCAATTATTCATTTCTCAACCCATTTAAAAATCAGGAATTTCGAAAACAATTTAAAATATCGCAGACTTCATACCACAAAACCTACAAAATGATCCTGAATTTCAAAGACAAATTAAGGAAGCACGTGCAGACTACATGATCCAGAACTTCTATAACAAATTAATGATGTATCAGACCTAATTTCTATATAACAAACAAATACAAATCTAAATATTAAAAAATCTATCGATTGGTTTCCACTTTTAAACTTAAAAAAACCGACTCTATTCTATTTTCTGATTTTCTATCATCCTGCCCTGTTCCCTACATCTGAGGCCTCATTCCATGTATGTGTGTATGATTATTAAATTATGCTTTTCTGGAAGATTTCCAGAGCCCGTGAACACGATTTGGACGGCGATGGTATACCCAATGATAAAGACACCGATATGGATGGTGATGGTATTTTAAATCACGCCGATTCTGATGTTGATGGTGATGGCATACCCATTGGTCAGGATACCGATATCGATGGTGATGGTAAATTGAATAGTGAAGATGAAGATATCGATGGAGATGGCATTGCCAATGAAAAAGATGAGGATGATGATGGTGATGGAATGGCTGATAACGAAGAACCCACATCTTTAGATTTCGATAAAGATGGTATACCCAATGATGAAGATGATGATATTGATGGTGATGTTATCCCAAATGAATTGGATGAAGATATGGATGGTGATGGAATATTAAATATCAAAGATGTGGACATCGATGGAGACGGTGTACCCAATGCCCACGATGAGGATCATGATGATCTGGATGATGATGGGATATTGGATGAACATGATGAGGATATTGATGGTGATGGTATACCAAATGAGCGGGATGATGATATCGATGGTGATGGTTTGCCAAATCACAAAGATACAGATCGTGATGGTGATGGGGTGCCAAATGAAAAGGATTCGAGGGACGGTGAAAAGGATGATAAGAAATTGGGTGTTAAAGTGAAAGTGGTAAGAGGCAAAAAATGAAACCGTCGAAGTCTTTCTTGTGTTATTTATCTTTATCGTTCATATTTTCTTCTTCTGTTATCCTCAAATGTGAACTCTTGGGGTGTTGTTACATTACTTTTTCTACTTTCTCTTCTTTAAATCGTACATTTTATTCGGATCGCATACAAAATTTGTGGATTTGAAAATTTGTCTTCTCTCATTTTATCTCTTCTTGGCACCTTTCTGGTTGTTTGTTTTAAAAAATATTGACTTTTTGTTGGGATAATTCAATAGTTTTGTTCTATTTCCATTTTGTTTCTGGTTTCATTGGTGTTAAATTACAAATTTTTATGGCAAGACTTCCAGACGCCATGATAGTGACATTGATGGCGATGGTATTCCCAATGTCCATGACACCGATATGGACGGTGATGGTATTTTAAATCATGAAGATTTTGATGCCGACGGTGATGGTATACCCACAGATCAAGATTCGGATATTGATGGTGATGGTACACCCAATCATGAAGACGATGATATTGACGGCGATGGCATAGCCAATGACAAGGATCACGATGTAGATGGTGATGGCATGTCAAATGATGAAGAACCCAAAAGTTTGGACTTAGATGGTGATGGGATACCAAATGATGATGATGAAGATATCGATGGTGATGTTATACCCAATGAGCTGGATGAGGATATGGATGGTGATGGTATTTTGAATGTACGCGATAAGGATATTGATGGTGATGGTGTCCCAAATGTCCAGGATAAGGATCATCGTGATATGGATGGTGATGGTGTGCCCGATCATCATGATGATGATATTGATCAGGATGGTATTCCCAATCACTTGGACAACGACATAGATGGGGATGGTATTCCCAATGACCACGATATAGATCGTGATGGCGATGGATTCCATAATCATCAGGATGATAGTGATGGTGAGGCAGATGATAAGAAAAGGGGACAGCACAAGGCGACACGGGTAAGAATTGAAAGAAATGATCATCGACATGCCATGAACCCCAACACATTGTATCTGAAAATCTGGGACTATTTCGGATAAGAAACAAGGTTATTAAATAAAATCCCCACCAGTAATAACTATGGACCACCACACATGACCAGTAACAAAACGTTCTGCTAATCAAGTCACTACTCGAAAACCTGATTTCAGAATCTAAAAAAAAAAACAACATTATGGCATACAGACATTTTTCCCTTAACAAATTAGATTTTCCCAAGAAATAAAAATTCCCTGGAGTGGCAGTGGTCTAATATGGCGATCACTGTACCCCACAACAAATTTTTGAAAGAAGTAAAGACGCCTCTGTATTAAATCTTAACTTTTGGGAAGATTTCCAGAGGTGTCGCCGCTAGTGACATTGATGGCGATGGCATACCCAATGTCCATGACACGGACATGGATGGTGATGGCATCCTAAATCAAGAGGACAATGATGCCGATGGTGATGGCATACCCACTGCCGAAGATTCCGATATTGATGGCGATGGAACTCCAAATTTCGAAGATGAAGATATTGATGGTGATGGCATTACGAATGAAATGGACCATGATTTGGACGGTGATGGTATGCCAAATGATGAGGAACCGAAAAGTTTGGATCTCGATGGTGATGGTATACCGAATGATGATGATGAAGACATCGATGGTGATGTTATACCCAATGAAATGGATGAAGATATGGATGGCGATGGTATATTGAATGTACGCGATCGTGATATTGATGGCGATGGGGTACCAAATGTCCAAGATATAGATCATCGTGATATGGATGCGGATGGTATACCAGATCATCATGACGATGATATCGATGCTGATGGTATACCAAATTTGAAGGATGATGATATCGATGGGGATGGTATACCCAATGAGCGGGATATAGATCGCGACGGGGATGGTTTCCATAATGAACAGGATCACAGTGATGGCGAGGCGGATGATAAGATCAAAAAGAAACGGGTAAGATTTGACACTACAACGTCACCACCATCACGTCACTATCACGGTCAGTTACACGGTCACTCTCTCTTTCTTTCTCTCTCTATCTGTCGACTCATGAGACTTACCAAGTCTCCACAATTCGTACAATTTATTTCGTCCAATTTTACTCGTTCATTGTCTTGTTGTCTGGGTGGGATGACATTCTGGGTCTTGTCTTGTGGATCTGGAATTGTCATCACCAAAACAATTCCATATTTTTACAAGTTTTTTACTTTTCTACTTTACTCTGCACAAAAGTTTTCGTTTCTTTACACTATTTTTCTGTTATTGTGGTTTGGGGTGGATCTTGGATCCACTTCCGAACAGAAGACATTTCAAATGTTGTGAAAAATTAATTTAAGTATTAAATATCGACATTATGGAAGATTTCCAGAGGACATGGCAGCGATATTGATGGTGACGGGATACCCAATGCCCATGACACCGATATGGATGGAGATGGTATACTGAATCACGAGGATATCGATATGGATGGTGATGGTTTGCTAAGCCATGTTGATCCGGATATCGATGGTGATGGTACACTGAATCATGAGGATGAGGATATCGATGGTGATGGCATATTAAATGAAAAGGATCATGATGCAGATGGTGATGGTTTGTCGAATGAACATGAACCGACAAGTTTAGATATTGATGGCGATGGCATACCCAATGATGATGATGAGGATATTGATGGTGATGTGATACCCAATGAATTGGATCCAGATATGGATGGTGATGGTATACCAAATTTGCATGATAAAGACATTGATGGCGATGGTGTGCCGAATGCCCACGATGATGATCATCCTGATATGGATGGTGATGGTATACCCGATTGTCTGGATGATGATCGGGATGGTGATGGTATACCCAATCATAAAGATGATGATATCGATGGTGATGGTATACCCAATCATAAGGATGATGACATAGATGGTGATGGTATACCCAATCACAAGGATGTGGATCGTGATGGTGATGGCATTGCCAATGAGCACGACGATCACGAGGGTGGTTATGTGCATGACAAGAAGGCGGAAAAAAAGACGACAAGGGTAAGATATTAAAAAAAATTGTTGAAAACATGGAACATCGGAACATTTCAAACAAAGAAAAATAAATCTACACACCAGACAGTCAGTCGCCACATGAAGAAACGTAACACAGATTTTCCATGGGCGGGTCAATCAGTTCCCCATCATGATTCGCCTGCTCTTTTAAGCATTTGTTTTTTCCTCTCTCTTTATGTTGCGAATAAAAATTTAAAAAAATTGTTTTTAAAATATCCCCACCTACGGAAGATTTCCAGAGATCATGACATCGATGGTGATGGCATACCCAATGTCCATGACACCGATATGGATGGTGATGGTATACTGAATCATGAGGACACTGATATGGATGGTGATGGTCTGCCAAGTCATGCCGATCCTGATATTGATGGTGATGGTACCTTGAATCATGAGGATGAGGATATCGATGGTGATGGTACCTTGAACCATGAAGATGAGGATGTTGATGGTGACGGTTTGGCAAATGAACATGAACCCAAGAGTCTGGACATTGATGGTGATGGCATACCCAATGATGATGATGAAGATATCGATGGTGATGTCATACCCAATGATTTGGATGAGGATATGGATGGTGATGGGGTGCCTAATGTCCATGACAAGGATATCGATGGTGATGGTGTGCCAAATGCCCATGATGATGATCATCGTGATTTGGATGGTGATGGTATACCCGATCATCGGGATGATGACAGCGATGGGGATGGTGTACCCAATCATGAGGATGATGATATCGATGGTGATGGCATACCAAATCATTTGGACGTGGACATTGATGGGGATGGGGTGCCAAATCATCTTGATACTGATCGGGATGGTGATGGGGTGCCCAATGACCGTGATGATCATGATGGTGAGGCAGATGATAAGAAGCCTGGTGGTAAAGTTAAGAGGGTAAGAATTGAATGGAAATTGGTTCGTTGGTTGGTTGATTCGTTGTTGTTGTTCTCTATCCACCATTCTTATCATGAGTCATTCTTACTTCAAATGAAAAAAAAAACGCAAAACTAAAAAGGACGAATATTATTTCATTTTTCAAAACAACGTTGGTTTACTTCTATAGTCCAGCTCGTAAAAAACTGGTTTAAATGACAGAACACAGAGCAAAAATTACATTCGTTTCCCTTTCCGAGTTTTAATTATTTGTTATATGGTTTTGGTTTTTTAATCTAAAATGTCCAATCTGAAGCTTAACAGCACAATAGCACTTACTCCAACTATCCTGATCCCTAAACAAAAAAGACCCTATATTTTTAAGTTGTGGAGTTTTTTGTTAAAAACATTTCAATTTTTGAAAAAAAATAAATAAAAATAAAATTCATAAAAAATATCCTTGGAAGGTGGCCGGTGAACCCGACATAGATGGTGATGGCATACCAAATGCCCAAGATCCTGATATGGATGGTGATGGTATACCCAATCACAAAGACTATGATGTCGACGGTGATGGCATACCGGCCCATGAGGATAGCGACATCGATGGTGATGGCAAACCCAATACCATTGATGAAGACATTGATGGTGATGGTATTAACAATGAAAAAGATCACGACATTGATGGTGATGGCTTGCCAAATGATGAAGAACCTACCAGCCTCGATATCGATGGTGATGGTATACTCAATGATGATGATTCAGATATTGATGGTGATATTCTACTCAATGAAATGGATGCCGATATGGATGGTGATGGTATACCGAATACTGTGGACAAGGATATCGATGGTGATGGTATACCCAATGCTCATGATGAAGATGATCATGAACCCTCAGCTATGCAGGCAAAAGCCATTAAACGTGCCAAACGTGATTTGACTGAGGCAATCAAACAATCTGATATGGATGGTGATGGTATACCCGATGATTTGGATGAGGATAAAGATGGTGATGGAGTGCCTAACCATCAAGATGATGACATCGATGGTGATGGTATACCCAATTATCAGGATGATGATATCGATGGTGATGGTGTCCTCAATGAACATGATGTTGATCGTGATGGAGATGGTTTGCTTAACGAGGAAGATGATAGTGATGGTGAGCTTGATGATATTGAAACAAGGCCAGAAGATGAATTGCTATGGGTAAGATTGTAATGATGACAATGAAAAAAAAATGGACAAAAACTTGTTGATTTTTTTGATATCCTGATCATTCCCTTCTACTTTCACTGTAATTTATTTGCAATTAGTTCTATTACTTGATAATTATTGTTTGTTTTATTTTTAAAGTTTACAGGTTTTATAAGTTTACCTACTCATTATTAATTGGGAGTATTGAGTTGCCGACAAAAAACACATAGCATTCTCTTCACTCATTATTTTATATAAAACATTCCAAAAAACATTGAATTGTATGCCTAGCGTTGTTGTTATGGCTGCCAATATCACATTGTTGCCGATTATTAGAAACATACGTATCATTTATTACTTGATATCATTTTTTTCTTGAAGGTCGCACACAGCCGGATGATGGATTCGGAGGGAGAAGTATAGGAAGTACTTTACTTTTTCCTAAAATCTCTCTCCACTCTAAGATCTGAAATAAATTTTCTGTGTGTGACCAAGACATTTCCTTTCTGCCGATCACAGTTATTGATTTGAATATCGTTTTTTTACCTAAAATTAGTGTATTTTTTGCTAAGATCCTGGGTTATTATTATCGCAAATATCCTTTCTCAACATTCGATCGTTCCATTGCAGTTACACATATATATGATGGTGAACATTTTGATTTAATATTCTTAGAACGCTTTAATTTGCATGCCGAAAAATAAGCTTTAAATTTGATTGCAATTTAATTTTAAGTACCCGCTTATCCTAGAGTAGAAAATGTAGTTATTATCCTTGGAAATCTAAAAAAACTTTTTTTGGAAATTGTGTTAATTTTACATTGATTTTTTTTCCTTAAATATGGTTATTTTAAAAATTTGGAATACTTTTAACCTCATTAATTTTAATAATACTGACATTGTAGAAATTTGTTTAGATAGCTGGGATAGTTTGTTTGACACACCTTACACTTATATATAAAGCTTAAGATATGCTTTTGGCGCAACTTAATTCATAAAGAGATGTGTTTTTAAAAGTGGTGAATTGTTATGTTCCACCATGGGTATGACGTATGTCAACTGCTAAATGTATTGGAAACCTTAGGTTCGGCCGTGTTTAATTGTTTTTGGAGTGCGTATTTAAAATACAAATAACAGCTTATTCGATGAGAACATGGGTCAACGAACCGATATATCCTATTTTCGATCCCAAAACTCCTAACAATAGCAATAGTAATCAATATCGATATAGAATTTCATATAAACTGTATGAGATGTCCGACGAATATTTCGAGGTTTTGCAAACGTAATGACAAAGAGTCCACATTTGGGCAATACGGTGGATTAGGAAACGATTCAAAACTTTGTTAATATACTTCATATACGATCCATGCGTCTGGTGAATCGGAACCGTTACCCCTGTACAAACCAAAATTTCCAAGGAGATTTTATTACCCACTGGACACCAGGAATTCTATTTGATATTGATGGATTTTAGTAGGGAGATTTTCCACCGACATCTATGAACTAGAAAATCTAAATAACCTCCAATTCTGTCAAAAAACGCTTCTAAAACCGATTCGGGTCGTATTCAAACCATTTTCGAAATTGAACAAAATCAAAATTCTTTCGGAACATGGCGGACATAGGTTAATCCCATTAGGATTCAATCCGGTTAAGAATACATATTATGTAGTAAAAAGCGATGAACAGGGTCGTAAAATCTAATTGTGCCAAAAATTTCCAAGGAGATTTTATTACCCACTGGACACCAGGAATTCTATTTGATATTGATGGATTTTAGTAGGGAGATTTTCCACCGACATCTATGAACTAGAAAATCTAAATAACCTCCAATTCTGTCAAAAAACGCTTCTAAAACCGATTCGGGTCGTATTCAAACCATTTTCGAAATTGAACAAAATCAAAATTCTTTCGGAACATGGCGGACATAGGTTAATCGCATTAGCATTCAATCCGGTTAAGAATACATATTATGTAGTAAAAAGCGATGAACAGGGTCGTAAAATCTAATTGTGCCGACCATATGATTCCCTACACAACCACCACTGAGCTCTAAGTTTCTGCAGATTTATATTCCTATCTTGGGAAATATTTCGCGATATTTCCAATCTATTAATCGATTAGAGATCAACAGCTCCTCTGTGGAATCTTTTCTGAATCATGTTTTCCAGGAGTAAAAAATAATCCATAAGATTCAAATTTTAATATTTTACAAAAAAAAAAAAAAAAAAAATGCGTTCATTTGACCCGCTAAATATTAACCTTCATTATCATGACAGCCATTCATATTGGTTGGATAGATCGTCTTCCCTATAGAAATTTTGTTGTGCTTGCCTAATGAACAGATGACAATATCGACTCGCCAAACCGATATATGATGATCGGTATACTAAAATGTAAATCCAAGATCTATTTTTCGCAGCGTTACACAAATCTACAATACCCTTACAATATAGGTGTGTAGTATATAAAAAACGTAGACACCTACCAATATTTTGGTACAACTCCCATACCCTTTATATACATTAAAATAGTTGGTATTCATTTAAAAAATGTTAGTTTAGGGTCAATATTTTACGGCGTTACACACTCTTGAGTCCACACTAACGTATAATACCATAACATAATAGATGGGTAGGATATAATGAGGAATTACAATGGATGGTAATATACCCGTCAGTTCCCATTCCTTCATGTTGCAAATAATTTTGTCACCGAAGTCAACCTATAGAACCCTACCATTCAGAAATTCACATAATGATTCACATATAATGTAACATACTTTTAGGCTGCACGAAATAACTCACCTCCATTTCCAATCTTGAAGAATCCTTCAAATAATTAAAGAAAATTAACACAATTCCCAAAGAAATAGTACAGATTTCAAAGATTTAGTAAATATATCCCTATAAAATTATTACATATAAATTCTAATCAAAAATTATTCTTCCCTCCCGATATTATTAGGAAGGTGAAATTCCTGCTCAACGTCGTAGCCGTGATCATATCAATGAACTCCTGCAACTCGATGAACAATCGAATGCCCGTGAAAAGGCTTTGGATAATGTGGCTGAAGTCATCTTGCGTGACATTAAGCGTACCTATGAGAATGCCATTAAACCATTGGAAGTTATGTACAAATATCGTGACTTGAGTAATCGTCACTTTGGTGATCCGGAAATTTTCTCCAAACCATTGGTATTGTTTATGGGTCCATGGTCTGGTGGTAAATCATCGATTATTAACTATTTGACTGATAATGAATATACCCCGCATTCTCTGAGATCTGGTAAGTTTCGAATTGCAATTGAGTTTAGAGTCTATTTTGGTTTTCTCTTGTATATATTTTCAAAGGTGCCGAACCCTCTCCTGCCTATTTCAATATTTTGATGTGGGGCAATGAGACTGAAGTTTTGGATGGTACACAATTGGCTGCCGATTATACATTCTCGGGATTGCAGAAATTCGGTCAGGGTTTGGAGGATCGTTTGCGTGGCCTGAAAATGCCAATTAAATTGTTGGAAAAGGTAAATGTCAATTTTTAAATATTTTTAAAGAAAAATTAAAATTTGGTATTGTTGCAGGTTAACATTGTTGAAATTCCCGGTATCTTGGAAGTACGCAAACAAGTTTCCCGCCTCTTCCCCTTCAATGATGCCTGCCAATGGTTTATCGATCGTGCTGATATTATTTTCTTAGTCTATGACCCAGCCAAATTGGATGTTGGCCCCGAAACTGAGGCTATTTTGGATCAATTGAAGGGTCGTGAATATCAAACCCGTATTATTTTGAATAAGGCCGATACTGTGAAACCTGAGGAATTGTTGCGTGTTCAAAGTGCTTTGATTTGGAATATTTCACCATTGATGTCATCGGCTCAACCACCATTGGTGTACACTACCTCCTTGTGGGGTCGTCCCTACCAAGAGGGTGCTCCAGCTCGTTTGCTGTTGGCCCAAGAAAGAGCCTTTTTGCGTGATCTCCGTACTGCTGTCGATAAGAGAATTGAAAACAAAATTGCCAGTGCGCGTCGTTTTGCTGTGAGTATTGTCTTTTATTTTTCAAGGTCTATCTCAGGCCTGGATTTTTAGAAAAAATTATAATTTTTTAGAGATTTTTTTTTAAAAAATATTTTTTAGAGAATTTTTTTCAAGGCTTGGATTTTTTGAAAAATATTTTTTAGTGGATTTTTTTAAGGCGTGGCTTTTTTAAAAAATATTTTTTTGTAGAATTTTTTTTGAGGCCTGGATTTTTTAAAAAATATTTTTTAGAGAATTTTTTTGAGGCCTGGATTTTTTTAAAAAATATGTTTTTGAAGGCGTGGGTTTTTTTTGAGAGTTTCTTTATGGCGTGGATTTTTTAGATAGTTTTTTGCAAGGCGTGGTTTTTTAGAGAGTTTTTTAAAGGCGTGGATTTTTTAGAGAGTTTTTTCAAGGCGTAGATTTTTAGAGAGTTTTTTCAAGGCGTGGATTTTTAGAGAATTTATTGTAAAGGCGTGGATTTTTTAGAGAGTTTTTTTCAAGTCGTCGATTTTTAGAGAGTTTTTTAAAGGCGTGGATTTTTTAGAGAATTTTTTTAAGGCGTGGATATTTTAGAGAGTTTTTTAAAGGCGTGGATTTTTTAGAGAGTTTTTTTTCAAGACGTGGATTTTTTAGAGAGTTTTTTAAAGGCGTGGATTTTTTAGAGAGTTTTTTAAAGGCGTGGATTTAAAAAAAAAGATTTTTTTGAAGGTTTGGATTTAAAAAAAAGGATTTTTTTGAAGGCGTAGATTTTTTAGAGAGTTTTTTTTTCAAAGCGTAGTTTTTTTAGAGTGTTTTTCAAGGCGTGGATTTTTAAAAAAGAAATATTTTCGGTATATATTAATAACGTATTTCCCCCTCCACATTCCAGGTCCGCGTCCGTAATCACGCCAAAATGGTTGACTGCTATTTGAATACCTACTACAATCACAAGTCCTTGTTTGGAAACAAGAAACGTATTGCCGATACGATTATTGAAAATCCTCAAAACTATCACATCTATGAGGGTCTCTCCACATTGACAAATATCTCACGTTACGATTTACCCGATCCTGAGGTGTATCGCGATTTCTTCCGTTTGAATCCATTGTATGAATTCAAGAAGTTATCGGAGACTTGTTCATACTTCCGTGGTTGCCCTATTACCAAATTGGATGTGGCTATTGCCTACGATTTGCCCGATTTGGTTGGTAAATATAAACGTATGGCTGAGGCTGCCTTGGCAACGGTTGAACAAAAGGAAGCCGCCACAGCTGCAGGTGCTGCCATAGCGGATAAATCAGAGGCTGATAAGAATAAAAAGACTAAAAGTTGAGTTGATAGAAACAAAATAAATTAAAAACAACAACAATAAATAAAACAACCAACTAAATAACCAGAACAACAACAATATATACTTAATGATGATATAACTTTGACGAATTTACAACACCCCTTCTCCATTATTTGCCCGGTTCGCCCAACAAAAAGAAGAAGATGAAGAAGAATTAAATACAACTCTGCCAGCTAATGTGTTCTCTTGAGAGTGCGTTCTCAAAGAAAAGAGAGTGTGAGAGAGAGGATTTTGAATTAAAATAACCCTCCCTGAAAAAATATTGAGAGCCAAGTTTGTTTATTTTCCCCCCCAAGAGAGTAAGAGAGAGTTTTGAGATCCATGGGATACACTTCGGCTTTTTTGAAAAAAAAAAACATTATCACAAGAGCGAACTCAAATCAAATGAAAAGAGAAATATCAGCACCACATACCTGATAAAGGAGAGACCAGTCAAATAAAAAATCAGCAACTTTTAATTAATTTTAAATTCTAATTTCAAAACATAAAATTTACACAGAAAAAAATATCAAAACGAAATTCTTATTATTACTAACCCAAAAACCCAACTCAACAAGAAAAACTAAAATTGGAAAAAATTAAAAAAAATATATATTAAAAATTTAAAAATGAGAGAGCGATTGAAATCCTTTTAGTTTAGAAATTAACAAATAGGCACGATTTTTAATTAATAGAGCAAGAGAGTGAGATTGAAAAACTAAAAAAAAAGAAAATTATGAGAAATTACTTTGTTTCCCTCTTAGGCGCCAAACCTCTAACGATATTCAGAAACAAAAAACAACTATTTCTTCAGCTAACTAACCAGTTAACGATTAGATTTCAACTTGTTTTTCTTAGACGATTTAGACAGACTACCCATCAGACAGACAAAATAATTACTGCAGTAAACACAGACACAAGCACACCAATGAAAAAAAAACTTCACACGCACACACACTCAAACAAATTGTAGCTACAATTATTATTTAAAGCATTTAATTTATTTGTCCGTGCACGTCCTTTGGTGAGAGAAGAAAAAATCTGGGTCCCAGTTCTACAAAACAAAACCCCACACTCCGTCCGTGTTCAATGTTGTATTTTATTTTGAAATAAATCAAAGAAATTCATGTTTGGCATATTTCAAATAATTTGTTCAATTCTCCAACTTTAGAGCTTAAGATTGTAAATTTTTTTTTACTCACAGTCATAGTCCCACACTCGTTTTTCCCCTAATTTTTTGCTTGGTAAAACAGTGAAGACGTTATGCCAATCTAAGATTTTTTCGTGTGTATGTATATATGTATGTTTGTATGTATGTACGTACCTCTAATATTAGTTAAATAATTAGTTCATTCGTAGACCAAAACCAAAACAATATTTGTGCAAATACTTTAGTACTTGACAGCAACAACAATTTTTTTAGATAGTCACTATTTTTTTCTTTCTTTCGAATTTAGAAGATGTTGAGTCCAAAAACAAACAAACAATAAAACATTTTCGTGTAATTAAAGAAAACAAATTTGTAAGATTGTAATAATTTTTTGAATATAAATATGATGCGACTTAAATAAATATAAATAAATACATAAAAACAGAAAACCTAACAAAATTTGAATTTTTTTAGACGCTTCTCAAAAAGGTAAGTTATGACAAAAACTAGTATTGAAAATGTTAATAGACTTACCAGAATTTATACATCCACTATTCAATGTCTGATGTTGTTATCTGAAATTAATAATAGCAATACAATTTTGTTAATATAGAATTTATTATTTGAGAATAAAGTGTATATGAAGAATAAAGTGTATTGGAAGTTTATAAAAATCTCAAGCGTCGAATTTTATAAGTTTGTATTATCCAAGAATTGGAAACGGTTAGGTCATAGGTCTAGCTGAGTTAATTACATTACAATTTTTAAACAATATGCAGGCCACAGTTATGGGCCCAAGAAAGTCCGGTTCTAGGCAAAGAATACACATAATGTTTTTGGTTGTGATCCGTTAATATTTAAGGGATGGAATGAACCAACTTCATTAGGAAACCAGAAAGGAAAGTAGAAAAGTCGGACGGGGCCGACTTTACAGATGAATCCTGACAGACACGAATTTTTAAAGGACCTATATATATATATCGAAATCTAAACCAATTTCAACTAAACTTGCCACAAGTTATGTTATACTAACATTAGTACGTAGATATAACATTTTGTGCCGATTGATACATTTACATTAAATCGGACGAAAATATATATGGGAGCTATATCTGGACCCGTTTTAAGGAAACTTACAACACATCATTCTAGACTTAATTCATTAAGCTATGCCAAATTTCGTGCAAATCGAATGACATATAGGGACTTTGGTACATCATTTACATTAAATCGTACGAAAGTATATATGGGAGTTATATCTAAATCTGGACCGATTTTCAGGAAAATTAACACACATCATTCAAGACTAAATTCATTACGCTATGCCAAATTTCGTGCCAATCGAATGATATATAGGGACTTTGGTACACCATATACATTAAATCGAACGAAAATATATATGGGAGCTATATCTAAATCTGGACCTACTTTCAAGAAACTTAACAAACATCATTCTAGACCTACTTCATTACGCTATGGCAAATTTCGTGCAAATCGAAAGATATATAGGGCCTTTGGTACACCATTTACATTAAATCGGACGAAAATATATATGGGAGCTATATCTAAATCTGAACCGATTTTTCCCAATTTCAATAGGGTTCATCCTTGGGCCAAATAAGTGACCATAAATAAGTGATCATAAAAAAATCCACGCCTTATATAGGTCCCTGAAAATTTTTCTTTAATAAATCCACGCCTTATGTAGGTCCCTGAAAAAATATTCTTTAAAAAATCCACGCCTTATATAGGTCCCTGAAAAATATTCTTTAATAAATCCCAAAAAATATTCTTTAACAAATCCACGTCTTTTGTGGATTCCTGAAAAGATATTTTTTAAAAAACCACAAACAAAAAACCTTGTGCGGATTTAAAAAATCGTCGCTTAATGTAAGTCCCTGCAAATATTCTTAAAAAAATCCAAATTCGAATTTTTGTAAATCCATATTCTTGAACTTAAAATTTCTTATTTTATTTAACATGGACAGACAGACCGCCATGCATAAATCCACTTAAAAAGTGATTCTATGCATATTCTCAAAAGAACCATGTGTCTATCTCGTTCCCTTTTGCCTGTTACAAACATATGCACAAAGACGTAATACTCTGTACCACAATGTGGTGAAGGGTATAAACATACACGGGGAAACAAAAAATATTTAAAATAAACTTTTTATTATACCCTACACAACTATGTTGTCAGGATATTATACCATTGTGCAGCCCCAAGAGTTTGCAACGCCGTGAAATATTGTTCCTAGATCCACCTTTAAGTATACCGATCTCATATCTTGACAAGCTAAGTCGATCTAGATAAGTGTGTCCGTCCGTATGTTCATTATAATTAGTAAACATGATACAGGCCAAAGCTATGTGTTGATAAAGATCGATCAATATTTAGCGAACACACACTTTTGTGCGGAAAATGGTGAATTTTGCATTCTATGGCTTATATATTTACAACTGGAGGACATAGATCTGAGAACTTGATGGTATATCCAAAAGAAGGGATTTACCTTTAAATTGATACCAATTATATTGTTGTATATAGATAAACACAGGTGTCTACATATTATGGTATGATTAATATTAAAATTACCAGACTAGAAGGTGAAAATGACGCGGATCGCTATGTAATTATACGTGAGGTTCCGGTTATGTTCAGGGACGACACCTACAAATTTCGGTGGTGATCATATGATATTTAGAGGCCGTAGAGGCCTCTATTGTAAGCCCAACAAACTCCCGATGTTTATCCGATTGAGATGAAGCTTTGCACAGCGTACTGAAATTAGTCCAGAATGTCATGTTGTAAGTTTCGTTCAAATCGGTTAATTTTTAAATACTAGCATAGGCCCGTTACGTCGTAAGCGGATCTTATTATAGTTACACTAAATAAACTTTAATTTAGCTACACACTATAACTTAATATGGATTTATAACTTTCTAAGTATGTACTATAAACGAATAATAATTGGTCCTACATCTTCAATTAGTCACTTAGTCAGCATTTCTTTCGAACATCGGTTATATTATCATTTGTTGCCGAATTTGTCTTTACCAAGTCTATAGCATGTTCGAAGATGGGACCCATTGGTTCTGGTTACTCCCCTACAAATTGTCAAAATATTCAATATTTATAAATCCAATATCAGGCGAATGGAATGTCCGATTTGAATCAAACTTTACTTAAATTATTATCTTTACCAAGCCTTCGCTTTCCTTTGGTCCCTCCCCCAAAAGGTCAATATTATACAAACTTGTAAATTTTAGCGAATAGAATGAACGATTTCAATAACATTATATAAACCCCTTTGATAAAAACATATACCTTATATAAAGCTAAAAATAAAACCGGTGTGTAACTCCGATGATCTCCGCACTAAACATGCTGAGGGTATATATCTGTCGGCAACACCGACTGATATTTTTCAATTTTTAGTACAAATATTAGAAAAATATTTTAAAACAAAGATATTATTACAAAACAAAATGGGAAAAGCTTTATTTTCATAGAACATTTCAGAATTCTATCTTACCCTTACCAGTATACGATTTGTTTTAGTTTTACTACATATAGAAATATTTACTGCAATAAGTATTTAATAACTGGTTCCTAGTCTTACCCGTTCTACCATACAGCATATTTAGTACTTATTAGTAACTGTAAGAACAATTTAGTACGCTGGGAAAATTATATTTTTATTTTAGAAGCCACATACACGAATTCCAACTCTGCCACTTCTAATCGCTCAATACTAATGTACAATATTTAGTAGTTTCCATGTCTTTTAAACCCCATTTAATATAAAACTTTATCAATGCACTATTTTTTGCGTACAAAAGTTCCCCACAAATATTTAGTATGGTTATATTTTTTACAATTCACTGTTTACCATTTAGTACTAACTTCAAAAATATATTAATACATAGCATAGTCATTGTAATAGTGAATTCTACCGCGTTTCTGATTCTCATTGTAATTTTTATTACCGCTTTTTAGAACTAATTTTCAAAAAAATATGTTTCCCCATTTTTCTAACAACTTAAATTTCACATATTTATTTTAACTTCTTCCATTGTAATAAAATTTCATAGTTCTACTTCCAACCGTTCCGGAGTAATACAAGTTTTAGTACCACTTTAGTACTAATTTCCAAAAATATGTGTGTACAACATTCTACTAAACTACATGTCATGTTTCAGATATATATACCTATTTGTTACATTGTAATAAAATATTTAGTACATTTTAGTACCTTCAGTACTAATTTCCAAAATTTGTTCACAAATATCCCCTTCGCTTATCATTGGCAGAGCTGCATACCAAATTTAGAGTTCTACTTCCGACCGTTCGGGCGTAATATAGTATTAGTACTTTTTAGTACTAATTTCCAAAAAATATTTTTTGCACCTCATTCTATTGGTAATAGCTTGAGCTCCACACCAATTTCAGATATGAATCTTTACCGTTTCCATTCAAATGTAATGTTTAGTACTTTTTAGTACCTCTTCGTACTAAATTTCAAAATTTTTTCACACACTCCACTTGACTTATCGTAGGCAAAGCTGCATACCAAATTTCAGAAATCTATTTCCACCGTTCCGGCGTAATATAGTTTTAGTACTAATTTCCAAAATATATTTATGCACATCATTCTATTTGTAATAGCTTAAGCTACATACCATGTTTCAGATATATATCCCCACCGGTTCCATTAAAATATAATATTTAGTACTTTTTAGTTCCTTCTAGTACTAAATTCTAAACCTAGCCGTTCCCCCGTAATACAGTTTTTAGTACTTTTTAGTACGATTTAGTAAGAATTTCCAAAAACCCCGCCTTATCACACGCTTACTCACCAAACCCCACCTATATTCTAAATTTCAAGTTTCTAGCTTCAGCCGTTTTGTCTGGGCGTTAATGATCAGTCACTTATAACGCAATTCTTTTATATATATATAGATAACTCGCATATATATGTTCGTTCGTAGTACGTTCAAAAATGCGTCGTCAGGTATGATGCATCTGCTAAATATACTCATAGTGGTGAAAAGCATCATATTTTTATACCCTCCACCCTATAAAGTATATATATTCTTGATCAGGGTAAAATTCTAAGACGATCTAGTCACGTCCGTCCGTCTGTTGTAATCACGATATCTTCTGAAGGAATTGTGATAGGTCGCCAAAATTTTGCATAGAGTCTCTTGTCTGCTGGCAGGGGGAGGAGGTTAAACGCGTTTTAAAATCGATCGGATACCAAATTTCTCCACTAAAAATATAGGTTCATTTTTCGGTTAGCCCGCATATAAATGCACCCTCAATGTTCGTTATGTTGGGGTTCTTGAGAGTGTTTTTCAACCGAATTCGCTGTAATTTGGTATTTTGTAGTCGCATATGGTAACAAATATTCCTACCAAAAATTATAAATGTTCGCCCCCTTTTAGGGGTAGTTCCCATATAACCCCATTCTTATATTAAAATAGTTAGCTGATTAGTTTCGTGTGTTGGCGTTGTCCCCATGTATGCGTATTCTACGATTGTATAGTTGATAGTCGTTATTAGAAATAGTCAGTTTTACCCTACAAATTATGGATTTCTATCGTGATAAAACAACTCAAACCTGACAATAATGAAATATATCGGCCAGCATTTAGGCATCTCCCCCTTATAATTATACCTCCTGAAGGAAAGAATTGAGACACAAAACAAAAATATTGGGTTAGAAATTGACATATGTCGGTCATTAATTAGGCATAGCCCACATATAACTATAACCTCAAATATTCGCTAATTCCTACAGTATGTATTCTAACTTTGTAATCTAAATTGCAGAAGTTTGAGGATTGTATATTCTACCATGCGTTATTAGTATCAGTCCACGCATTAAAAAATTCTGAAAAATTGTATTTGGTGTACACAATGATTCACGTAAACCGGTTTGTAGAATTATCGGTATAGGTTCAATTTTTTTGTATGTTCCCTATGTTTTATTTCCATATTTTCCAAACGAACTCCTACAAATTATTGTAGTTTTCCAATCCAGAAATACGTGATATTGATCATTATTTAGTTACAGATTAATTAGTTAAATTATTGAAACAAATCTTTAAATTGTCCAGAGCCTAGTTATTTTTTCCGACTCAGACTTCGCCACCAAAGTCTTAACCACATTGTCTAACTGTCCACTTCCTTTATCACTAATACTTTGTCATCTATACATGCAATTTCATATTTCCCACGTTCCAAATGGAACTGCTTCGCTAGTATTCGAATGTGTCACATGTTGAAGAAAGGGTACTTTTTCTATGCACCATATATCACTTTATTTATAAAAAATTCAAAAAAATAACCACATTTCACTATTATGACCCATGACTTGCATCTACTTGAGAAATATTTTATGAACGCATAAAAATGTATTTAATTATTATACCTTTTTCACTAGAAAAATACAATTTTACGCTACAAATAAATAACAATATTATAAACTTAATTGACCATTTAAATTTATGTATACATTGTAAGTGACAACAATTATTTTATTAATGTGTCAACAAGCCATAAATGTTTAAATATTAAATATTAATTAACATTTAAGGTTTGGTAATTATTTAATTAAATATTAATTAAATCTTAAGCTTTCCATATAACTATTCCATATATTTTCAATATTAATATAGTCAATTTCTCACTTTATGTTGCACTGTGTAAGTTATTTTTATTTTAGTTTAAAATATCAATGACTTGCGAAATGTCAACAATTTACAAAACGCCGGTCTCTGATGGAAGTCTAGACGTTTTCTTGGTGTGAATCCCAGCTATGAAAACTTGTTTTGTTTTTTGCTTTGTTTTTAGAACAAAGTCTCACCCGGTGTGTTGGCCATTGGAGTGGATAATGATCTATAAATCAAGGTAAATTTTGGCTTGTAATGTAAGCATGGTTAAGTAAAACCTTAAAAGCTAACAAAAGACCGGAAATCTAGTCTTCAATTATTTGTAAACTGGATGTTGAATGTATGACGACAATAAAATGCAATCATCATTCACTGCAAGTACCTGCATCTGTTGCAGTTTAGTTTTAATTGTCGTTGTTGTGTTAAACAAAAACAACACTTTACAATTAGCCAGAATGAATATGTGATTCGACTCGAACATGTCACTTTGTTGTAATGACAAGAGATTAACTAGTTCGGAACATAAGCTCTGTTGATGATACAGTCTGGAGGGAAATAAGAGCAGTAATTATTGTAATTTTCTTCTTAGCTGGCTTGTGACAGAATATTTGTTCCATAAGCCGAGTTTAAAAAAGATTTCCAGGCGCTTCGGTCTTGCGCGCAGCTCTTCCAATGTGAAAGACCATGTTTCGAAATTTTCTCTTCCACTTTATCTTTCCATCTAATTCGTGGCCTTCCCTTCTGCGTGATACATCAGTTGGTTCGCTTTTATAGGCCTTTTGTGCTGGGGCATCCTCATCCATTCTCACAACATGACCTAGCCACCGTCGCTGCAGCTGGATGCGTCTGTCAATGTCGATGTCCGAGAATGGATAGTACAATTAATGGTACATTCGACGGCGATATTCACCGTCAACGCAGATCATTCGGTGAATTTTTCACTCAAACACTCCAAGAGCTGCCTCACCTTCTTGCGCAAATTCTTCTGATCCATACAACAGGACGGGTAATATCAGTGTGTTGTGGAGGGTGAGTTTGATCTAGCGGGAGATGACCTTGTTTCTAAACTGCTTACTTAGACCATCCGTTGGCCAAAACTATCCTTCTCCGAATTTCAAAACGGATGCCATTAGTTTTATTTATGACGGTACCAAGGTATATAAAATCTTTGACTACCTCGAAACTGTAGTTATCAAGTTCAACAGTTGATCCTAGTCAACTGGACGTCTTGTGCGTTGATACCACCTTGGCCATTCTCACAACATGACGGGTAGTATCAGCGTCTTGTGGCACTCCAAGAGCTGCCTCACCTTCTTGCGCAAATTCTTCTGATCCATACAACAGGACGGGTAATATCAGTGTGTTGTGGAGGGTGAGTTTGATCTAGCGGGAGATGACCTTGTTTCTAAACTGCTTACTTAGACCATCCGTTGGCCAAAACTATCCTTCTCCGAATTTCAAAACGGATGCCATTAGTTTTATTTATGACGGTACCAAGGTATATAAAATCTTTGACTACCTCGAAACTGTAGTTATCAAGTTCAACAGTTGGTCCTAGTCAACTGGACGTCTTGTGCGTTGATACCACCTTGGCCATTCTCACAACATGACGGGTAGTATCAGCGTCTTGTGGCACTCCAAGAGCTGCCTCACCTTCTTGCGCAAATTCTTCTGATCCATACAACAGGACGGGTAATATCAGTGTGTTGTGGAGGGTGAGTTTGATCTAGCGGGAGATGACCTTGTTTCTAAACTGCTTACTTAGACCATCCGTTGGCCAAAACTATCCTTCTCCGAATTTCAAAACGGATGCCATTAGTTTTATTTATGACGGTACCAAGGTATATAAAATCTTTGACTACCTCGAAACTGTAGTTATCAAGTTCAACAGTTGGTCCTAGTCAACTGGACGTCTTGTGCGTTGATACCACCTTGGCCATTCTCACAACATGACGGGTAGTATCAGCGTCTTGTGGCACTCCAAGAGCTGCCTCACCTTCTTGCGCAAATTCTTCTGATCCATACAACAGGACGGGTAATATCAGTGTGTTGTGGAGGGTGAGTTTGATCTAGCGGGAGATGACCTTGTTTCTAAACTGCTTACTTAGACCATCCGTTGGCCAAAACTATCCTTCTCCGAATTTCAAAACGGATGCCATTAGTTTTATTTATGACGGTACCAAGGTATATAAAATCTTTGACTACCTCGAAACTGTAGTTATCAAGTTCAACAGTTGGTCCTAGTCAACTGGACGTCTTGTGCGTTGATACCACCTTGGCCATTCTCACAACATGACGGGTAGTATCAGCGTCTTGTGGAGGGTGAGTTTGATCTGGCGGAAGGTGACCTTGTTTCTAAATTGCTTACTTAGACCAGAGTAGCATCTGTTGTCAACACTATCCTTCTCCGAATGTCAATACGTTGAAATTATGGCGGTACCGAAGTATATACAATCTTTGACTATCTCGAAGCTGTAGTTCTCAAGTTTCACATTTGGTCCGAGTCTACTGGACGTCTAACGCGTTGATACCACCAGATTGGTCTTCTCGCCATTTACTGCCAGACCCACTTTGACAGACTCCTTCTCAATTTGTTCAAAGGTAGCAGTTACATCTTGCAATGTTCGACCAATTATATCGATGTCGCCGGCGTAGTCGAATAACATATGCTGTTTGGTGTACATAGTGTCATTTCTGTTCGCCTTTCGCTCTCGTATGCCCTTTTCTAGCAGGATGTTGAAAAGATCACACGACAAACTGGCACCTTGTCTGAATCCTCGCTCGATATTAAAGGGCTCCGATAGATCCTTTCCGACTTTAACTGCTGACCTTGTGCCAGTTAAAGTTATCCTGCATAGCCGTATTAATTTTGCAGAGATGCCGAACGCAGACATGGCTTTAAACTCCTCTGAACAGATAGGACTGTCGAATGCGGCTTTTTGTCGGGGTTTTCCAGGATCTGGCGCAGAGTGAAAATCTGGTCAATGTTAGATTTACCAGGTCTGATTCAGCATTGGTATGGTTCAATAATGTCATTAACCATTAGCTTCAGTCGTTCATATGCGATGGGAAGGATTCTTATTCCTCTATAGTTTGTACATATCTTCTTCTCTCCGTCTTGGTGCACGGGACACTGGTTGGTGAGGTTCCAATCATTGGGCATGCATTCCTCTAGCCAACTTGTACTAATCAGATGGTGCGTGCTCCTGACCAGGATCTGACCACAGGTCTTGAATAGTTCGGCTGGTAACCCATCGGCAGCTGCTGATTTATTATTCTTCAGCCGATTTGTTGCTATTCTGAGCTCATCATGGTTAGGTGCTATACACTCTATACCGACATCGCTCTGTATCTGTCACCAGGATTCCTTCTTCATCTCTACTGGAGGATATGTCTACACCGAAGTCTTCGGTTTTGTGTTTTACTCTTAGGTAAAATGTCGAGACATCGTTCTGACTCCTGTAGATTTCGATTTGCTCACACTCACGTGTTTCTTGTTCTTTGTTCTTTTTTTTCTGAAAAAAAAGATTCTTCTTCCTCTTTTCCTCGACATAATTCTCTATTGTATTATGCGTTGCTATCGTTTGCGGGGTTGCCATATGCGCTTCATTTTCCATATCAGTAGCATTACGACTTTCCTGATCTACCACGGATTTATTGATGGTGGTCTTTGGTATCCAGTGTTGCTTTTGCTGCAGTTTGTAGAAAGTGGGCAATTCTTTGCCATTGAGCTTCGATATTATTATCGGTGCTTTCGTCAAGCAGGTGGGTAAGTTGAACGGAGTAGGCTTCTGTTGCCTGTTGTGTTTATAGCTTTTGGACGTCGAATTTTCGTTTTGCTACATTAAGACGTGTGGGAACCTTGGGTGCTACAAAGTAGTGGTACGATATTCGATATTCGCTCCTCGGATCGATCGAACGTCTAAAACACTGGATGAATGGCTTCCTTCTATAACAACATGATTTGATTTTACGTTGTTTAATCGGGAGAAATCCAGGTGGCCTTGTGTACATCGAGTCTGGTGTTGCTTGAATCTGGTATTGCTAATTACTATATTCTTGGCTGCCGCGAAGTCAATCAACCTCATGCCGTTGTTTGATGTTTCTTCATGAAGGCTGATTTTCGAATTTTGAATCGAAATTATGTTATAAGGAAAAAATTATTTTTTGAAAAGTGGGAGACTCGAATATCGACATAGACCTATGATTCCTTCACCAAAGTTGCTTAGAATTGTCCATAAAATCATCCTAGGGGCTGGATTTAATCAATAACAAATTTGTCCCGCCCTAATGTATATATTATATGCTTTACGTAAAGTTCTCCCACCCAAGAAGTTTGGTCCCATCTAGGAATCGCGTTCGCATAACTTCGAAGTCGACACCCAATGAGGAGACACTAGTCTATTTAAATATAAGGTTTGGTGAAACATTATTACTGAGCTAACTTTAACCGACAAGAAAACCACCTTAAAAGAATCCGCTGCAGCGCAAATTGCTCCACCGATATATACCTACGATATGGTAATTATTTGTAGCGCACTGTTACTTTTCCTTGTTTGTCAATCACACCACGTGCCTGACTGTCAGTCATTCATTTAGTTTTTTTAGAAAAATAATTCCGCCTTTAATTCTATGAATGTCGAATGACAAATGATTAATTTTAAACTGGATCAATTTCATAAAAATTGATTGATGTAATCTCCAGAGTTAGGGTAATTTTACCCAAGAATCTATTTGGGAATCGTTGAGCGTACAACACTTTCTTTTTTTCTGGGGTTTTCATTATTTTTCACTTATTAAACAATGAAACAAACGTCTAGATGAATAAACATAATTTGAAATGCGTAAAGTGTACGACGATGTGATAATCGGAATTTGGTTGGCGGCCTTTATTGTTAGCCAAAGTGTCATGCAGCGCATTTTTAATAACATTTAATGAGAGAATGAAAAATATATGCAGCAAAACATTTGTGATTAAATAAAATTTGTGCTCTAGGGGAAGAGAATGAAATACAATTTGGTGTTATTTGAATAAAAAAAAAATAAAAACATTAAAAAGGTGTATTGATAAAATATATAACAATTGTGACAATGTGATTGAGATAGATGGAACTTGTTTAATATGGAGTTGCGTGTTCTTAATGGAAATATTTAGTTTATAAAAAAATGGAATATATTTTTAAAACAGTAGTAGAAGTTGAGGGTTTTTAACTAAATATATATATTTTTTGTATTACATATATAATTTCATTAACGTATGTTTTAATATACCGATATCATCGTATTGTCGTATGGATTCTTATAAATTTCTGCTCTCTATTTATAATCTTGTATTGATGCTTATTTGAAAATATATTAATTATTAATCTAATTAATGACTGATCTGAAGCAGTCAAAGCTTAATTGATTCTTAATTAAATAATTATTTTTTTATTTACATTTCAACAAAAAAAAAAAACACAGATGATAATTTATAACTGTTTATGAATCAATTATAATTTAAATGAACTGCATTAATTTATCAGTCATTTGAGACGTAATCTCATTTAGAAATGACATCAATTTAAAAAAAAAACAATACATACAAAGTAAAGTGTATGATGGTACCAAATGTTTATCATTTGTGGCCGAACCTGAATCTAGATGTATTCTGTAGAAATAGGGTATATTCGAAAACCGGTGTAATTTATGTATTCCGCTGGCTGCTTACTATTACGATTGACGTCAAAAACACCCAGTTCCAGTGCCCTCTGAGATGTTTATTCCCCTATGTATAATTTTTAACACACTATAGACATTGTTTTATGTCTTTGAGCATATGTTTGTAACATGCAAACCTACAATTAGTTTTTAGACCAATTTGCAGACCAATTACAAATTATTTGAACCAACGACGAAACCTGAAACGTACTGTATTGGGTATAGAATAACGTGTGCTAAATATTGTTGAAATCGATTCAGATTTAGATATAGCTCCCATATATAAATCGCTTCGATTTTATGCAAATGATGCACCAAACATCGAATACCAATATTAAGATGAATGTTACGTGTGTTAAGCTTCGCTGAAATCGGTTCAATTGAACGAGGGTTCAACAAGGTGACAGCCTCTCGTGTGACTTTTTTAACATCCTACTGGAAAAGGTCATACGAGAGGCAATGGACTGAAATGACACTCTGTACACCAAACAACACATGTTACTCGCCTACGCCGATTACAGGAACATAATGGGTCGAACATTGCGAACGGTAACATCCACCTTTCAACAAATTTAGAAGGAATCTGCCAAAGTGGGTCTGACAGTAAATGGCGATAAGACCAAGCTAATGGTGCAAGACGTCCAGCAGACTCGGAACAACTGCGGAACATGAAAACTAGAGATAGTCACGATTTTATATACCTCAGTTTTGAAATTCGGAGGAGGATGGTGTTGTGTGTGAGAGAAAAATTCTCCGAAAGATCTACTGTCGATCTGCGTCGACGGTGAATATCGGCGTCGAATGAACCACGAGCTTTACCATCTATACATCCAGATCGCCAAAAATTTGCACAGAGCCGTCTTTTGTCTGCAGGCGAGTCAAGTTCAATGATGGAATATATCGGTCCACGTTTAGGCATAGCTCCCATATACGGGTACCCCCAAATTTTCGGTACTTTGGGGTTCTTGAGCACGTTTTTCAACTAAATTCGCTGAAATTTGGTACATTGAGTTCCTATTGGGTACCAAATTTCCCCACTAAAAATATAGGTCAATTTTTTTCGGGTAGCCCCCATATAGGGGTACCCTCCAATATTCGGTATTTTGGGGTTCTTAAGCGCGGGTTTCAACCGAATTCGTTGTATTTCGGTATTTTGTAGTCGTATATGGTAACAAATCTCCTTACCAAAAATTATTAATATACGCCCCCTTTTAGGGGTAGTCCCCATGTAACCCCTTTTTATATTAAAATAGTTAAGTGATGTGTTCCGGTTTTTAGGTTACCTCCATATACCCGTATTCCACCATAGTATGGTGGAATATTGCCCGAAATTGCCCGTGTAAAGGTATGATTTAGTCGATTTATCCATCATTTGTAATCATTTTTCCTTTGGAGGATATCTAGATAAAAAAACTAGTAGGTCAGATTCGAGAATGACTATTTCGGCCCGCTTTTGGACACATTTCCTATATGAAACCAATCGGCTTAAATTTGGGTCTTTGGTGCACTATTTACCTAAAATCAGACGAAACTATATATGGGAGCTATATATAAATCTGAACCTATTTTCCCCATTTTCAATTGGGTTCGCCCTAAGGCCAAATAAATAATCTGTGCCAAATTTATCCTATTTGGATCATAAATGCGACCTACAGGTTACAATTTAGCATGGGCAGACAGACGGACAGACATACAAAAATCGACTCAGAAAGTGAGGTTCCTCTCAAGAGGAAACATGTGTCCATCTCGTTTCTTTTTGCCTGTATCAAACATATGCACAAAAACGTATTAGCTTCGAAATTGAGCTATATCGGTCCTTAATAAGGCATAACCCTTATATTATAAAAGCGCCAAATATTCGCTAATTCCTACACAATGTTGTCAATATGTTCCCCATATGTTAATTTCACGTAACTGTAAGTATTCCTATTGTGGAGGGTATCCAAAGTTCGGCCCGGCCAAACTTAACGCTTTTTTCACTTGATTAAGTTCGGTTTGTGGAACAAATTTCTGTCACAAGCCAGCTAAGTGAGTATGTAAGAAATCGATATATAAATAAATGTAATTGCAAAAAATAAACCTTTTCCAATTAGATGCAAAAGATGGAGAGGTTCGAAGGGTCCCATCTTCCGACTTTGTAAAGATAATAGGTTGTTCAAAGTTGGGTTCAAATCAGACATTGGATTCGCCTGATATTGGATTTATAAATTTTGACCTTTTGTCAGGGAGGTACCAGAGTAAGTGGACCAATGGGTCCCATTTTCAGACTAGATCTAGGCTTGGTAAAGATAATAGGTTGCACAATGTTTGGTTCATATCGGACATTCCATTCGGCTGATATTGGATTTATAAATATTGAAAATTTTTGAGCAGAAGGGTACTAGAAGGAGTGGGCCAATAGGTTCCATTTTATGACCAGATGTAGTCTTCGACTTCCCAATTTCATATAGCCTCCACCATAACGTGACTAAATTCCTCATTCCTTTTGCAGCACCTCGAAATATTCAACCCCGTTAAGTAAGTATACATATTATTGATCAGAATCTGAAATATCTGATCAAAGTATTGCTAGATGACAGTTTAGTTATCGCCGTCTGCCTCTCTTACTCGGTTGACTTCATGTTAGATATCTCAATAATTAAAGAAATGCATTGTAATTTTGACAGAAAATGTTATTACTCCTAGGCTGTATGGCATTGCAATAGGATATATCGATCAACGTTTTGGTATAAGTTCCATAAAATGGTATTGCACGATTTTCGGTATTTTGAATGTCATTGCGGCATTCAAAGCGAAAGGGTTGCTATTGGACATTTCGAGTTTTTGAAAACTGGGATCCATTTAGGAAGAAAATTATCAATATAGGGAAATTTTTACCTAACCTTAATGTAAAGACCCCGTTAATTCGACGTTTTTGGTCGAAATATTAACCGATCAGTGCCAAAAACTACATTATATAGTGTCTGTAATGGACAGACGGAAGCACACATATGGCAATATTGAATATATATTCGAGAAATAACGACCGGTGAGTCTAGGAGCAAAATCCCCTCACAACATAGTAGTGTTGGGTTTAAAAACCTCAAATATATTGTATTTATTTTGATCAAATTGAAAACTAATAATTTTTTGTATTCGACGCACTCAATAAAAATACAACTACTTTATTATTCACAACTGTAATTGCAGGCGGGTACCCATAGTCGTATGTCTACTACAATAATTGATTGACTACGTCACAAAACAACCGAAATTAAATATATTAAATATATATACGTCACGTACCACCAAAACAAGTTGGCTGTTCACGAAAAAATACAAAAAAAACTTTTTATTATTGTTCAACTATAAAAGTCGGGTGGGCAACGTCAGACACACGCCTGCTGCCGGTACCTCAATTGAGGCGTCACTTATTTAAATGTGAAATGTGAATTCAAAGCAGCAAACACACACAACTAAATTTAAAATAAAACAAATTATCATAAATCGGAAGCATAAAAACTATTTTTGTTGTTGTTATTTCTCTTATTGAATTAATTCCTGGATTATCATTTTGGTCATAGCCATCCCCATGCAAGTACATTTCTAGTTTCTCATAGTTTCCACGTTACAGACAAAGCAGGAACGAAAAAAAAACAAAACTAAAATCCAAACAATTGAATATCATCGATTGGCCTTTGTTTGTCTTCTCATAGTTCGTAGCAAGGTGTTAATTAATACACCGATCATAATAATTGTAAATATTTGTGCAAAAAAAAAAAAAATAAAAAAATAAAAAAAAAACGAGAACCTCTACAGACAAGAATCGTTATTTATTTAACAGAATGACTTTGAAATGTTGTTAGCCGAAATTTAAAAGCGAGTTGCGCGAAAAAAAGAATATTTGTTAAAGATCATCATTAACCGGTACTTGCTGATTCTAGTTGAGTTATGAAAAAATGAAGGTCATGTTACCACCTCACCTCGAACATATTCGTATTTCAAATGTTGGAGTGTGTAAAAGTTAATAAATTATAAACAGCGGGATACCATTAATTAAAATGTAATTATTTTGTATATATAATTGAAAAATATTTGTATGATCGTTAATTAATGACATTTGTTTGGGGCAAAAAAATCACCGAAACTGGCCCCATGATTTCTTCCCCTAACCAAAACTGAAGACGCCAATGAAAGGGAAGCGTTTTACTGCTATTGAAAACACAAAACAGGAGCTGCATTACATGGGGGAAAGCAACTGACCAATGATGATGGACCTAGATATTTATGTGAAAAATTACATAATGTTCATTCTGTGGCATATGTCCATAGAATTTACTAACGCTCCAGCTGTAACTGTATAGCTTGAAACACGGCCGCCCCGCTCGACTCTACTGCTCTGCTCTTTTCTTTTCGTCAGTCATTTTTAATGATCTCTCAGTTACGCTCTCACACATTTAACGTCATTTTATTTCTGTTCAACACTGTTTAAGACCCCAAATCCGTTTCAGACATGTTAGGTTCGTTTTAAAATGTCCTCACTTAAACTCTGGAAGGAAGTAACCGATTTGGTACATAATATGTTTATTACAATATTTTCGCAAAACGAAAACCATCAGTTTACTCCTTCGCGTGCCGCCCCCCGAGAATTGTCTACATTTTTAAGAAAAAAATAATTCAAACGATGTTTACAGTAATATTTCCCCGAAACCTTGACCACTTCTTCTGATACCTCCCCAACAAATGATCAAAATTTTGAATTCCATATTCACACATGCTTTACCTAACTTATCGATTCACTAATTTTGGTAACTCTTTAACAATGGATCAACATTTTGAAAAAATACATCTAATGTAGCGAGTGGACTCCCTAAGTGGTAATGTGGTAATGTCAGCGATATTAAATAGGGTTTGAGCTATGTTCATTTTATGCTCAACGATATGTCGATATCCACAATACTATCATCATTTCATGTTGCGTCCTCGGATGACCAGAATCTTGTCGGACTTCTTTAAACCAGCTATACGACAGTTGATCTTGTGTTCAGCTCATACTAGACTAGCCAAAAACTATATTCGACATATCAAATATCCTTCCGAAGAGCGCATTATGTCTTCCAAATTTTGTCTTCCACCGAATTCGCGGCCTTCTGCATGAACCATCAATTGGCTGGCTTTTATATGCCTTTTGTGCTGGAGCATCCTCATCCATTCTCACAACATGGCCTAGCCAGCGTAGTCGCTGCAGCTCGATACGTCTGACTATGTCTATGTCCCAGAATAGATGGTACAAATCATTGTTCATTTGACGGTGACATTCACCGTCAATGCTGATCGGTCCATAGATCTTTCGGAGAATTTTTCTCTCAAGCTTGCGCAAGAACATGTGCTTCAGATCCATGTAACAGCACATGTAGTATCATCGTCTTGTAGAGTGTGAGTTTGGTCTGGCAAGAGGTGGCCTTGTTTTTGAATTGCTTACTCAAACCATAGTATATAATAGTCTTCTCACCATTTACTGTCAGTCTCACTTTAGCCGACTGTTTCTCAATTCATTTAACGGGGCTGTTACCGATCTTAATGTTTGATCCAATGTTCGATGTCGTCGACATTTCTGTTCACATTTACATCATGTATGACCTTTTCCAGGAGGAGTGTTATTAAGGTCACACAATAAACTGTCACGATGTCTGAATTTTCGTTCGGTATTAAAGGGCTTCAAGAGGTCCTTTCGACTGCTGATCTTGTGTCAATTAAAATTATCCTGCACAGCCGTATTAATTTTGCAGAAATGTCAAACGCAGACATGGCCTTAAACTCCTCTTAGCGGATTGGGCTGTCGAGTGCGGCTTTGTAGTCGACGAAAAGATGGAATGTGTCGATGTATTTTTCGGGGATTTCGCCAAATTAGGTTTGGTAAAATTAATAGGTTTTACAATGTTTGGTTCAAATGGGTTAGTCCTTTCGCATGATATTATAAAATTAATTTTGTGTAATTAATTAATATTTTGTACCAGATTCGGCCAGACAGACGGACAATTGTCTGAAACGGTTTTGGTCCAAAGATAAAGAGGCAAAGGCCAAACCAGGATCTCGAGATAGAATGACGAAATGCACTAAAAATACTCCTCATTCGAGTAGAAATCGTTCTCTTTAGCGATTTTATCTTTCTGAGTTAATTAATATATTCTCCAAGGGCTTTCATCCCCAAAAGAAATATTCAAAAAGATAAACGGAAACGGAGTACACTCATAAGAGGAAGTATGTGTGCAATAGAACTGTATGTTCCAGAATATACTCGTATATTTTTAAGTGCATATATTTTCATCGTGTCAATAATTTCCAGAGAGACTAGGTTCGTCCCCTCTCTTTCAAAAACTTCCCTGAAAATATTTTGTGATTCAACATATTTTTTATTGCAACATATTTTCTAGACATCTGCATTATTATTATTAAATATTCTATAAACATACTTATTTCTATCTTTCTTGGAAATCAGTTGTAATATCCCAGCAACAACAATGACACCGAGTAAGCCATAACTTTCACAAAGTTGATAAATTAAAAACTATATAAAATCTGACTGAAATCTATTGTATTTTCGTTTTAGTATAAATCGTGATTGCATTTTCATGTTTATCAACAAACTTATGAAGCATTTTAACTGACTTTAATGATCGTTTGTGTGATTTAGCTGAAATGTGCCTGTAATAACAATTAGAATATTTGAGAAAAAAATAAAAAAAAAAAAATGAAACAAAACTGATTCGCAATTGCAACCCGTGTTAGTTAAGGAGAATTTCAGGTTTTTTCCATTTGAACTTTCCTTAGGGAATGCAAATCAAAAAAGGTGGTCTCAGAGGTAACCTATAACGTTAAGGGTCAGTTGCGATTAAAAAATCGTTAAGAGAGTGCACGATAATGATCATCAGTGACTTTGTTGGTGGTGATGATGATGATCAGTTTGGTTTGACCAGTTTATTGGTTGGTTAGTTGGCTGTCTGGCTGGTTGCTAGGTTTGTTGTTTGGTCAACAACCAACCAAAAAGTCATCTAGCCAACCAACCATCCGTCTGAGAGAGACTGGTCTCTTTACTTAGCTTGAGTAGCATTTTTATTTGTGGCTATCTCACTTGTTGTTGGCTCGAAATGTTGGTCATATAAATATGGAGACCTAGCATTTCCCAGCTTTAGTTAAGTCTGAACGATCGTTGAGTTTAAGTTTGTAAGCGAGAACAATAAAAGTAATTTCGTTTTTTTTTAATTCGGTGTTGTAAATTTTTTGTTTATTGGAAAACTGGCCGCTTGACTTGGTTTATTTGTGAAGACCAGTTTATTTTTTGTCTACTTCTTCTTTTTGTGGTAAATGCAAGAAAACTTAATATTTATTTTTGAAGTGTTTACATTATTGTTGTTATGCAATAATTAATGATAATTACATGTTGATCGCCATCGTGTTCTCCTTTATTTATTTCTGCAAAGAGCCAAAAAGAGTTTTAAATTCTGTTTTTTTTTTTCTTCTTTAAGTCGTGTGTGGTGCCATGTCCAACTTAGTTGGCTTGTAATAACAATAAAAAATACAAAAACTATGCCAAGTGACCAAGAAGGTCACCCTCCACATGAATCTATCAAAATCATCCTAAATTGTTGTTTTTACTTTTGTGACGATCAATCTTTATTTGAAAAAAAATCAAATTAAAAAAAAAAATAATAATAATAATACATAGTCATGCGATCATGATGATAAATGATAAGAAAAAAATTAATTTAAATTTTAATGTCAATCAAATGCCATGGTAATTTGCTACTAATTAGTTATTCTCATGTTTTAAAATACGTTGGAATAGAAAAAATAAACATAAATAAAAATAAAAAACATGTCATAATGCAAAACATAAACATAAGATGACCGGGTTCATCAATTCAAATTAAAACAAATAGCTGATGTTATTTTAAATTTGTCTCAAGGTGTAGTCAATAAAATGTGTATGGGGTGGAGTAGAAAATTAATTTATGATAATGTTTGAGACACTGACATTCTTTAAATCATAAATATGACAACCAGGGAAGACTGTCGTATAACAATTTCCAAAATGTTCTAGGCTTTGTGAATGAGAAGCAAAAAAATCTAAAAGAAATTATAAATTATTCATAATTTGCAAATTAAAAAAAAAAAAAAAATAATAATATTGAAAAGCAGGCCCATAAAATATGATTAAGTCCAAAGGGTAAAATTAAAAAAAAAAAAAATTAAGGAAATGTAGTTAAGCAAGTATGTCAATTATTATTTTTTATTGAGCCTGACTAATTACACTTCAACAAAATATGGACGCATTGGGATTTCCCTTTACCAAAAATTATAAAAACGGAAGACTTAATTCGTTTATTATCTAATTATAATAAAATGAATATTAAAGAAATTTAAAATTAGTGGTAGTGTAAAATAAAATGTCCAACCTATGGCCTTCCCACGTAAGATATTTCGGACAAAACTGACAGTTCTTAAAAACCTACAATTTAAACAAAATGTATTGGTGTACATAGATACAATGTATTCTGAGCAAAGATCGGATAAAAGAGGAAAGGAAAATGAATGCCTGCGAATATGGTGATCCTTTATAGAATCATATGTATGATATTTTCGTTTAATATATGGATGTCTCTCTTCTTGTGCTACTTAGTTTACAGTCCAAGGCAGAAAAGAAAGAAATATACGCACAACGCCTCGAAATAGAAAGATGGTATGTCTTAAAAAATTATTCCTCGTTCTATTTGACGAGGCCAACCATATGATACCCTACACAACTTCCACGAAAATTATACTTTCTGCGGTTCTACATTCTGAGCTTGGGCAATATTTCGCGATATTTGCACCCTCTAGAGGTCAACAAATATTACTAATATTCAGTAAATCCCTTCTATTTACTTGTCCATATTCCCTTCAATGGGAGTTGTGTTCTGATGTTCGACTTTAGATTGTGGCATATAGATCGACTCGAAAAAATACAAAAAATTAAGTGTTCAGTCCAATTCATATCATATTTATTATCTGGTTATCACCGAAAATTATAGGCCATAATTGGATCCTCATGGAAAATTTCAAAGCGATCAGCTCTATAATTCCGCCCTCTAGTGTGGTAATGGGCTACTAAATAATATATGAATACGTAAGCACCTCTAAATATTTAAGTTTAACTCCCACATCCGAGTACATATGACAATATATTTGGTATAAATTTAAAGGTCAACTACTCCTCTTGGTACTATATCCAAGGGGAGTGGTCTATATCTTCTCGGGTCTATATCCTTCAGGAGTAAATATATACGCCATAGAATACAACTTTTGTAATTTTTCACACAAAAGTCAGGGTTCATTTGACCCGCTAAATAATGTCCGATATTCATCAAAACAGGCATGGTTATTCTTTGGACCGATCCCCCTTCTCCATGTAAGATTTCGCGATGTTCGGGCCATAATTGCGGCCTCTGGAGCGTCTAGAAAAACCGACAAAAATTAAGTATTTGGTCCATTTCATCCCCTAAATGTTATCGGATCATTACCAAAAAACAATAGGGGTCTTCTTTGGCCAGGACCCATCCTATTTGCAAAATTTCGTGAAGATTGGTGGCCTGTATCGTGTTTACAAATTATAAGGGAAAGACGGACGGACACACATGTTTAGATCGACTCAGCTAGTCGAGATATGACGATCGGTATACTTACAAATTCTTGGGGCTGCTCAAAGCTATAATACCCTAACAACATAGTTGTGTAGAGTATAACTAGAAATCATGCTGCCTAAGTATATGTGGGACAATACATCCATTTGATATCCAAATGAAATATGAAGCGGCCGTCGCAACTTTAAGTCTTAACGATATAAACGGATGTATTGAAAACGGACAAAATATATATACACAAATTTAGTACAGGTTACAATCGGATCTTCAATCAGTAGTCAGAGCGAATACCAGAAATAAGATTAGACACATAATGTGAAACTATGATACCGGACAGAGTCATGGGATTACGGAACAGTAGCATGAATGCCCTCTGGCAACTGTTGTTAAGGGAACCCCACCCATTCTCGATTTTAATTTTTCAAGATTTTCAATGGGCTGGCAAATCAATACCAATGCTTGTTAAGGTTTGTAACTTTGCACATATATATTTGAAGATTTAAAAAAGAAGAAAAATAATTTACAAAAAATTTTTGTTGTTGCTTTGTTGTTGTTTTTGTAATTAAAGAAAAGTCCTTATTTTTGATGGCGGGCATGATAACCCCTCACTGGATCATCGGAATCCGAAAATTCCAACGGTGTTAGAAAGAGTACATGTCTGGCTCTCGTATGAACTAGGATTTTTGACTTCGCTCTAAAATTAACAAAATGGCGGACCTTTGAAAAAATATTTTTGAAAAATTGTCGAATTTTGACCAAAAACCAAGTTAAAAAATAAGGAAGATCTTCACCGATTGGCTTTATCCTAGTTCATACGATAGCTATACACTCACAGAGAAACGTGTAAAAATTTGAAATCTATTGGGTTATTAGTTTTTGAGTTATCGTGCCCGCCATTCGCAAAAGAGAAAAACGCGTTTAAAGTTTGAGGAACCCTTTAGCCGTCACTTGATGCTGACACAATAAATCGGCTATATCTTCAAGATTTCTTGAGATTTTCACTTGAAATTTTGTAGAGACATTCTTGAATTATTGTAGAATCGAATTAAATCATAAAAATTTTTGACCCCGAGAATGGGGGGGTCCCCTTAAACAAATGGCTCCCGTCTCGCAGGAAAATAGGGACTGGGACTTCTTATTGAAGAGCCGAGCACAATACGGTCTTACAGGCGTTGGTCCAAACTAAAAAAATTCTCGCGGCACGAATCAAGTCACATAGGAATGAGAAGTGCTACTGACTGATCCATTACAGAGGTAAACCACGTCAAACCTTTTAGAAAAGAGATCATGGGAAAATAATACTATTAACTAAATAATAGACCTAATCAGGTGTAAATGGAAAAGACTGAAGAACTTCTCTAAGAACACAGAATTCCTTAAAGCTAAGGGAGACAAATACCAAGATAGGTTTGTTTCTAATTCTATTTCCTTTCTTTTAACGTACCCTAAACCATTCTGATACGCGCTCCTTTTTCGAATTTTCTTTTATCTCTACACGTTGCAAAACGTTTTTCTTTCATTGTTGTCTTCATTTTGGAAAAAAAAAAATAAATGGTGCGGCTAAGTCCGGTGAATACTGTCGCTAAGGTATGAGTACTATTTCTGGCCAAATATTAAAACAGAAGCATTGATGAGTGAGTTGATGCGTTACATGGTGCACAATCCATGATTCAGTTTTCCACAACTCTATGGGTTTCTGACGAATTGCTTCGCCCAAACAGCACAGAACTTGAAGGTAGTATTCCTTATTGACTTCAATACTTTCATTGTTTGCCGACGTGAGGACGAGCCCATCTTAAACCGTTTATATCACAATTGAACTTGTGTTCTGCTCAATAGTATACTCATAGTCAACATTTAAAATGTTCTTGTTCATTTACAGTTTCTTTCACTTATTTTTTCGAATAGTAAAAAATCATGTAACACCTAACCATTTTATCTCGTAAAAACAAAATGAAATCTAAAATTGCTGTTGACAAATTTTCTGTTATGTTGGTATGATAAAATTTAATATACGTAACTAACAAATTTTAAAATGAAGGTTATTTTTTAATCAGACCTCGTAGATCAAAAAATTGGTATATAGGTTTCAAAAATCCAAATTACAACAGAATCCATATATCTATTGCTAAAATATTTAAATTCAAGATTTGAGGGAGTATTTTTTAGAGAAAAAAATTTGAACCAATATTGAAAATTGTGTTTGCGAGGACTTCAAAATTCTATTTTACCGACAAAATAAAATAAATATATATTTTTACATTTTTAGATACATAACATAAATAGCGATAATTACCCCGAATTTCCAACATGAAGAGTTTCATTTGTGTAGCTGTTGTTTTGGCCCTAGTTGCTGTGTCCAGTGCCACCACTGTTAAAAACTGTGCTAAAAGTAAGTCAACGAAGCAGTTCCCCATTAAAAAATATTTTTAATTTTTTATCTTTCCATTTTAGCCAAGGCACGTCTATTGGAGAATGGCGATGTTACCATTTCAAATTGTCCCAAATCAAAGTGTACGCTGAAACGCAACACAGAGCCGGAAATTGAAATTAAAATCATACCAAATCGTGATTTCAAAGAATTAAATTCGGACATTCAAGGTATTCTTTTGGATGTGCCGTTGCCCTTCCCCGGTTATTATGGTACCAGTGCTTGTCCTCACATCTACGATGCAGAGGGTAAAAATCAAGTAGGATGCCCCCTGAAGGCTGGTGAAACATATATCTACAAGAACAGCTTTAAAATTCTGCCCATTTATCCAACTGTCAGTTTGACAATTCACTGGGGTTTGGGTGACAAGGAGGGTGATGCTGTTTGCTTTGAAATACCAGCAAAAATTAAAGCTTAAAAATGTGTTACACCGATAATTGTTAAGTTTTTAATTTTAAGTAGTAGTTATAGATCTCAAATTGAAAAGTTTATTTTTTTGTATCATATTCTACAAAATCCTGATTACTGAACTAGATACAAGATGTGTTAGAATTCTATCGAATATTCCATATTGGATATTTAACAATTAATCATTTTTATTGCCGTAAATTGTCTAAGCAATTAATTAAATGGGTAATGCTGACAGAATTTGTCACAGAAATTACAATTTTAAAACCATTGATGGCATTCCCTCACGTAATATTTTGTAAATTTGCCACCCATTCGGTAAGAAAAACCGTTAATACTATTTCCTAATTGTTTTTATAGGTATACCTTCAAACATCTGTTTTATATTTGTATATTGAAATAAACTTCCATATAAGCTTTATATTATTTTTATATAAAATTGTGTTTTGTATTAATTTTAAATTCATTTTTAGGATATACGTTTTTGGTAAAATACTTAATCTTCACAAATATTATGTTGTTCGAACTATGTTCAAAATCCGTAAAGCCTATTTTATTGGGGTGAATAGATATGTATTTCCAAAAACTTAGTATTGCTTAAAAAATATTGAACAATTTAAAAATATCTAATTTTGGGGACAAATTGTGAGTTTCTGGATATTCGAACTAAAAAACTAAAAAAAATCGAAACTCATATATTGACTATCCGAATAGTGTTAGGATCTTAAAGTTTTCTTTGGGGATCACTATTGGTGTATAGGGTTTACATAAATTAAAATTGTACGAAAATCAATGGATAGGAAAAAATTGTGTATTTATGTTTGAAATTTGGTACCAAAATGCGGGGTTTGGAAGTTCGGAAAATTGGAGTTGGAAAACTTGGAATTAGTTAGTTATTGATGAATAGAGAACGGTTCGTTCTTATTTGTTTTTCCACCATAACGCTTCCTTTCTGATCAGACCTCGTACCTATAAGTTTAATCAATTAACCTAACCTAATCTGTCGGGAATTTTATATGGTTGCAGTACCATAATAAATTTCTGTCAGGTTCCAAAATGTGATATTTAACACTCCGCCTAATGGTGTGATTTATAACAACAAGGACTTAAGATAGATTTGACTGAAGAAAAGTCATTTAAAAAATAACATGCAATAGCCGAAAAAAGTGACATAAAGCCCTTTCTCCATAAACTGTAGAGTTACAAAAATATCACTACGCCATAATACAAAAACTTGGCTCATGTACTATAGTCCCAATGACAGGTTTCTGAGGCAAAAAGTATTTTTTTGGAGTCGTATATTTGAATAAAAAAGTTTCGGAATTAGATTCACAACACTTTGGACTACTCAAAATAATATCGTTTCAAAATAGCAATGCCTCATCATGACATACTGATCCACCGACGTCGCCAGAGAGGGGAATGTTAACATTTACATGCCACCGCACCGATATCGCCACCAAGGGCAGAACTGCCGTGATTAATGGGGAAAGCAACGAAGCAACTGATTGTTAGCGAACTGTTAGGACTGACATTTCACTTCGCAATGCTACTCTACGGGCGGAGGTTCAAGCGGAGTATTTAAACTTGTTAATTTTAAGAAAGCAGGAGGGAAGGCAGCGAAACGTTGAAATATGCAACTGTTATGCAACAATTCACGTTCTAAATAACCGAAGTGGGTGTAAATGGAAACGACTCAACAGACACATATCATTATTTAACTCTCTTTAGCTCTGAGAATGCTCAAGTAATTAAAGAGAGGCCATTACATCCAGAAAAACCTACGTCTTTGAAAACAACGATGGAACTACTGTTAACGTCTATTGTCGCTCATTTGTTGCAAGACAGGCATATTTCAAAAGATGTGATTTTCGAATTAATTATGCACGATTGTTCGCTATAATAGACCTCTAATTGAGAAGCTGTAGAAGTTCGTCTGTCCCATAAAAAGAGTGAGTAAATTGAAAACATAAAACACATTTTCTGCAAAATCGTTTTTTTTTTTTTTTTTGAGTTATGCCTGTCTTGCAGCTAATGTGCGATATGATAACCAAAAAGACTGTGCGATATGTCACACAACACGACCCAATATATCAAAAAAAAATTTTTTTGTTATTGGACTTCGCTAAGGACACTGATTCTACAGAATAACATCCAATTCAAATTATCATGTCGTTGAAAAACACATCAACAAATATATATCATGAAAATAAATATGTTATATGTATGTGTTTTATTTAAGTTTATTTTGACACCACCATGGAATGGATGATCCTGTATAATTAACATATATAGTTAAAGGTCAAACCATTATCAGTTCCAAACTAAGTATCTTAAGAGCAAATGTATTGTTTTTTATAAGATACCAGCGATTAATGAAACAATTTCATTACCTCAATGACGATGTTTCATCACATCAAAGAAATCAATACGTAAAATTAATGAAAGTGTTTCATAGTGTCAAATATGTTAATTGAGGCAATGAAACAATATCCTAAACTCTTAAAAAACTGTTCAGTTCAAACTGTATCATAACATTTATGAAACTATTTCATTACACAAATTAAGAAGTTTCATAAAATCAATACAAAATAGAAATGAATGTGATTCATTGTGATAATGATATTATTCATTGGGTCAGGAACATTTTATTCAATTTCCTTTGACTAATCTGTGCATTGAAAGTCTTTTATTAATTTTCGATATTTCTTTGAGAGTATTTTCTTTTTATTTCACATATCAACCTTTGTTTGAAAATGAAAAACTAACTATTTTTTATTTTTGCCTTCTTTTTGGATGGGTTTGCCATGTCACAAATATTAATATCTCCAGCCTGGGACATTAATAAATGTGACAAGATTTTCTTTTAAGATTTATTTATGAATTCATAATACGTTTTGTTCCTTAAATGATATGTTATTAAAAAATGAAAAACAAATCTTTTATTTAAAATCAAAAAATATTTAAGAAATACATGGGCTGATGTATAGCTAGATTTTTTTACATACAAATATTTTTTTTTATATAATAATTTACGTGTATAGTTGTAGTAAGTGTTTATCATTTAAATATTATAATTATTTATAACATGCAAATATTTGTTTTTCTTCTTGATTTTTTTTTTTTTTTGTTACATTTTTTCACGGTTGCTGACATTTTTTTACATTGAAATTGTGGAGTCGTTTTATTTTACAAAAAAATAGGCGATAAATGTTCTTTTGTTTTTGTATTTTAGGGGAAATATCTTGATGAGTCTTTTTTTCACAAAACTTGTTAATTTATATTTTATGTTTAATAATATAAATTACGTTTTATATATAATCATCATCATTGTTGTTGTGTCCGGTTTGTTCCCTTTCCAAGTCATTAAGCCAATTATCGTTTGCCATTTGAAAATGTCGAAAATTGTAAATGGGTAGACGGCGCCATCTATAATTTACATTGTTGACATCTGCATTATTTTTTGTATTCCTTGAGTTTAGGTCATTTGGAAATTGTTCGGCCATTTTTTGTTTTCCATTTTCTGATAATCTCTTCAGTAGTAAATTTTCCAATTTTAATATTTTCTCATTGTTGACTTCATTATTGAAATCCGTTGAGGTTTTAGATGTGTCCAGATTTTTGGGAGCCCCAGAATCATAAGTGGATTTCACATTATCCTCTGTACTGTCATAGGGCTAAGGGAGGAGAAATGTAAAAATTTATAAAAATACTTTTTTAAACCCATGATCAGTCCTCACCTCCTTTATGGCATTCAAATCTGCAAAATCAACTTCGTTGACCAGTTTTCTGTCAACATGTTGTAATTTTGTATTTCCTGAACGTTTGCCGTGTGCTAAATATAAAAAAATGTTGTTTATGAGCCGATTATGAACGTGATCCTGTTTCATACTTACCACCCCAGCAAGAGTGTCCATATTCCAAACATGATCCTATTTTGAAAAATTAAAAATATTTTCAATATATTATTTTGCTTATAAACTTTTTTTGAATCCCCAACATGTTGCACCAAATTGGTTTAAGCTTTTTACATTAAAAAATTTAATTGAATTTGCAAAAAAAAAAATTCTAAAGTTTAATGTAGATGGCGCTAAGTTGGATTTGTTTTAGAATATTTTTTTTTCAAGGATCGACACAAGGCGTAGATTTTATAAAGAATATTTTTTCAAGGACCAACCAAGGCGTGGATTTTTTAAAGAATATTTTTTCAAGGACCAACCAAGGCGTGGATTTTTTAAAGAATATTTTTTCAAGGACCAACCAAGGCGTGGATTTTTTTTTAAAGAAAAATTTTTGGCGAAGGCCAGCAAGGCGTGGATTTTTTAAAGAAAAATTTTTGGCGAAGGCCAGGATATTTTTTGTCAAAGGCCAGCAAGACGTGGATTTTTTTTTAAAGAATATTTTTTGTCAAAGGCCAGCAAGGCGTGGATTTTTTTACAGAATATTTTTGGTCAAAAACCAGCAAGGAGTGGACTTTTTTGAAGAATATTTTTTAATGGACACAACAAGGCGTGAATTTTTTTAAAGAATATTTTTGGTAAAAGGCCAGCAAGGCGTGGATTTTTTTTAAAGAATATTTTTGGTCAAAGGCCAGCAAGGCGTGGATTTTTTTAAGGAATATTTTTTGTCAAAGGCCAGCAATGCGTGGATTTTTTTAAAGAATATTTTTTGTCAAATGCAAGCAAGGCGTGGATTTTTTTAAAGAATATTTTTGGTCAAATGCTAGCAAGGCGTGGATTTTTTTTAAAGAATATTTTTCGTCAAAGGCCAGCAAGGCGTGGATTTTTTTAAAGAATATTTTTGGTCAAAGGCCAGCAAGGCGTGGATTTTTTTAAAGAATATTTTTGGTCAAAGGCCAGCAAGGCGTGGATTTTTTTAAAGAATATTTTTGGTCAAAGGCCAGCAAGGCGTGGATTTTTTTAAAGAATATTTTTGGTCAAAGGCCAGCAAGGCGTGGATTTTTTTAAAGAATATTTTTGGTCAAAGGCCAGCAAGGCGTGGATTTTTTTAAAGAATATTTTTGGTCAAAGGCCAGCAAGGCGTGGATTTTTTTAAAGAATATTTTTGGTCAAAGGCCAGCAAGGCGTGGATTTTTTTAAAGAATATTTTTGGTCAAAGGCCAGCAAGGCGTGGATTTTTTTAAAGAATATTTTTGGTCAAAGGCCAGCAAGGCGTGGATTTTTTTAAAGAATATTTTTGGTCAAAGGCCAGCAAGGCGTGGATTTTTTTTAAAGAATATTTTTGGTCAAAGGCCAGCAAGGCGTGGATTTTTTTAAAGAATATTTTTGGTCAAAGGCCAGCAAGGCGTGGATTTTTTTTAAAGAATATTTTTGGTCAAAGGCCAGCAAGGCGTGGATTTTTTTAAAGAATATTTTTGGTCAAAGGCCAGCAAGGCGTGGATTTTTTTAAAGAATATTTTTGGTCAAAGGCCAGCAAGGCGTGGATTTTTTTAAAGAATATTTTTGGTCAAAGGCCAGCAAGGCGTGGATTTTTTTAAAGAATATTTTTGGTCAAAGGCCAGCAAGGCGTGGATTTTTTTAAAGAATATTTTTGGTCAAAGGCCAGCAAGGCGTGGATTTTTTTAAAGAATATTTTTGGTCAAAGGCCAGCAAGGCGTGGATTTTTTTAAAGAATATTTTTGGTCAAAGGCCAGCAAGGCGTGGATTTTTTTAAAGAATATTTTTGGTCAAAGGCCAGCAAGGCGTGGATTTTTTTAAAGAATATTTTTGGTCAAAGGCCAGCAAGGCGTGGATTTTTTTAAAGAATATTTTTGGTCAAAGGCCAGCAAGGCGTGGATTTTTTTAAAGAATATTTTTGGTCAAAATTTCGATTTTTGTTTGTTTGTTTTCTGCAAATTTCTCAATAAATTCTCCTTTACCACAAATAAACAAAGGCTATGGCGGGAAAGTTTCTCCATGTATTCCCACAGAGCATTTATGTACCTTCTCCGAACTTTTCCAATAAACTAAGAACACATAAATAATAATTTATGAAAACTTTAAGACAGCAGCGTTACATGTTATAAACAACCACCTGTGGAGTGTTTGAGTCGCGATAGGTCAGACTATGTAAACTGTTAAAAAATACACCATGGTGTTAACAGCTTAATGTGAACATTGAATTTCATAAACTAGCTTCGTTTTATGTTGGTGTTTGAATTCTTTATTGAGAAAACTTTTTTTGTGTTACAATTTGTTTTTTCAATAAAAATGTAGATTTTCTATTGTCGTAAATTATCAACTTTCTATGTGAAACAGAGCTTAAAGGTTGTTACATAAAAAAGCATCTAACATAGAAATTCATCATAGAGATTTTTCTGCAAGAACTGAAAATATGCAAATTCATCATTGCAGTATTTATGTGATTTTAAACATGTATAATCTTTTGCTGTTTACACCATGAAACTAATCCCAATTAAATATTTTGCGCGGAAACAACATAAATATGGAAAGCGAAAAGAAAAATGTTCATAACTAACCTTAGACAAAAACACAGTAACTACCACAAAATGAATGTTAATGCAGTACCATAGAGCCGGTAACAAATCTTAATAATTGTAGTGACGGTAGCATGGTAGAAGTTTATTTTCGTCCTTTTCACTGAAGGCGAAAAATATGCAAAGACTGGAAGCAACAGCGTTAGCAACCTAAATAAATACAATCACAATCAAAAAAGAAGGGGGAAGACATATGCGATGTCCTTGGTAAGACCCTGGTTCTTCCATTGTGACAATATGTTCTCGTGTACCTCAGCTATACAAGCATTGTTCTTGTCACTAAAGATGTGTGCCAGTGTGTGAGAGAGAGCGGGCGTTAGGATGAGTAGAATAGAATATTATGAATAGTTGTTACACGGGTCATTTCATGCAAATTGTAATAAATACAGTCGGTTTTAAAAGAAGGATACGTCTTATTATGAATTACCAATGTCGTGGATACACAGATACTAAAAAATGATGTTAAAAATTTAACAAAATAGCCAGGGCCGACTATATATATACCACGTTAGGTATACGCAGGAGGTGATTTAAGAACTCAAGCCAACAAGGTGTGGATTTTTTAAAGAATATTTCCTTCAAAGACCAACAGAGCGTGGATGTTTTTATATAAAACATATTTTCTTTCAAAGAACAACAAGGCGTCGATTTTTTAATGTGAATTTTTTTTCATGGGTCTTTAAAGAATTCAATTTGGACTTAACACAAAACGAAATTTAAATGTGTATCGGTATAGTCTGACTTAGCATATCCCATTATTAACCTAACATGTATATGATAGTGTCATCTTGATCAAATAAATGTAAGGTTTTTTGCTTAATTTGCATAAATCTGATGAAATAATGTGGTTACAATATCAACATCTGAATATTATTCACGTGAGGGGTGCCCATTCTCGATTTTAAATTTCGACGATATCTAAACGACAAATTAACAAACATTATTTTGAAGGCTTGTTTTTGGAATGACAAGTTCTTCTTTTGGCAGTGGCTCATTTTAAACCATCAGAATTCCAACGGGGGTTGAAAGATTTCATGCCTGCACAAAGCACTAGATATGGACCAGGAAACCAATTTTTTGGCAAAAAGTCAATTTCAGGTAGAAAAGAAAAAATGTTATATTTTAAATCTGGTGATGTTGAGCTTTACACAAGCAAAATTTTATATTTATGTGACATTAGGTCAAGATCAAAAATTTTGACCTTGACCTAATGTCATTTGTCATTTTGACTCATTTTGACTTTGGGACCTACACCGAGACATAGGTCAATATTGATGGTAGGGAGATTTTCTACCCAAAAATGGTGTTTTTGTTTATCGTCAAAGTTCACACCGGCCACATATAATCACAATTCGCAAATATTATAATAAGTTTCAGGTTTTTATACCCTCGCCAGTCTTGTGGCTAATATTGATTTTAGAACCCATTATTCTTTTTACCAAATCCGTTTTAGACCATTTAAAGTCGATTTTCAAATGTCTGTCCGTCTGGTGCGCATGATAATTCTCGATGGGAGTTCCTAATATCATCAAAACTTTGCACATCGTAGTATTTATACCACACTTAGTTCAAAATCGAAGATGGGGGAAATCGGTCCACTCCGTCTAGCACCTACCCCATATGGTCAAATGGTCAAAATTTTGCTAAAAATTAATTTTATATTATGTGAGCAGACTATCCGATTTTAACCAAACTTGCACAAACTAATATCTTTAGCTTAGATCAAGCCCGAAGATGACACCCATTGGCCCATTCCATCTGTTATATGCCCCACAAGTGGTCAATTTTTTAATATTAATAATTCCAATATCAGTCGTGTGACATGTCAGATTTGAATCAAATTTTGCACAATCTATTATTTTTAACAAGCCTAGATAAAGTCCGAAGTTGGGACCTTTATAAAACTAGTAATAAAAACCTTTTATAAAACTAGTAATAAAAACTGCATGAAAATCCGAAGACCTCCGTAAACCATGTGCTGAGAGTATATATCTGTCGGCAACACCGACTGACACTTTTCTACTTTTTTTTAATGTCTAACGATTTTGGAATTAAAATGGCTCATAGTGGATGACCAAGACAAAATGGAATTACGAAGTAGAATTAATTAAATTAAGTAAAATATCTGATATTTTACACATCCGATCCGCCAATTGGAACTATTTTTATCTAGACTCTGATTCTCTATGCAATAACTGATAAGATGCGAATCGGAAGTCCATGCCAAATGTCATTGCGCTTCATGAGAAAAGTGTTTGAGTATATTTGTTGTTCGGAGTAGTGTTATTTACTTTGTGTCACAACCTTAGTGCCATTTCGTGCTTTTAGTATAGCTTCAATGGCTTAAAAACCTACGGAATTGATCGTAGTTTTTGTACGAATTTGTCATGGACTTCTTTGTAAGATAAATATTAAAATTTGGGGATCAAGCTCTTTTCTGTTGGTCAATATTATATTTTCTTTTTTAATACGAATTTTCCTTTCATCTAATTTTATCTATAACACCCCATGCCACATACTAAATTTCAGATTTCTGAATCTATCCGTGACACTGTATTTAGAACATATTTGCCTGAATATCAAAATCCCAAAAAAATCAAGGGATGAAATGAGCTTCTTTCCAAAATAGGTGAAATTTAAGATATGTTCCACATTGATGTGACAATGATTTCGCCTTGCATTCGTAAATGTAGCTTAGAACACAGTCGGGCGAATCACCGCACGCGTGCTCTCTCGCGAGAGTAAATATCACTATTCTCTCACACACATTCAACTGAACCAATTGAAAATCCATTGACACACACACAAAGACACGACAGAATGTTTTACGCTCTGCCCGTGCCTGGCTTATAACATAGTAAGTGAAACGAAGAAAAATACACTTTTAAGTTTTGGTGTAATTTTTACCACTATTACATAATAATCACTAATGTCCCTTACCTTTTCGTAGCACTGTAATTCATTCAAAATCCGTTCTACAAAAATACAAAACAAAATTCTATGAAGCAGCAGAAAAAGAAACACACGCTGCACAAAAGTCTCAGGTGAGTGAATATTCACATGCGTTAATCATGTGTTGTATTTGAAAGGACATAGCAACACCATCATCACTGAAATAGAATAACCAAAACAAGCACACGGAAAGGAAAGGATAACAAAAGAAGGGATGAAGATGATGATGGCTTAAAGAAATATGTTTCCTTGCACGCAAATAACACTTTGCGACATTCCATATACGACAGTCATATTTCATATCATAAATATTTGTTGAAAATTTTTTGACCGTGGTTGTTATTTGTTTAAAGCCTAAAGCCAAAAAATATGAAGGAAAAGAAGATACACCACCATAATAAAGAAACAATTTTCCCAAGTTATAAGGAAAGAAAATGTGTCGTGAAACATTCAACAGGCAATTTATTGGCTTGATACTGTTTGTTAAGAGTTGAAGTCTCTTAAAACAGGACATTAACTTGTCTATGCTTATCTGTTGGCATTCGAAAAAATCTAGATGCGGTTGATGATGATGTATGTGTTTATCAAACCAAAAGTGTGTATGTAATCCTATGCCATGGTAAGAGTTTGTATTAAAATCTTTATGGCTTAAATCATTATGTTTTTTCGTAACGTCAACTGGTTGCTGGTCGAAATGTCTCGCCGTCGATTAGTACATTTGAGATTAGCCTGTTATAGCGAAATGGATGATTATTGCATCCCTGTCATCGTATAAAACTCATTAAAATTGGTTGCTTTTGTTTTTTTAAGCTGACCCCTATCATTAAAATAATGGAAATGCGACCATTAAATGCGTGTCTAGAGGATATGCCCACTTACACATGTAAATACATTAAAGGAATTATTACCCCATCGCTCGTCCGCATGTAAGTGGTGAAGTAACGCCTCCGTGTTTTCGATATTTATAAAGTTTTAAAGTAATAATAGAAACGGCTGAAGCTATTATATTACAATTTTGAACTTGGACCAATATTGAGGTACCAGATAAAGAGGAGATATAAGAAATTCCAACTGGAAGTGCAGGGAATGTACTAAGGATCACCCACATTTAGTGTTATTTGGTACGAATATAACTGAATTTTTGAAATTGGTTAATAGGGTCATGGTTAATTTTAAAGATTGTAATAAGGAGTCTGTTTTACTAATACCTATTACAATTATTGAAAAACTACTAAATTTAGTTTAATAGGTAATGAGTTTATAGCTAGAATGTGAATGTTGTGAACCATACCAAAATTAGTATATTTAGTACTTGGTGAACGAATGGAAATTGAATTTTGAAATTTGAGAGCTAATAGCTATTGATGTGGTAGTGGATGAATTTCGAAGATGATTTGGGATATTTGTGCAGAAACAATCAAAAATAGCCTAAATTGTGAGATGTCTGAATGAATAGAACTTTGTTAAGAAGGTCAGCGTGAAGGTTGTGTTTGGTTTCAAATGGGTTATTCAATTCGCTTAAAATTAAATTTACAAGTTTATAAAATATTGGCCCTTTGTGGAGGAGATATCAGAAGGAGAGTATCGGTCCTCTCCTTTTGATATCTCCTGGTCCCACCATTGGACTTTTTCTAGGCTTGGGTTCGCCTAATATTGAATTTATATACATTGCAAAATTTGACCGATTATGGGGAAGGTATCAAAAGGATTGGACTGATCCCATCTTCAAACTGATCTAGGCTTGTTATGAACTGACATCTGTAAATCGACTGCAAATTGTTTGAAAGGGATTTGGTCCAAAGAAACATAAGGTTGCAACCAATATTTCCATGAGGCAAATTTTTGTCGAGGAGAAAACGGGAGCGAGAGCAAATCGAGATTTGTAGGAGTCATAATGAACTCCGGAAATTTTACCAACGAGTAAAACGCCAAACAGAAGGTTTAGGTGCAGGCAATCTTCCTGCAGAGATGAAGATTTGGAAGGAGCATTTTTCAATGCTTTTCAATGCAAATCGAGATTTATAGGCGTCATAATGAACTCCGGAAATTTTACCAACGAGTAAAACGCCAAACAGAAGGTTTAGGTGCAGGCAATCTTCCTGCAGAGATGAAGATTTGGAAGGAGCATTTTTCAATGCTTCTGGTATCAAATAGTGACGGAGAACCAATAACAGATGAGGTCAGCATAGCAACCAATTAGCTGAAGAATAAAAAGGCAGCTGGTGCGGATGGATTGTCAGCCGAACTACTCCAGAGCGGTGGTCAGATGCTGGTCAGGAGCATGCAACAGCTGATTAGTACAATTTGGCTAGAGGAATGCAGTCCCAATTATTGGAACCTCAGCATCCTATGGCCCGTGCACAAAAAAAGGAGACACGACGATATGTGCCAACTATAGAGGAATAAGTCTCCTTCCCATCGCATATAAAGTGATATCCAGCGTGCGGTGTGAACGAATAAAGCCAATGGTCAATGAGAATTTTGGACCATACCAATGCGGCTTTAGGCCATTGACAAAATGTTCACGCTGCGCCAAATCCTGGGAAAGACTATAAAGTTGCATTCGACAGCCCTATCCGTTCAGAGGTGTTTAATGTCATGTCTGCGTTCTGCACTCCTGCTTTATTAATACGTTTATGCAGCATAACTTTAACTGGCACAAGGTCAGCAGTTAATGTCGGAAAGGACCTCTCGGAGCCCTTTAATACCGAACGAGTATTTGGACAATGTGACAGTTTATAGTGTAATCATTTTAACATCCTGCGGGAAAAGGTAATACGAGAGGCAAAGGTAAACAGAAATGACACGCGCAAGACGTCCAGAAAAGCTCACACTCTACAAGACGCTGATACCACCCGTGCTGGTGTATGGAACAGAAGCATGGGTACTTGCGCAAGCAGATGAGCTAACCCTTGGTGTGTTTGAGAGAAAATTTCTCCGAAAGATCTTTAGGCCGATCTTTGTTGACTGTGAATGTCGCCGTCGAATGAACCGTGAGTTGTTCCACCTATTCATCATCGACATAGTCAGACGTATCGAGCTGCAGCGACTAGTGTGGCTAGGTGATGTTGTGAGAATGAATTAGAATGCAGCAGCTCAATAGGCATATAAAAGCGAGCGAACTGATTCCAAATTGGAAGAGCTGCGCACAAGACTGACGTACCTGGAAATCTTTTTTAAGTTCGGCTTATGGAAAAAATATTCTCTCACAAGCCAGCTATGTAAGTAATTAGAGATCTTATTTTTTATTAAATTTCTTTGCACTTTCTTTAACGAGAACATGACTTTTGGGGGTAGGAGTTCAAGAAATATGGAATGTATGTTAGTAGAAGAAATGCCATAGGATGTTTGTATCCCGAGAGCATTCCCAATAGCTTATTGTTGGTACTTCAAAATACCTAAAGTCAGACTCTAATAAGAAGTTTAACAAATCATGAACTTACATTGAAAATTTTCTATCAATGTTGTTTATTATTCGAAACACGGGTTACCCAATAAAAGGCTTTTATGTTAGAAAATGGCATAGGACCTTTAAAATACTTAAAATGAGGCGAGACCTTTATATGGGAGACACTTCAAAACATACACCTACATTGCGGAGATGTATGTTATGCTCTGAAAACCCGAAATGGGTTTCAGAACAATAATCAAGATTGATAAAATGTGTGTGAAATTTTAAAATCTCAATCTTAAATATTTCGATATGTATAGTGATTTCAATAGACTCGGATCAAAACCAACTCACACATGGAAGCTTGTACGGAAGTTTTTGTCAAACCAAACCACCATCATGCCTCAAACACCGCAATTATGGGACTTAGCCCCTGCTGACTGCTTCCTCTTCCCAAAACTGAAGACATCGTATGTCAATAAGGAATATTCCGTTTGATCGAAACAAAGTAAATTCACATCGACGTTTGAGTTTTGATCAAAAGCAAAACCGTTATCATTTCTCAACCACCGTATTCACCGGACTTGATCTCCATTGACTTTTTCCTCTTCCTAAAACTGAAGATACCATTGAAAGGAAATCTTTTACAGCAAAAACCAAAAAACGCGAATTTCAGTGTTTCGAGTATTGGAAAAAACGCTGGGATACGAGAGAGGATTACTTTAAAGGGGACAGGATAGCTCTTACAAACGATTAATTTATTGATCAGACCTCGACATAACTTTTTTAATAATAGTATGTAATGTAATAGTAATTTTTAAATAACTATAGTCATGAACAGAATTTGTGCAAAATTTTCCCTTTGTGTGACGGTAAGACTCAAATTTCTTTCTGATCAAGAATATATGCTCACGAAGTCTCCGACGAATAATATAATCGTTCTATTAAAAACTTTTAACGATATTCTTTAATTGATTATTTCATGGAAATAGAGAGACCCATGTTTTATAAAACCATACGTTATTTTTTAATATTTAAATAAAATCTATGATAACCTCATATCATCACAACCTTTTGATAAATTCCGATGTATAGCAAATTAATAATCTATTACCATCAAACGCATGTTCAGACAAGCAATTAGCAATAAATAGTTTCATTATCTAATCACAAATGGTAGTAATAAGTAATTCAAAAAAATATTCAACAATTTGATTAGAAACAACATTTATATTACCAGGATCAAACTTCAACAACTGTTCTCCAACGAACATGCTGTTAACATTGTTGTGAACATGTCCGTTCTTTTTTACACTACCAAATCAATGTGAGATAACAATTTAATGCAATAAATAAAACTAATCAAACTATGTTACGATGATAAGCAAACATCCATCAAGGGTTGGCAAGCAGACAAACAACACCCTCACCCATCAGCGACAATTGCAATGGGTGGCTAATAAAAAACAACTGGTCTATAATTACTCGTTCCATTGAAGTGCTCTGCCTATCTCCTCTCCTGGAATGCATTCCAGTGACTCACAGTGTAAAGGATGGTGTTTCTATGAACTTCAACCTACATACCGACATACGAGTATCTGTCTATCTATCATTTAATTGCCATCGTAAATTAATCCCCAAATGAAAACCGCCAAACAATTGAAAAAATAACGCACAAAAATTGCCCGTCCACCATCTGACGTATTTACATACGTATACATACATCGTATGTATGTATTTGCATTGTTTACCAAATACTCGTATCTGGCATGAGAAAATTGCAAGATGTCTCAAAACGAAAATTTCCCCCAGAACAAAGCAAATTAAAGGTGCTAAGCGTAAACGAATTGTTTTCGCTTGTTGTCCTATTTGTCGTGACCACAGATAACACCAAAAACTTGGAGGCCAGCAAAACATGTAGTGACGCTAATTTGATGGCGTAATTGTATTTTGGGGGATATTTTTTCTGTTATCTGCATGTTGTTGCGGTACTCAATGTTATGGCTCTTCCAAGTCTGCCATGTTTCGTTTTTATCTGATATTTTTGGCATACTATACCTATGTGATTATTATTAATATAGTAAATGCATAAGTTTAATAATATACATTGGAGATTAAAAATCCAGTTTTTAAAGACTTTCGCAAAATATTGGCAATTTTGTGGAGAGCTACCAGAAGGAGTCGACTGATATCTTACAACATGAATGAACAAATAGTATATATATTCTTAAGAGTTATAGGGCGCAACGAACCCATGGAAGGACACTCATAAATCGACTCAAAGTTGTCTAAAGCGAATTTGGGTTCTTAACCGATGTTTCGAATAGGCACATTTTTGTCTTATAAGGCTGGCATACCGAAAATTGAGGGGGACCTTTGTATAGGAGTTATTTAAACTATCTATATCTATATATATTGCCACTTTTCCGAAGAAACTTGTTATTCACCAAGATCAAAAAATGCCAAACTGCAGCAAAAACTATAAAAATACTGAAAATTAGGTGTGATGGTTATATAAGATTATTTCATAATATGGGCCCATATCAAAAATGTTATGCATATATTTTTTTGCCGTTTAAGATCACGGAGTCGCAAATTACCATAAATGCGACCATGTTGACAATTTTATTAATCCTCCAGAAACCCTGAATATAAATATTAAATCACCCTCTGTTGGGAAACAAGCAAAAAAGTGTCAGACGACATATATATGCCCTCAGCCTATGGATTGTGCAGGTCTTCGGAATTACACACTAGTTTTATTGATCCCTTAATTAAATTTACAAGTTTATATAATATTGACCATTTGTGGGGAATGTACCATAAGGAGTGGACCATTGGGTCCCATCTTTGAACTTGATTTAAGCTCGGTAAAGATAATAGGTTGTGCAAACTTTGGTTTAAATCAGATATTTAATTCGCCTGATAATCGATTTATAAATATTGACAATTTTGACCACTTGTGGGGGAGGCACCATTAGGAATGGACCAATGGGACCCATCTTCGGACTCAATGTAGGCATGGTAAAGATAAAATTTGTGCAAAGTTTGGTTCACATCGAACATTCCATTCGTCTATATTGGATTTATAATATTGAACATGTTAACCATTTGTGGGCGAGGTACCAGAAGGAGTGAACCAATGGGTCCCAACTTCGGGTTTAATTTGAGTGGACCTTTCCGTCCCATCTTTGAATTTGATTTATGCTCGGTAAAGATAATAGGTTGTGCACAGTTTGGTTCAAATCAGATAGTCGATAGTCGGATGTTCGATAGTTCGCATGATATTATAATAATATTATTATTATAATTCTTTTTTGCACAATTTCGATCATCTGATGGAGGACGTACCAGAAGGATTGGACCGATATTCCACATGTTCAAACTTGAACTATGTTTGGAAGAAGTATTACGATGTGTAGAGTTTGGATGAAATCAGTTACTCCCTTTGATAGTTATTGTGCGCCCCAGCCGGCCACATACACAGACAGACGGACATTTGTGAATCGACTCCAAATTATCTGAAGCGGATTTGGTTCAAAGAAACATTATGTCTAAAACCAATAATTCGATGAGGTAAATTTTTACCGTATCAAAGTGTATATACCCTCATTAGCCATAGGTTTGAGGATATAAAAAAGTGATTATGTTCAACCAGTCCGAATTTTTTATATCCTCCACCGTGTGGTGTACATTCGACATTTCTTTAAAAAGTCGGTAGTTTTATATATAAACAACTTCATTGAAAATGGACTGCGAAATACCAAATTACAGACACTAAGTTTGAAAAACTAGGCTAGAAATTTTAAAATAACAAAAAACTAAGCTGTATGTATTTACAAACATTAATGTATATTGAACATTGTTTTGGGGAGAAGTATTTTCTTTACCAAGAATCCGGAAATCCAAGTTACAGCATTTTCGATTGGAAAGCCTCAAAATACTTAAAAATGGGTGTAACCTTTCTATAGGGGGGCTATGTCAAAAGATCATTTTCTACGCAGATGTAGACTCGCCTGATAACAGCGGCTAAAGCCCTCAAAATACCGAATATGGGGTGGTACCGTTACATAGGAGTTATATCTAAAAATAAACCGATATTGATAATTTTTGGTAGGAAGAGTTGACACCCCATGAGCACCATAAAAATACCTAAATTTTGGCGGGATCTGAATTCGTGTATAGGAACTATTTCAAAACAATATTGAAAAATTTGCTAAGAGTTCTTTCTTTACCAGTCACTTCGATTGGGAAAAACCTACAGAAATCGAAAAGAAGGCGGTACCGTTATATAAAATGTCCAAATTTTAACACGTTCTTTTGAGCCTCCACAGTTATCGTATGAATCGAGCTTGGTTTGCTGTCGAAAATATGCGATTTTTTTTAAAAAATAATTTTCCTAGGTCAGCCATTTTACTAATTTTCGAGCGATGTCAATAATCAGATATATACTCTTTCTAATTGAGTTGAAAGTTTGGGATTCGGATGTTTCAGTGATCGGCAATCATGTCCGTCGTCGAAAAGAAGGTCTTCTGCGCGGGTCGCACTTTTTATGGAAACAAGATGGGTTCTTTGCCAAATAATTGATGCCAGCAGAAAACAATATACCAAATTACAGACAATCAGGTTGGGAAACTGTGGAGTTAATTTCGCTATGCTCGATGTCTTGATCATTTCAAAATTGACTCCTGACATCTGAAAAATTTTATGAAAATACAGATTGATATGGATAATTATTGTCCCCAATAATAATCGAAAATATAAATGTACAGCCTATTTGTTTGTAAACCGCGGCCAAACTCCCAAAAATATCAAAACTTGAGAGGATGCAGTACCATAACGTTCCATTTGCAAGGAATATGCAAAATTTCGAATCTGTATATGAAATATTGCGTGCTGATTTCAACAGACGGACTTTGCTAAATGGATATAAAATTTTATTCTGATCAAACATACCTCAAACGGCCTTGTGGTGGAGGTTTTTCTAAGGAAAAGTTTAAAACTGTGTTTAAACGAAACTTCATCCAATCTATGTCTTTTGGCACCGTTCAGTTTAGCACATATCCTTTAGGTATAAATATTCCAAGTCCATGTGTGTCCTTCCGTCCATCTGTCTGCCAATTATATTTAAAGTACATGGCGCAGATGTGGACCAATAGTCACAAAATTTTGCATTTCAGGCCATTGCCGATACCAATAATTTTGTTGTAAAAAAATTACAAAATTTACACATAAGTTGCCAGTATATAGAAGAGAAATGGTTGATTTGTAATCTGATTATCAATTTCATTTATGGGAAATATATTTAAATAAGTTGTTTATTTATGGAGTCGAGCCTAATTATCGAAGATTTGCAATGTAAAGGAAAGCCAGGGGAAGAAGCTACGTGCCCACCATTATTAGATGCGTTTCAACATATTCGAATATGTAAATATTCTGAAATATCAGTACTTAGCTTTGTAAAAACTTAAAATTTAATGGTAGTTGTGTAAGTAATCCGATGGCCGGCTCCTTCTCACTATACCTCACTGTCTTAATAATTCCTTACTTAAATTTTTAAAATGGCTGAATGTAATAACTACAGTTGGACTTAAGCCACCCCCCCCCCCCTTCTTCATGTCAAAAATGTTTATTTAGTTTTTCGAATCTACACTAATTCAAGAATGTTCCTACAAAATTTAATGTGAAAATCTCAACAACTCTTGAAGATGTAGGCGATTTATTTCGGCGAGGAACTATTTGTTGGTTTAGTCCTATAAACTGAATAAATATGTTTTGATATAGCCCCCACTATTTGGTATTATAAGAATTTCAGACATCTTTTCAACAGCCACGCCACATTTTATGTATATTCAAGGTCGCAGAACGAAATGAGTGAGTGTAGTTTGTTATTTCATGCTCTTCTTGAAGCCCGAATGGATTTTAGTATTCTTGATGGTGGAGGTCATAAACAGTTCAGGCCGGTCGAGCTTAAATATGGTATGAACTAGGAAAAAAAATGTAATTAGTGACCAAAAAAACCGTTTTTCATAAAATAAAATATTTCCCACTTTGTGAATTTATGTGCAAAGTTAACAATCCACTTAAGTTATATTTCTAATTCAATTAAGAAGGACGAAAAAATCTTCTTTTCTCTGTTTTCAAATTACTTTTCTTTAAAATAAAGAAATATTTTTTATTCTTTTCTCTGTTTTCAAATTACTTCTGTATATTAACAGTTCATTGAAAATCGAGTAGGGAGATGATGAATTGTAAAGAAATGCATATTAATATCCCCAATCGGAAGATTTAAAACTTGTAGATGAATAAGTACTATAGATTAAACCCACAAAATTATGCGTAAGGTTCCAAAGGCTTTCTTCGACAAATTATAAGTGAAAATTAATAACATACTTCAGAAACTGACGAATTCTCTTTTATAGGTCTCATGACGTTTTAATCTCACACTAAATAAAACATTTTCATAATCTAAAATTGTGTAATAAATAGCACCATCTACAAAAAAAGTGTCAATTTATATTTTGCGATTTAAAAAATTTCATTATTTTTATTTTTAATTTAGTGTAATATTCGTAGATTTATATGTATGAACAAATGATCCATCATTTTAATTGCATTAAAATTGTCACTTTAATTTGGTGCAACAAGGGATTCAACAACAAAACACGAACGTTAATTATTCAAACAAAGCACTTTTCAATTACCTTTAACAGCTGTAAATGTTAGGAGAAAAAACAAAAGGACACAATAAACGATTTTAAATGCCATACTTTTTTAATATTTTTTTCTTATAATTTTTTAGATAATTTCTTTTTTTCTTATACGACCACAATTATTTCTTAAAAATGAGTTTTTATAAACAGAAAATATTTTGTTTGCAATAATTTCTCTTTGTAGTAACTTGTTGATATCCTCGTTTGAATTTGGTTTCGTATTGTTTAGCGGTCGAGCTTGTTTCCGTTAGAATTCGGTTGTTGTACAATTTAAACTGTCGACCGTTTACATGGGGTTTTTATACCAAAAGTCATGGTGAGGAAACGCAAAGCAGCAACAACAACATAGCAGCGGCAGACATCTAGGCTGAAGACCAGAAAGAAAACACATGCTACCTTTGGAACGCACAAATACATTTGTAATATGTATAAAATATACTCACACGCTCATCTATCCAAAGGATTGTAACAGTAACTGAGTGAGTGTGTTGTATGGCTAATAATACATTGAAACAACCATACAGAAATTTGCAAGAAAAGATAACGGAAAATAACCTTTGAACAGTGTTTCGTAACGCAATTTTGTAGAATTTATCAATTTCATTACAAAGGCAAAAATTGCCATGGGCTATACGGACAAATTCGACTTCAAAAATTATTATCAAAAAAATAAATATAAAAAATATTCGTAAAAAAAGGTTCAATCTAATGTAAGACGGAAATTCGACGTCGAAAACCTGCAAACACAAAAGGTAGCAGAAGCCTACTCCGCTCAACTTACCAACTTGCTGGACGAAAGCACCCCTTGTCCTTATCATCAGGAAGCACAATGGCAAAGAACTCTCCACTCCCTATAAACTGCAGCAAAAGCAACACTTGGGTACCAACAATCCCATAGTACGATCAGGAGTGTCGTAATGCAACCCTGCAGACAGTAGCAACACATAATGCGATGGAGAATTATCGGGAGAAAAGGTGAGAGGAGAAACGTATTTTCAGAAAAAAAAGAGATAACAAGAAAAACGTAAGCGTAAGCAAATCGAGATGTACCTGAGTCAGAATGAAGTCCGGAAATTTTACCAATGAGTAAAACACCAAACCCAAGTCTTTGATGCAGGCACATCCTCCTGTAGAGATAAAGAAGGAAACCTGGTGACAGATACAGACAGCGTGCTGAGGATCTGGAAGGAATATTTTGAGAAACTTCTGGTATCAAATAGTAGCAGTGAAGTGGATACCAGAACCAATAATGGATGATGGTATAGAGTACATACCACCTAGATGAAGTCAGAATAGCAATCAATCGGCTGAAGAATAATAAAGCAACAGGTGCCGATGAGTTACAAACCGAACTATTCAATACTGGTGGTCAGATGCTGGTAAGGAGTAGCACCAGCTGATTACTACAATTTGGCTAGAAGAATGCATGTCCAATGATTGGAACCTCCGCATCCTGTGTCCTGTGCACAAAAAAGGAGACAAGACGATATATGCCAACTATAGAGGAATAGATCTCGCCTGGCAAATCCACCATTGACCAGATTTTCGCTCTGCGCCAGACCCACGAAAAATACACCAGAGATGTTTCAAGCCATGTCTGCGTTCGGCATTCCTGCAAAATTAATACGGCTATGCAGGTTAACTTTTAGTGGCACAAAGTCAAATCGGAGCCCTATTAATACCAGACGAGGATTCAGACAAAGTGACATTTTAACATCCTGCTGGAAAAGGTCATATGAGAGGCAAATGTGAACAGAAATGGCACTCTTTACACCAAACTGCATATGCTACTCGCCATCGCCGACTACATCGACATAATGGGTCGAAAATTGCGAGTGGTAACTGCCACCTTTGAACGAATTGAGAAGGAGTCTGCCAAAGTGGGACTGACTGTAAATGCCGAGAAGCTGATGGTATGAACGCGTAAAACGTCCAGTAGACTCGGACCAACTATGGAACTTGAAAACTACAGCTTCGAAGTAGTGAACGATTTAATATACCTCAGTACCGCCATAAACAAAACTAATGACATCAGCTTTGAAATCTGGAGAAGAATAGTGTTGGCCAACAGATGCTACTATGGTCTGAGTAAGCCACTCAAAAGCAAGGCCACCTCTCGCCAGACCAAACTCACACCCTAAAAGACACTGATATTCCCCGTGTTGTTGTATGGATCAGGAGCACGGGTGCGGGTACTTGCAGATAAGGCAGCTCTTGTAGTGTTTGATAGAAAAATTATCCGAAAGATTTATGGGCCGATCTGCTTCGACGGTGAATATCGTCGTCGAATGAACCATGGATCTATTCTCGGACATCGACATAGTCAGACGGATCGTGCATGTTGTGAGAATGGATGAGGATGCCGCAGCTCAAAAGGCATAGGGGAAGGCCGAGACACGAGACCGACGTGCTTGGAAATCTCGCTTGGAAAACTCAGCTTACGGAACAAACCGTTCTGTCACAAAGCAGCTATATAAGTATTATAATGGGAAAAAAGAAATACATTAGGCCGGTCGTCGAAAATGTCGATAAAATCGGAGAAATAATCGAGGTTGACCGGTATGTTAGCAGTCGTGACATCGCCTAGGAGCTAAAAATCGACCATAAAACAGTTTTAAACCATTTACACAAAGCTGGATTCAAAACGAAGCTCGATGTTAACAGAAAAAGTAGGATGGATCGAATTTCCATCTGCAAAGCATTGACAAAACAGAATGAGATAGACCTATTTCTTAAACGGATGGTGACAAGAGATGATAAATGGACCACATACGATAACCCTGTGCGAAAACGATCATAGTTAAAGAGCGGTGAAGCACCTCAAACGGTGACAAAACCAGAATTAACGGCCCGGAAGGTTCTGCTATACATTTGGTGGTACTTAATGGGTATTATTTATTAGGAGTTGCTTCCATATGGCCGCTAAATTCTGATCTCTACTGTCAAAAACTGGAACGTTTGAAGATAACAATTGATCAGAATTGACCAGCAGGAGAGATGTCGTGTTCCACCAGGACAACGCTAGGCCACACACATCTACAGTGACTCGCCAGAAATTTCGGGAGCTTGGAAATATTGTCAAAATCGACTATTAGAGTTGTTTGCAAATAGAGAGAAGGACTTCTATGAGAGAGGCATTATGAAGTTACCTTTAAAATGGCAACAAATCATACAACAAAACGGTGCATATTTGGCCCAAATCGAACATGTTAAATAAAGTCCTACAGTTCATATAAAAATGATATAAAATGCAATATTTGAACCAACCAATATGAAAAAGTAAAACAGTCACCTACCTCGGAACACTGTGCCACGAAGTGATAAATCTGATAACAACAACATCGTCACATTTAACATGGCCTCTTCGGCTAATAGCGGGCGACGCAGATGTAACTTCAGTCATTCATTGGCTAATGTGGGCCACAGAAGATGATAAAAGCAACAGACAACAACCAGAACGCAGATACGACCACAACAACATTGATATCTACAACTACGTCAATCTATCTGGAAAATGCATTTTGGCATGTGGCCACGATAATGAACAACATTCGTACAACAAATCGACAATCGCGATAAAAAAAGAAAAACAAAACAAATACCATGAAAAGGCCAACAACAGGTTGTTCTTGTTAACACACACACAAACTCACACAAATACATTTACAAAGTAAAATTAACACAACGAAAGGAAATTTTGAATTGTGCGCATGTGGTAGTAAGAACCATTTAACACATTGAAAGAAATGAAGCTTTGCCCACCAGTGGGAGTAAAAAAAAAACGAAAATAAATACAAATGCTGGTTATGTTTTTATACAATTCCGTGTTAATATATCTTTTTTTAGAATGAAAAAATCTACATTATATTTTTCCGCTGCATTTAGGGGATTTTTTGTCATTATTATACGCAGTACAAATTGCACCGCCTTTGATGTACAACATATTCTTTCATTGTGGGGGATTTACACTGTTAATCTGTTTCACAGAAATGCAGGTGGATCGAAGCTGGTGGACACACATAGGCGTGATTTATGTACCCCTATAAAAATCCTATTTACGCACATCCCGTTCATTTAGTGTAATTTATATAGTTAATTCTTGATATATGCCATTAATCATCATTGGGCGCATTGCTGCGTAAAAAGTCACAGGAAAATCCCGATGAAACTTTAACCTTTGGAATATGTCGATGGGTGTAAAGATTAGTGCAGTTATACGAAATTTGGTTAATAAATATGAAAATGTTATTATCAAGTTATAACTAAAGTTGTCTTAATCGATGTAAATTAAAATTTTAAAAACCGATCCATAGCAAAGAAAAAAATTAAAATTTTTTGACTTGTTGAGAAAATTGATTTTGTTTCAAAATATTATGAGCGAGGAAAGGAGATGGCCACGCACACTGGTCACCAACCTGTATTCAATAATCTTCCTATAAAGTGTAAAATAATCGAAAGACAGCGGCGAGAGCGCTTATCAAAACTTAAACGGATGTAATAAAATGATTCCGATGTGCAAAGTGTGGATCAAATCGGACATTTCATTCCTTTTATAGTGAATTTACGATTTGTCAAAATGTTGACATCTTGTGGTGGAGGTACCAGAGGGAGTGATGTTTGGTAAAAATATTACAATTTGCAAAGCATGAATAATGTTAGACATTGTGCTCGCTTCATACGAAAATTGCCAGTTTTCGAAATATTAACCCTTTATGGGGGATTAATAGAAGGATAAGCCCCATCTTAAAATAGCATACAGACATGGTTAAATTATTAGTATGTGCAAAGGTTGGTTGAAATAAGGTTCATATTATAAAATTAATTTGCAGACCATAGCAAAGGAATGCACATAAAGTGCCTAAACTCGTACATTGGATATGCTAATAGGATAGGAAATAGATACATTGTATGTTGTAATAACCACGTTAGATTTAAACGTAATTGTCTTTCTAAATCTGGCTGACCTATTAATATACACAGATAAGTCCATGTTGGAAGAAGGTACTGGTGCAGGTGTTTACTATGATGAATTAGCCGTAAATATCTCATATAAACTTAACGAACTTCGTAGCGCCTTTTTCAGGCAAACATATTAGCAATCACTAAAGTGGAATAATAAAAATAGCAAAGGCGCATAATGTAAACAACACAGGTCCGGTGGGAAAAGATAGGAGCCTGGGTGCAGAACTTCAATATACATTTGGCCTGGAATTTCATGACTTAGATCTACTTCATTGCAGCCACAAAGAAAAATGAGATCGAACTCACTGTAGGGATCATTGGAGGTCCCTGCAGGATTAGAAACTATCACAAAGGCAAATGAAAGAGAATAGACGAAGAGATTTTCTATGTATATTCTCTTTCATTTGCCTCTCTTCTATCTTCTCCTCTTCAGGTACTCAGGATGTGTACAATTGACCAAAGGTCTCAGAATGAAAACAACTAGTGCCTAATCACGCTTTAACCTAATCTAGCCTAACCTTGACAATTTTGTGGCGGAGGTACCCAATATGCCAATATCGTAGCCATGGTGTAAAGTTTTTTATATAAGGGTCGTGCCTAATTTATTGCGCTCCATACAAAAATTACCCAAATGCGCAAGGACTTTATTTGTATCTGTGGCAATTGAAAACGTCGAAAATGGATGAAAATATTTTTTTAATTGACCGAAAAATGTTTACATTTAAATACAAAATTTTCAATGGCTTAAATTCTATTTTCAAAACCCGTTCCTCAACCCACAAAACTGGTAAAACTCAAATTTAAGAGAGCACAAAACAAAATGGCTTTATCTTTCTAAACTTTACTCGAGAAATTTGGTAGAGTAATAATGGTAAACAGGAATGCCTACTTCTGATTGGCTGTTATGTTGATTTTGAAGTATTGCCATCTAATTTTGGCATATTTACTAGATTTGCGTTCCCGAACTTTTCAAATTATTTTGTACTCTGAGAGCAATTTTGAAATGTTTCCCTTTTACTAGATTTACTATTAAAAAAATACTGGAACATACCATATATTTTGATACACAATTTGAGGTGAATAAATTCGTACGCATACGCATGAATTTAGATACGAACCTAAAAAGCAGAAAGAAAAATCCAAATTATACTCATTTCGAGTTCAAAACGAAGTCCGTATCTTCAAATTAGATTGATAATATATATATATATAATGTAGTGGAAATTATAAACAAGCAAGAACTTTTTATATCCTTCACCACACCATAGGCCCAATGGTAGGTTTCTGAGGCAAAAGAAGTACTTAAATATATCTTCAAATACCCTACATAAATATGTTGTCAGGGTATTATAGCTTTGTGCAGCCCCAAGATTTTGTAACGCGCGAAATATTAGTCACAGACCCACCTTTAAGTATAGCGATCGTCATATCTCGACTACCTGAGTCGATCTATACATCTGTGTCCGTCCGTCTGTCCATTATAATTTGTAAACACACAACAGGCTACAGTTTATTGTGGCCTCTGGTCGCTCCAGAAACTGCAATTATAACATTACTTAGTATTAATATTGCCCTACTAAAGAACGGAAATGTCACACTGAACGCCTTGAAATTTGAAATGAAGATTCGGTTATGGTCATGGACGACCCTATAATATTCGGTGATGTTGAGATGATTTTTAGGGGGTGCAATAAACTGAAAAAATATTCTTGACAGTTTTTCTAGTGACAAAATTTTTATTTTATGGCGTAAATATTCACATTGGGAAAACAAGATTAGGCGAATATGTCAGGGTTAGAAAGTGGAGCTGTTGACAAATAATCGGTCAGGAGGGTGCAAACGTCGCGAAATATTTCCAGTCTCAGAATGTAGAACCGCAGAAAATTAGATTTTCGTGCTAGTTGTGTATGCTATCACATGTTCAGCTCCGTCCGACTATACTGCTCGGCTTTCCATTCTGACAAAAAAAGCGTTGTTTTGCTTGTTTCTATTAGTTTTAGCGATGCTGTATATAGATGTGTATTTATATATAAACCGATCAGGACCAAATTGTCCAAAAGTGATTCTAAATTGCACAGGATCCACCATACGAAAATTTAAAGCAATCGGATACAAAATATGTTCTTAGTGCGGCTTCAGTATAAAATCGGATGAAATATATATATATATATATATACGAAAGCTATATCTACATCTGAATCGATTCCTCTTAAAGTTTTGCAGATGAGCTTTTATGCGTTTTATAAACATTCGAATGCAATTTGAAAAGTCTAGCTGCTTACAGTGATTTGTTGCCTCAAAATCCTGTCACTGGACCCATAGTAATGATATTCAAAATATCTAAAATTAATGGGTTGGCTCCTAGAATACAACTCATGTTACGATAGGATCTTGAACATCCTGGAAAAGACGTGAAAAATAATGATTTAAATTCTTAAAATATCTCATAGAGGGGTTGCCGTTATATGGGGCTATACCCAAACGGGGTATCGATATTGATCATTTTTGGTAGGGAGATTTGACTCCCAATGAGAATACAAAATACCGATGTACTGTCAAATCGACATAGAGTCTTGGGTGAATATTTCAAGGTGTTGCAAATGGAGTGTCAAATTTAATATACAGTCCAATTTATGGAGGAGTGTATATTAAATTTGTCATTGTAGGTCATCACGATCCACAGCCTTCAAGTCAAAGAGCAAGTAAAATCACAATATATTATAAATTTATTTTTAATGTATATTATTCTGAAGTTTAATTTGCGTATTTCGGTAAATGCTATAAATGGGATAATCTGAAGAAAAATCAAGAGCTGAGCCATTCATTAATTCCTCTTCCAAACTATTAGAAGAATTTTGAAGGAGATTTTTTCGTCGGATCAAGATGTTATAAGTTTTAAAACGATCCGTTACTATTTTTAATCTGAAAACTTTTGAACATTGATTTATTATAAGGGACAAATTCAATAAATAATAACAATTAAAACGTTTTTTTTTTTTTTTTGTTAACTAAATAAGTTGTTTTAATATTTCATTAGTATCATTCTTTATATTAAATAACCAAATAAGGGTTTAACAGCTCATAACCTTATACTATGAAATAACAGTTTGTCGTCAAGTCTGTCAGCCAGTAAACGGTGCAAATATATGTCAGTAGACATATTTGTTTTTCATAGACAGAAATAATTCTCAACCAGACAGGTTTCTTGGTATTAATGTTAGATTAGAATTAACTGTTAAAATAAAACCCTATAATCCACAATTCCTGTGTATATAGGTTACAACAAAACAAACAAAAATAAACTATTTCCCTAATACCAGAATATTCTTAATCGCTGCTTTGCATTTAATCGCAAACTATATATATTTTTAGATAATAGTTTCCCATTTTAGTATCATGTTGTTATTGGTGGTGTTTTTTTTTTTACCATAAATATGTCCAGCGATGTGACGAAAATTGTGATATTTCTGTGACGTAGAAATCGTTAAAGTGTGACGATGATGATTTCAATAACACCCTCTAATAGACAACGGAAGCAACAACAAATCAGAATATGCGAAACTATCATAAAGATTATTGTCATGTTTTTGTTCATGTTTTGCAATTGGTGGTTGTTTTCTGACGGTGACGTATGATTCACGTTTAATGTGTAACTCATACGCACTCACGTACTACACTTGTTATTTGGACTATAAACACTAGTACTTTTTGGTTCTGGAGCAACAGGTGTTCTGTTTCAACGAAAACAAGAGGAAAACGGCAAGCTATGAATAAATCATAAAAAAACGGGAATGGAAAATCCCAAAGAATCTGTTATCAGCAGAAAAAAAACATTCGTGTGGATAAACTCTCGTTGTCTCTTTGATTAATTTAACTATGGGATAAACCATACAAATACGAATAATTCGTTGTTGCACTCAAAATTTTACTTAGATAGTAATTTGTTATTAAATAAAATCATATTAAATTACTCTCCACTATAGACACATTGGTATGAGACAGGGAAACTGGAAAAGCCATATTGGAGGCAAAAAATGAGCCTATATTAATAGTTTGTTGCCAAGTTCATTATTATTGAATATATAAAATCTGAACGTTAATTCAGAGAAGTTTTAAAAATATATTCTACTCTTTGGGAACCAAAAAATTGGTGTGACATTTCATAGTGGTGTGACATATCAGCTATACTTTAAACAATTCTCATAAATCCCATCCTACAACCGAACCAGAAATGAATTGTAGTTAAATATTAGTTCCGTTTCAGAACCTAAAAGATTCTACTCATTTTACATGGTTGCAACTTTTTGCTCGAAAACCGTTCCTCAACCGGTGCACCAAAGTCCCTATATATCTTTTGATTTGCACGAAATTTGGCACAGCGTACTTAATTAAGCCTAGAATGGTGTGTGCTAAGTTTCATAAAAATCGGTTCAGATTTGTATATAGCTCCCATATATATTTTCGTCCGATTTAAGGAAAATGGTGTACCAAAGTCTCTGTATACCTTTCGATTTCCACGAAATTTGGTACAGCGTACTGAATAAAGTCTAGAATGATGTGTCTTAAGTTTCGTGAAAATCAAAAATGCGACGTCTGTTAAGATTCATCTGTTGAATTTACCCAAAGTGGTGAAGGGTATCATATAGTCGGCCCCGTCCGACTTTACCACTTTCCTTACAGGTTTATATTCTCTCAAATCAAATGGCACACAAATGTCACATAAAAATTTGGAGAATTTTTTGTTTGAGTTTCCCCACATTTGTTTCTTGTTTTGTACGCTAATTAGAACCAAGGGAAAAGAAATGCATATTGCATTATGTAGAAAACAAAATTTGCATTCTGCTGCATATATAAAATCTAAAATCTTTTCATTCATCATTTTCAATTTTTCTGAAAAAGTTTGAAAATTTTATACATACATATTTTTATGCTGTCAAAATTAATTTATTTTCGATAAATACTCTCAATTGTTAGGGATGGGACAAATTTCTTGGTTATTCAGAGAGTGATTCGAATTGAACAACGTACAAAAGTCGGTGTTCGCTCAGACAATTTTGTATGGGGAACTAAGTAATTACTTCATAATTAAGGGTCGAACAACGAATGAGAGAGCGAACGACGCTTGTCTGTACATGGCATAAAAATGGTAAACAGGAATGCCTACTTCTGATTGGCTGTTATGTTGATTTTGAAGTATTGCCATCTAATTATGGCATATTTACTAGATTTGCGTTCCCGAACATTTCAAATTATTTTGTACTCTGAGAGCAATTTTGAAATGTTTCCCTTTTACTAGATTTACTCTTAAAAAAGTACTGGAACAGACCAACTATAAATTTGCCTATCGTATTAGCAAACATTTTTACAATAATATCCCGACCAACTAAGAACCACAACTGAAATATTAGAGCCAATTCGGTTGCAGAATGTGGAAGAGGTTATATAATGACGGATAATATATAAAACAGGGTTTCAGGGTTGGTTTTGACTCCAACTGCAATCCCTTGTTCTAAATCCACTCAAAAAACGTACAAATTTAATAAAAATGAGTTTTAACAATTTAAAAAAAAAAAAACGTTATATTTGGCCATATCAAACTTGTATACCGTCGACATGAGGTGGACATATCATTGTTATCAGTTATAATAAAAATATTTAAATATGTCTTTGAAATAAAATTTGAGAAACCACCTTCGACCGTGTGCGTAATAGAACTATCGATTCAGACAACGTGGAGTAGATAAATTGTGCTTTTGTCTTTGGCCGATACGTACGATAACCCTAGAAGTGAATAAATGGTATTATTAAAACTTTGGACATCGGAATATTTCTTGCGAATATGAATCAAGTTTTCTAATTTGGAAATATTGCCAACATTTTACTAAAATATGGGTTACATTATTTGCTGAGTTGGTGCAAACTTTGCACAATATAATATTTCTAACAAGCCTGCTTTATGCTTGTCTATGGGTCCACACATTCCTTTATTTAATTTTGAGTAATCAATTTTATTTACATGCAAATATAAAACCTATAGATGCACTCCTTCTGATAACTTCTCCAAAAAGGCTTACAATTTTACAAAAATTTAAATATAATATAAGCGAATGGAATAATATATATGATGCAAGCCTTGGCTACCGCAATAGCCTTAGCATACCTAGATTGAGTCCAAAAATATACTTCTTCTGGTATTTACCCAACAAAGGGGACAATATTTATTTTTTAAATTTGTAAATCTTATAAAATACTGTTAATGCAAATTAAGGCTGTCGCCTGTCTAGGCTATAAGGTATTTTCTTTAATATATGTTAACTACAAAAAAACATTCCGAGAAATGCCATACCCGCACACATTTGGAAACACTCAAAGCTTTGGACGTATTCAAAGGTGCCTCTGACTAAGGTTTTGAATGTACAAAAGTCACAGTCAGACCAATACCAGAGCATTATACAGTTCTGATTCGAAAAAATAGTATAACTATTTCTGCTCAGAATCTCTTGAAAGTTCGATCTCGGTGAATGGTGATACAGATTTCTTTTCTTTATTTTAACTTCGCTAATGAACTCCAAAGTCGTTGGACTTTTTGAAGAGGAAGCCAGGTTCCTTTAAGTTGTTTATCCTGATATAACAGGCAAGAGGTACATAAATGCCATACAAAGAAAGACCCATAAACCAAACTGGAACGTCGAGCGCGACTACGTTGGCGACTCTCTTCTATTTCTCTAAATTAAAAATTTCATTTTCACAATATTGTATGATTTATTCTTTTCTGGTTGAACAGTTTTTATGTGATATTTTTTTCGAATATAAACGTTTATCGTTTTTATAAATAAAATAAATAAATATAGTTCTTATGTGATATGGTGGCGCATTTAAACATTATGCGTATTATTTGAAAATTTTACAAAAAATTGCCCAAGTCGAAAAAATTAAAACGGAATCAAAGGGATTATATTGTACAATTTTAATAATTAAGATTTTTGGGGCCCAACTTGCTTCTTGATTTTGGTGCTGCACTGTGTTATCTTTCGAAAACCACAATTGATAATTTCTATTCATAGGCTAGCATATGCCTGCTACTTGGTTAGCAAATTTGGTGACTTTTTGTACCACATAGAACTTGGTTTATTAATCATAGCAGCGGCTTCCCTCCCTCTTTCATTCCCCGTATTCACATGTGCTATACCTATATTGCCTAAAATCGGTAATTTTAACGTCATGTGAAATATTAAATAATCAAATTAATTTTATTATTGTATAAAGTAAATTTCTTATGTTACCAGATCAGGACAACAACATCAAAAACCGTTTGCTACTCTAGAAACACAAACGAACACACAAATCGGGAAAAATAAATTTTATATTTCCAGTCGATTTCACTCTTAGAGTAAACACTTACTCATTTTTCAACATTTTGTCCGCGCTCTTATTTTTTAAAAAGGGAAACTCGAGAGCCCTCCCACCGAAAACCAATAATAATAACGCTTTGTATGATTGTAAATAATGTAAAAAATATTAAAAAATAAGTTTCAAAAAATTTCTTTACACAATAAAAATTCGTTCAGAATGAGGTCATTTTGACCGATTTTAAGCAATATAGGTATATACAAAATCCCAGTCTTTCTAGTGTTAAACATGTCTATTTTGTTTTCACAGATAACTGTATAGTCAGAAGAGCTAGTCAACCTACACACCAATATTACCTATAATAAAACTTATCGTACCATTTAGTTCTTTTGTTCTCTTATACCTTCATATCTTATACCAATTCTGACTGCAACTGAAATCTAACTATATACTAATTAAGGTACCAATTATTACCTTTCGTACTTTTTAGGTATTTATTTTCAAAACTAATTTCATGATTCGAGCACTATAGGTTAACCAAAATCTTAATTTTACCAATTTTTTTTTCCATTTAGTAAACATTAATATTAATCCAATAGAAATCATAATTCCCAATTTCAGGAATCCAGCCCGATCGCTTCAGCCAAATATAATTGTACTAACTTTACAATCAATGGAAATTTTATTTATCGATTTACCCAAATCCAAATTGTACCAAATTTAGTACACATTAGTATGAATTTCCAAAATTCCTACATACCCCAACCTGCACCCCCAATAGTAATCCTAACTTAAAATTTCAAAATTACAACTAAATCGGTTCACTCATACGGTTCACATTTGGTACCATTTAGTACACATTAGTACAAATTTCCAAAACTTCAAACATACCCAATTCTACACCCCAACATTGATCCTAACTCTAATTTTCAGGATTCCAGCTCTATCGGTTCACCAAGATTAAAATTGTACTATAATTCGTACACATTAGTACGAATTTACAAAACTTATTACATAGCCCAATTATACACCCCAAGAATTCTAGCTCTACTGGTTCGACAAACACAAATGGTACCACACTTTTTAGTACCTTTCGTGCCGTTCTAGTACGAATTTCCAAAAACCCCAGCCTTATCTGACACCTTTGGACCGAGAGTGATCGTCATTCCGTTTCGTCTGAGCGTTGATGAATCGCTTTACTCATATAATGCGACCACTCTTTTTAAAGAACACAAAACAATTTCTACATCACGTTTAGGTAACAACCGTTATCTCACTGAATTTGTCTAAATTGTTTAATTTTTGCCTTGAGACCATAGGTTGTTCAACCCCAAATTATTATAAAAAAATGCTTAAATTATAAAATTAAATGGTGAATGTTGAAGACAAATTGCGTGGCTATGTTAATAAAGTTCATAGCTATTCAAAAATATGGTTAATTTGTTGGCAATATTGTCCATATGAAACAAAATATAATACTTTGCATTCATCATTTCTACTTTTTAAAGAATCGATATATGAATCATATTTGTAACTCCCAGGTTTAACACGATATATCTCCATTCTCAATTCGTGTTTCTCTGTATATAATATCATTTATTAATTTCATAAAAATACAAGCATTCCAGATATCTATATACATTTATATACATTTTGTTTAGATACCGTATTAAAACTCATCTCCACTACTATTCGAAAATACTGTTGTCAGCATTTTTTGAAACGGGAATTTAGAAAAAATAATTTATTTTAACAAAATATAATTTTTAAGAGCAATAAATTCGGAGACCCACTGTGTGAAACAGTAATATCTACGTCTGTAGGCCTATTCTGTAACTTTTAACAACATTCGATACCTTTCGAAAATAGTTTATTCTCATTTTTTTTTTTTTTTTTTTGAAACAAAAAATTGAAGAAAAAATATTATTTTGAAAAAATATAAATTTTAAGAACAATATACTCGGAGAACCACTGTGTTCCCATGATCAGAAGGTACCATATGAAACTCATCTCGTCTACTTTGCGCAAATATTTTATTCAGAATTTTTTGAAACAGAAATTAAATTAAATATATTTTGAAAAAATATAATTTTTAACGGCAAATTATGCGGAGAACCACTTTTCTGAAGGTACCATATGAAAGCTCATCTCCTCTGATTTTCGCAAATATAAAATGACTTTGGTCATGAAACATAGTTTTTACTAGCATTGTTCTGTTGTAATTCATATTCACTCATAGTTAAATTATAGAAAACACATTTTATATTTTATATGATAGGGGAGAGGTTCGCCTTTTTGCTTTCAGGCCTCATAAAATTTTATCAGGTTCCAGATACAAGACAACATTACTCAATCGATTTGACTGTCATGTAAAAAAAAACCTGAAATATCCGTAATCAAATATATCAATCTGTTTCTTCATAATCATTCGAGTTACCTGAAAATAATTAATCACGCCAGAACTTTATATATCAATTTGCATTCATTACTAAATGCGCCTTTGCTGAAATTCAAAATTCTAGATTTAACCGCTTACTAAGCCTAGTATTGGATAGATAGATGATAATGGGGCTCAGGGTCGGCAACAACTACTGACAAACACACACGCACCTTCTTTTACTACCCATCAACTCGCAACTCTGAATTTCCCAGGGGCATCAACAAAAAATTTAGCTTAACAAGGAAGGACGGACATAATAATTTCAAAAATGAAAAAAATCAAGAATATGTTTTTTCTGTTTCAGTCATTCCTCAAGTGAGAGAATAATTTTTATTACACTCTGAAGGGCTGGCTAGTAAGTAGCTTTTCCCAAAAATTTCAGAGAGAGAAAGAGAAAAAAAAAATAATAAGAAAGATAATACCGATAATAATCAAAAAATACGATATCGTCGATATACGATATACGATTTAATTTTATCGAAAATGTTGGATAAGGTTGGTGTCTTGACTATAATTACGGATAAATGTTGGATAAGGTTGGTGTCTTGACTATAATTACGGATAATAAAAATTTCGCGGAAAATTTTTTTATCCGTGAACAAAAAACGTTGTTTTTTTGTTTTCCCATCCATTTTCGCGGAAAAAATCAACAAAATCAAAAAAATAATCAAAATCATTAATTTTGGAAAAGATTTTGATGAAAATTAATAGTATAACAGTTTTATAACAGTACTATTTTTATTTATAACAAACAGGTGTATATTCATGACACAAACCCCACGTAAAGTACAACGTAATCGATAACAACTTTTATCGATTACAAACATACGAGAAGATAATTTTTTTTCTTTTAGCTAAAAGGGTTAGTTTAGTTAAACAAAATTGATTATACTCACCATAACATTTCCATATGAAGTTCGTCATTTGAAGAGGGGATAATTATTATTTAGATGTAAACAAGCGCACGCTTTTAACTCACAAAATCACTTTATACATTTTTGTTTAATATCTTCACCGAAACATTTTTATAAATATAGAAAACATTTGTTTACTTATATTTCTTTTAATCTATATTTCATTTTAGACTCGAACCGAATACATTTTCGTTAAACATTTTCACCACATTATTTTATATCTAGCACAGACAACCACATGTTGCTCTTTTTCTTCTTCTTTTATCAAAGGCAAACCACAGATAATTTCTAACAACAAAACTGCTCATGCTTATGAAATTAATGCGCCAATTTCTATAACGAAACTCTCTCACACACACATATATATACTCACGATAATGCCAAACATTGCATTGCAACAAAGAAACACAAAAAACGATACATTTTGACAAAATGCAATTAAATAAACTATACACAAATGGAGCTACTTTGTTTTACTACAAAGTTAATAACTTTTTTAATTACTTCATTCACTATTTATTATATTTTACACGTAATTTCAAGAACACAACTCCCGATGCGACCGAAGTGTAAAAACACAACGAAAGAACTGAAGGAGAGATGACAACAATGACAAGTGCAGCGATGACAGTGATCATCATGCGTGTGCCTTAAATGTATGCGTATGGCTGTCTAATGACATTGCGTAATTAGAAATCGTATTTCAACACATTTAAATGAATATTTTATGCGGGAGGGAATGAAAATTTATTTTATATTAAAAATAAAAAAATAAAAAAGGCACTAAATATTTGTAATGCGGAGAACAGAATAAAAATAAAATTCCCAACATTGGAATGCAGATTTGTCAGTAATAAATAAAAGTGTATTAATGTTTTTTTTTTTTTTTTTTTGGGTTTGAAAATAAGTACTAAAATATATAAAATACTGTACTAAAAGTGTTAAGAATATATTATAAAAGAGTGAAGTGATTGACTGACTTAACGATTCATCAACGAACAGACGAAACGGCTGAAGTTTGAATCTTGAGTTCAGACTAATGGGAATAGTAATAGTTAATTTTTTAATAATTTTTATTTACTTATAAACAAAAGTATTTTGTGCTTATCGTCCTGCAGTTGAATTCTGTAGCTTCATTTCATTTTTGCACGGAACTATGTGAGCGAAAAAAAACAAAAAGAACGATGAAAGAGAGAGATTCAATAAAACTATGTAGTAGTAGGAACTATATGGAGCAAAGGAACTGTCTGGAGTAATGGAACTATATGGATCAAAGTAACTATTTGGAGCAAAGGAACTACATGGATCAAAGGAACTATATGAATCAAAGGGACTATATAAAGCAAAGGAACTATATATATGGAAAAAACAAAAAACGAAGAAAAGAACGATGAAAAAGAGAGATGCAGGGGATAATATAAAGCAAATTAACTATATATGAAAAAAAACGAAAACAAGAACGATGAAAGAGAGAGAGATGCAAAGGAACTATGTAGGAGTCGGAACTGTATGGAGTAAAGGAACTATATGGAGCAAATGTAATATATGGATCGAAGGATCCACATGGAGCAAATGCACTATATGGAAAAACGAAAAAAAACAAAAAGAACGATGAAATAGAGAGATTCAAAGGAACTATGTAGGAGTCGGAACTATATGGAACAAAGGAACTATAAAGAGCAAAGGAACTGTATGGAGTAAAGGAACTATATGGAGCAAAGGAACTACATTAATGAACTAGTTCCTTTAAAAAAAGGAACGAGAAAGATCGTTCCGCTAAGTGAACTGATTGTTCAACTCTAAAAAGCACTAAAAATTATTAAATATGGTGCCATTGTATTTGGCGAACCGGTGGTGCTAGAACTTTTAAATTTGGAATGAGGGTCACTGTAGAAATGTAGGATAGATGTACCAAAGGTTTTTTTTTTTGGAAATTCGAACTACAAGTATGCAAATAAGGGTTGAGAAGTAGGGTCGATGTAAGGAGGCGACATGTATACGAAAAGTTCTAAACTGTACTAAATTTGGTACAATTTGAATTTAGACACGGAAGGAGCTGGAATCCTGAAATTTAAAATTAACATTGCCGTCGAAGTGTAGGATTGGGATATGTAGGAAGTTTTGGAAGTTTGTACTTATGAGTACGAAAAGTACTGTTTGGATTTGGATGGTACAGTTTGGATTTGGATGAACCGATAGAGCTGGAACACTGAAATTTGGAAATAAGATTGGAGTGTAGGAAATTCATACTTCCAAATTGTGAAAGTTTTGGAATTAGATTAGAAATTTTGGAAATTAGAAAGTTTTGGAAATTAGTATTATTGTGTACTAAATAGTACCAAATTTTGGATTAGGGTCAACCAATAGGGCTGGTATCTTGAAATTTGAAGTTAGGATCACTTTTGAGGTGTATAATTAGGCTATTCAGGAAATTTTGATAATTCGTACTAATGTGTCCTAAATTTGGTGCAAATTGAATTTTGGGAAAATCAATAGGTCTAGAATCCTGAATTTTGGAGTTAGGATTCCTGTTGGGGTGTAGAATTTGTATATGTAGGT